>NC_092335.1:476000000-476600000 GCF_046630445.1 Rutidosis leptorrhynchoides
CTTTCCTTAGCCAAATTTCAGGACGAAATTTCTTTAACGGGTAGGTACTGTGATGACCCGGATTTTTCCGACTACTTGATTATACTATCTACATGATTTAATAATTCCGACTTGATAAGCAATAAATTTTAATAAGTCTTGAACCTCCGGAAAGAGTTTTACACAAGATTTTGGTCACCCTTTTATTCCTACGAATCACGAACGTTATAACTTGTATTAATTATATATATGTATATATATATATATATATATATATATATATATATATATATATATATATATATATAACTTGAAAATATGATAATTAAATATCTCATTAAGTATATTAACAAGGTATTATATATACATTTTCATACTACTAATTTAAAGAGTTTTCGGACAATATATATGTTACTTTTTAAACGACGTAATTAACTTATGTTAAAATGTATTTACATACAATGTATTATGAGTATAAATACATCCTTAAAAGTATTGAATACACTTAATAATATACAAATACAGATAAGGGATAGCTATATGCGTATTTTCGTTCATTTTTCTCAAGAATTCTACTCGTATTTATACGGTATTTATACGCGTATTATACTCAGCTTCTAGAAGTATTTACTATTGGTATATACCAATAGAAATCTACAATTACATATTTATACGGTATTTATACGCGTATTATATGCAGCTTCTAGAAGTATTTACTATTGGTATATACGAATAGAAATCTACAATTATTGATGTATTATGTCATGCATGACCTAATGGTTTTTAACTTATCTTATATATTTTTTACTAAAAACCAAATTTATGAGCCTATAAATAAGCACCATTTCTAACTCATTTTTACACATTCATTTTCCAAATTTTACTTACAATTTTCACACACACTTGCAAGTACTCTCTCATTATTTGTTCTACTACTTAATTCCAGAAACTTTACATTCTAAACTTGAGGTAAAAACTCTACTTCAACTCTTGTTCAATACATATGTTTATAGCTATCTATATAAAAGTTTATAAACTAGAACATAGTTTAGTTGATTCTAAACTTGTTTGAAAAACAAATCTAATCTTTCTAGCTTAACTCTAATAACACTTATTTATATGTATTATGATGTTATATTAAGTTAATATAAGAACTTATAACTTGTACATATGAAGAACACCTTGAAACTTAACATATATCGTTTAATCTCCATTCGGTAAAAGCGGGCTGTTTTGGGTTGGGAATTAAAAATCTATCTTAGACTTTGAGTTAGAGGCTAAAACTTTGGAAATATGTTAATATGTGTAAATAAGACTTCCAGTAATTTTTTCATGATTTTAGACAAGGTGGAAGAATTTTATCAAAAATCATATATCGGGTGGATGCCGGGATTCTTCCAAATCTGACCACCGGCACAAAAAGAGGGTAAAACTTAAAAATTACTACTTGGGCTGAACTTTTTGAATTGGTTTTGAAAAATTAACTTCTTAATAAATCCATAGCAATTTGGTTCACTTTAAACGGAGTTGTAATGAATATTTGGCGAGCAAAACAAAATCTGCTAAAATTAACATTGTATGGACGAAATTCATCTTATAAAAACTATATTAACCATATCCTTGCTAAATTTGCCTATATCCTATATATATTTGGACATTTTATCAGTAGTATAACAAAATATTATAATCTTGGTTAATTCCGAGATTGTATATATATAATAATCTTGGTACGTTCCATGACAATACGTATACAATATGTTCGGATAAATCGAAAGACACCATGTACACCATACATCTGGGTTAATTCTAAGACAATACGCGTACCATGGGTCATGATTGAGTCTATAACAATACGTATACAATACGCCGTGGGGTAATTCTAAGATTATATATACATACCGATTATTGAACTGTTGGACTATTGGACTATTGGACTATTGGACTATATTTAGACTACTAACAAAGGACTACTAACAAAGGACATCTAACAAAGGATTACTAACATGAAAATGTTAAAAATTAATATATAAGTATTCTATGAACTTGCTTTATTTTATTCATATGTCGTATTATTATCTGAATCATTATTATTGTTATAGGGTCGTGAATCCATGGATGACGGCCATATTTTTAATAAGTTGAAAACTTATTATTAATATACTTTTACTACCGTGAGTATATAGTCCCATTTTTTGAAATGTCCCGTTCTTATTGATTAAAAACGTTCCATATTAATTGATTTCGCTGCGAGGTTTTGACCTCTATATGAGACGTTTTTCAAAGACTGCATTCATTTTTAAAACAAACCATAACCTTTATTTCATAGATAAAGGTTTTAAAAAGCTTTACGTAGATTATCAAATAATGATAATCTAAAATATCCTGTTTACACACGACCATTACATAATGGTTTAGAATACAAATATGTTACAACAAAATAAGTTTCTTGAATGCAGTTTTTACACAATATCATACAAGCATGGACTCCAAATCTCGTCCTTATTTAAGTATGCGATAGCGGAAGCTCTTAATAATCACCTGAGAATAAACATGCTTAAAACGTCAACAAAAATGTTGGTGAGTTATAGGTTTAACCTATATATATCAAATCATAATAATAGACCACAAGATTTCATATTTCAATACACATCCCATACATAGAGATAAAAATCATTCATATGGTGAACACCTGGTAACCGACATTAACAAGATGCATATATAAGAATATCCCCATCATGAAATGTCCCGTTCTTATTGATTAAAAACGTTCCATATTAATTGATTTCGTTGCGAGGTTTTGACCTCTATATGAGACGTTTTTCAAAGACTGCATTCATTTTTAAAACAAACCATAACCTTTATTTCATAAATAAAGGTTTAAAAAGCTTTACGTAGATTATCAAATAATGATAATCTAAAATATCCTGTTTACACACGACCATTACATAATGGTTTACAATACAAATATGTTACATCGAATTCAGTTTCTTGAATGCAGTTTTTACACAATATCATACAAACATGGACTCCAAATCTTGTCCTTATTTTAGTATGCAACAGCGGAAGCTCTTAATATTCACCTGAGAATAAACATGCTTTAAACGTCAACAAAAATGTTGGTGAGTTATAGGTTTAACCTATATATATCAATTCGTAACAATAGACCACAAGATTTCATATTTCAATACACATCCCATACATAGAGATAAAAAATCATTCATATGGTGAACACCTGGTAACCGACAATAACAAGATGCATATATAAGAATATCCCCATCATTCCGGGACACCCTTCGGATATGATATAAATTTCGAAGTACTAAAGCATCCGGTACTTTGGATGGGGTTTGTTAGGCCCAATAGATCTATCTTTAGGATTCGCGTCAATTAGGGTGTCTGTTCCCTAATTCTTAGATTACCAGACTTAATAAAAAGGGGCATATTCGATTTCGATAATTCAACCATAGAATGTAGTTTCACGTACTTGTGTCTATTTTGTAAATCATTTATAAAACCTGCATGTATTCTCATCCCAAAAATATTAGATTTTAAAAGTGGGACTATAACTCACTTTCACAGATTTTTACTTCGTCGGGAAGTAAGACTTGGCCACTGGTTGATTCACGAACCTATAACAATATATACATATATATCAAAGTATGTTCAAAATATATTTACAACACTTTTAATATATTTTGATGTTTTAAGTTTATTAAGTCAGCTGTCCTCGTTAGTAACCTACAACTAGTTGTCCACAGTTAGATGTACAGAAATAAATCGATAAATATTATCTTGAATCAATCCACGACCCAGTGTATACGTATCTCAGTATTGATCACAACTCAAACTATTTATATTTTGGAATCAACCTCAACCCTGTATAGCTAACTCCAACATTCACATATAGAGTGTCTATGGTTGTTCCGAAATATATATAGATGTGTCGACATGATAGGTCGAAACATTGTATACGTGTCTATGGTATCTCAAGATTACATAATATATAATACAAGTTGATTAAGTTATGGTTGGAATAGATTTGTTACCAATTTTCACGTAGCTAAAATGAGAAAAATTATCCAATCTTGTTTTACCCATAACTTCTTCATTTTAAATCCGTTTTGAGTGAATCAAATTGCTATGGTTTCATATTGAACTCTATTTTATGAATCTAAACAAAAAAAGTATAGGTTTCTAGTCGGAAAAATAAGTTACAAGTCGTTTTTGTAAAGGTAGTCATTTCAGTCGAAAGAACGACGTCTAGATGACCATTTTAGAAAACATACTTCCACTTTGAGTTTAACCATAATTTTTGGATATAGTTTCATGTTCATAATAAAAATCATTTTCTCAGAATAAAAACTTTTAAATCAAAGTTTATCATAGTTTTTAATTAACTAACCCAAAACAGCCCGCGGTGTTACTACGACGGCGTAAATCCGGTTTTACGGTGTTTTTCGTGTTTCCAGGTTTTAAATCATTAAGTTAGCATATCATATAGATATAGAACATGTGTTTAGTTGATTTTAAAAGTCAAGTTAGAAGGATTAACTTTTGTTTGCGAACAAGTTTAGAATTAACTAAACTATGTTCTAGTGATTACAAGTTTAAACCTTCGAATAAGATAGCTTTATATGTATGAATCGAATGATGTTATGAACATCATTACTACCTTAAGTTCCTTGGATGAACCTACTGAAAAATAGAAATATGGATCTAGCTTCAATGGATCCTTGGATGGCTCAAAGTTCTTGAAGCAAAATCATGACACGAAAACAAGTTCAAGTAAGATCATCACTTGAAATAAGATTGTTATAGTTATAGAAATTGAAGCAAAGTTTGAATATAATTATTACCTTGTATTAGAATGATAACCTACTGTAAGAAACAAAGATTTCTTGAGGTTGGATGATCACCTTACAAGATTGGAAGTGAGCTAGCAAACTTGAAAGTATTCTTGATTTTATGAAACTAGAACTTTTGGAATTTATGAAGAACACTTAGAACTTGAAGATAGAACTTGAGAGAGTTCAATTAGATGAAGAAAATTGAAGAATGAAAGTGTTTGTAGGTGTTTTTGGTCGTTGGTGTATGGATTAGATATAAAGGATATGTAATTTTGTTTTCATGTAAATAAGTCATGAATGATTACTCATATTTTTGTAATCTTATGAGATATTTCATGCTAGTTGCCAAATGATGGTTCCCACATGTGTTAGGTGACTCACATGGGCTGCTAAGAGCTGATCATTGGAGTGTATATACCAATAGTACATACATCTAAAAGCTGTGTATTGTACGAGTACGAATACGGGTGCATACGAGTAGAATTGTTGATGAAACTGAACGAGAATGTAATTGTAAGCATTTTTGTTAAGTAGAAGTATTTTGATAAGTGTATTGAAGTCTTTCAAAAGTGTATAAATACATATTAAAACACTACATGTATATACATTTTAACTGAGTCGTTAAGTCATCGTTAGTCGTTACATGTAAGTGTTGTTTTGAAACCTTTAAGTTAACGATCTCAATTAATGTTGTTAACCCATTGTTTATTATATCTAATGAGATGTTAAATTATTATATTATCATGATATTATTATATATAATATATCTCAGTATGATGTATATACAGTTAAATGTCGTTACAACGATAATCGTTACATATATGTCTCGTTTCGAAATCATTAAGTTAGTAGTCTTATTTTTACATATGTATTTCATTGTTAATACACTTAATAATATATTTACTTATCATTTAACATAATTAACCAAGTGTATCAATATCTTAATATGATTCATATGTACCTAGTAAGACGTTGTTATAACGATAATCGTTATATATATCGTTTTCGAGTTTCTTAAATTAATAGTCTCATTTTTATGTATATAACTCTTTGTTAAAATACCTAATGAGATACATACTTATAATAAAAACATGTTAACTATATATATAACCATATATATGTCATCGTATAGTTTTTACAAGTTTTAACGTTCGTGAATCACCGGTCAACTTGGGTGGTCAATTGTCTATATGAAACATATTTCAATTAATCAAGTCTTAACAAGTTTGATTGCTTAACATGTTGGAAACATTTAATCATGTAAATATCAATCTCAATTAATATATATAAACATGGAAAAGTTCGGGTCACTACAGTACCTACCCGTTAAATAAATTTCGTCCCGAAATTTTAAGCTGTTGAAGGTGTTGACGAATCTTCTGGAAATAGATGCGGGTATTTCTTCTTCATCTGATCTTCACGCTCCCAGGTGAACTCAGGTCCTCTACGAGCATTCCATCGAACCTTAACAATTGGTATCTTGTTTTGCTTAAGTCTTTTAACCTCACGATCCATTATTTCGACGGGTTCTTCGATGAATTGGAGTTTTTCGTTGATTTGGATTTCATCTAACGGAATAGTGAGATCTTCTTTAGCAAAACATTTCTTCAAATTCGAGACGTGGAAAGTGTTATGTACAGCCGCGAGTTGTTGAGGTAACTCAAGTCGGTAAGCTACTGGTCCGACACGATCAATAATCTTGAATGGTCCAATATACCTTGGATTTAATTTCCCTCGTTTACCAAATCGAACAACGCCTTTCCAAGGTGCAACTTTAAGCATGACCATCTCTCCAATTTCAAATTCTATATCTTTTCTTTTAATGTCAGCGTAGCTCTTTTGTCGACTTTGGGCGGTTTTCAACCGTTGTTGAATTTGGATGATCTTCTCGGTAGTTTCTTGTATAATCTCCGGACCCGTAATCTGTCTATCCCCCACTTCACTCCAACAAATTGGAGACCTGCACTTTCTACCATAAAGTGCTTCAAACGGCGCCATCTCAATGCTTGAATGGTAGCTGTTGTTGTAGGAAAATTCTGCTAACGGTAGATGTCGATCCCAACTGTTTCCGAAATCAATAACACATGCTCGTAGCATGTCTTCAAGCGTTTGTATCGTCCTTTCACTCTGCCCATCAGTTTGTGGATGATAGGCAGTACTCATGTCTAGACGAGTTCCTAATGCTTGCTGTAATGTCTGCCAGAATCTTGAAATAAATCTGCCATCCCTATCAGAGATAATAGAGATTGGTATTCCATGTCTGGAGACGACTTCCTTCAAATACAGTCGTGCTAACTTCTCCATCTTGTCATCTTCTCTTATTGGCAGAAAGTGTGCTGATTTGGTGAGACGATCAACTATTACCCAAATAGTATCAAAACCACTTGCAGTCCTTGGCAATTTAGTGATGAAATCCATGGTAATGTTTTCCCATTTCCATTCCGGGATTTCGGGTTGTTGAAGTAGACCTGATGGTTTCTGATGCTCAGCTTTGACCTTAGAACACGTCAAACATTCTCCTACGTATTTAGCAACATCGGCTTTCATACCCGGCCACCAAAAATGTTTCTTGAGATCCTTGTACATCTTCCCCGTTCCAGGATGTATTGAGTATCTGCTTTTATGAGCTTCTCTAAGTACCATTTCTCTCATATCTCCAAATTTTGGTACCCAAATCCTTTCAGCCCTATACCGGGTTCCATCTTCCCGAATATTAAGATGCTTCTCCGATCCTTTGGGTATTTCATCCTTTAAATTTCCCTCTTTTAAAACTCCTTGTTGCGCCTCCTTTATTTGAGTAGTAATGTTATTATGAATCATTATATTCATAGATTTTACTCGAATGGGTTCTATGTCCTTCCTGCTCAAGGCATCGGCTACCACATTTGCCTTCCCCGGGTGGTAACGAATCTCAAAGTCGTAATCATTCAATAATTCAATCCACCTACGCTGCCTCATATTCAGTTGTTTCTGATTAAATATGTGTTGAAGACTTTTGTGGTCGGTATATATAATACTTTTGACCCCATATAAGTAGTGCCTCCAAGTCTTTAATGCAAAAACAACCGCGCCTAATTCCAAATCATGCGTCGTATAATTTTGTTCGTGAATCTTCAATTGTCTAGACGCATAAGCAATCACCTTCGTTCGTTGCATTAATACACAACCGAGACCTTGCTTTGATGCATCACAATAAATCACAAAATCATCATTCCCTTCAGGCAATGACAATATAGGTGCCGTAGTTAGCTTTTTCTTCAATAACTGAAACGCTTTCTCTTGTTCATCATTCCATTCAAATTTCTTCCCTTTATGCGTTAATGCAGTCAAGGGTTTTGCTATTCTGGAAAAGTCTTGGATGAACCTTCTGTAGTAACCAGCTAGTCCTAAAAACTGGCGTATGTGTTTCGGAGTTTTCGGGGTTTCCCACTTTTCAACAGTTTCTATCTTTGCCGGATCCACCTTAATACCTTCTTTGTTCACTATGTGACCGAGGAATTGAACTTCTTCCAACCAAAATGCACACTTTGAAAACTTAGCGTACAATTCTTCCTTCCTCAATACTTCTAACACCTTTCTCAAATGTTCACCGTGTTCTTGGTCATTCTTTGAGTAAATAAGTATGTCATCAATGAAAACAATGACAAACTTGTCAAGGTATGGTCCACACACTCGGTTCATAAGGTCCATGAACACAGCTGGTGCATTAGTTAAACCAAACGGCATGACCATAAACTCGTAATGACCGTAACGTGTTCTGAAAGCAGTCTTTGGAATATCATCTTCTTTCACCCGCATTTGATGATACCCGGAACGTAAGTCAATCTTTGAATAAACAGACGAGCCTTGTAGTTGATCAAATAAGTCGTCGATTCTCGGTAGTGGGTAGCGGTTCTTGATGGTAAGTTTGTTCAACTCTCGGTAGTCGATACACAACCTGAATGTACCATCTTTCTTCTTGACAAACAAAACAGGAGCTCCCCACGGTGATGTGCTTGGTCGAATGAAACCACGCTCTAAAAGTTCTTGTAATTGGCTTTGTAGTTCTTTCATCTCGCTGGGTGCGAGTCTGTAAGGAGCACGAGCTATTGGTGCAGCTCCTGGTACAAGATCTATTTGAAATTCAACGGATCGATGTGGGGGTAATCCCGGTAATTCTTTCGGAAATACATCGGGAAATTCTTTTGCAATGGGAACATCATTGATGCTCTTTTCTTCAGTTTGTACTTTCTCGACGTGTGCTAGAACAGCATAGCAACCTTTTCTTATTAGTTTTTGTGCCTTCAAATTACTAATAAGATGTAGCTTCGTGTTGCCCTTTTCTCCGTACACCATTAAGGGTTTTCCTTTTTCTCGTATAATGCGAATTGCATTTTTGTAACAAACGATCTCTGCTTTCACTTCTTTCAACCAGTCCATACCGATTATCACATCAAAACTCCCTAACTCTACTGGTATCAAATCAATCTTAAATGTTTCGCTAACCAGTTTAATTTCTCGATTCCGACATATATTATCTGCTGAAATTAATTTACCATTTGCTAATTCGAGTAAAAATTTACTATCCAAAGGCGTCAATGGACAACTTAATTTAGCACAAAAATCTCTACTCATATAGCTTCTATCCGCACCCGAATCAAATAAAACGTAAGCAGATTTATTGTCAATAAGAAACGTACCCGTAACAAGCTCCGGGTCTTCCTGTGCCTCTGCCGCATTAATATTGAAAACTCTTCCGCGGCCTTGTCCATTCGTGTTCTCCTGGTTCGGGCAATTTCTAATAATGTGGCCTGGTTTTCCACATTTATAACAAACTACATTGGCATAACTTGCTCCGACACTACTTGCTCCGCCATTACTCGTTCCGACACCATTTGTTCCTTTCGTTCTATTAACCCCTGGTCCGTAGACCTCACACTTCGCCGCGCTATGACCATTTCTTTTACACTTGTTGCAAAATTTGGTGCAGAACCCCGAGTGATACTTTTCACACCTTTGGCATAGCTGCTTCTGATTGTTGTTGTTGTTGCGGTTATTATTGTTGTTAAGATGATTGTTGTGGTTGCTGTTGTTGTTGTTGTTGTTGTTGTTGTTGTTGGGCCGTTTGTTGTAGTTGCGATTGATGTTGCGATTGTTAGGATAGTTGTTGCGATTATTGTTATAATTGCTGTTGTTATTGTATTGGTGATTCTTATCACCGTTTTCCTCCCACTTTCTTTTGACTTGCTTCACATTGGCCTCTTCAGCAGTCTGTTCTTTAATTCTTTCTTCAATCTGGTTCACTAGTTTGTGAGCCATTCTACATGCCTGTTGTATGGAGGCGGGCTCGTGTGAACTTATATCTTCTTGGATTCTTTCCGGTAATCCTTTCACAAACGCGTCGATCTTCTCTTCCTCATCTTCGAATGCTCCCGGACACAATAGGCACAATTCTGTGAATCGTCTTTCGTACGTGGTAATATCAAATCCTTGGGTTCGTAACCCTCTAAGTTCTGTCTTGAGCTTATTGACCTCGGTTCTGGGACGGTACTTCTCGTTCATCAAGTGCTTAAATGCTGACCACGGTAGTGCGTACGCATCATCTTGTCCCACTTGCTCTAGATATGTATTCCACCATGTTAACGCAGAACCTGTGAAGGTATGCGTAGCGTACTTCACTTTGTCCTCTTCAGTACACTTACTTATGGCAAACACCGATTCAACCTTCTCGGTCCACCGTTTCAATCCGATCGGTCCTTCGGTTCCATCAAATTCCAAAGGTTTGCAGGCAGTGAATTCTTTGTAGGTGCATCCTACACGATTTCCTGTACTGCTAGATCCAAGGTTATTGTTGGTATGTAGCGCAGCTTGTACTGCGGCTATGTTTGAAGCTAGAAAAGTACGGAATTCCTCTTCATTCATATTCACGGTGTGTCGAGTAGTCGGTGCCATTTCCTTCAAAATAGTTAAATGGAACAAGTTAATCATACAGAATATTAAGAGTAGTTAATAGTATTTCGTAGCATAATATGAACTCATTTATAAAAGCTTTTTCTTCATATTAGCGTTTTATAAGTTTAAATTCGGGTAGTACCTACCCGTTAAGTTCATACTTAGTAGCTAATATACAATTCAACTACTACAATTCTATATGAAAAACTGATTATAATAATATTTCGCGTTCAAACTTTTATACAATATTTTACAAACTTACAATACCGCTTATTTTACATAAAGCATGAAATATAGCACACAATAACTTTGATACAAGATAGTTGTGAAGACAATTCTAGCTAGTACACAAGTCGTTCAGCAAAGGCAATAAAGACACGTAATTCATACGTCCAGAAACAAGTCATGCATTCTGGTTTTACTAGGACTACTTCCCATCCTTGGTCTTGTGCAACATAACCGTTATGGCCGTTGATAAGACAGCGTGTTGTAACGCCATCAAAGGGACGAGGGTTACGTAATGTCCAACAGTCCCGTAATAATCTAAAAACCTCATTTCTTACCCCAATTACCGACTCCGTCACTTGTGGAAACGTTTTGTTTAATAGTTGTAGCCCGATGTTCTTGTTCTCACTTTGGTGAGAAGCGAACATTACTAATCCGTAAGCATAACATGCTTCTTTATGTTGCATGTTAGCCGCTTTTTCTAAATCACGAAGTCCAATATTCGGATATATTGAGTCAAAATAATTTCTTAACCCGTTGCGTAAAATAGCATTTGGGTTCCCCGCAATATATGCGTCAAAGTAAACACATCGTAACTTATGGGTTTCCCAATGTGATATCCCCCATCTTTCAAACGAAAGTCTCTTATAAACCAAGACATTCTTGGAACGTTCTTCGAATGTCTTACAAACTGATCTCGCCTTAAATAGTTGTGCCGAAGAATTCTGGCCGACTCTAGACAAGATTTCATCAATCATGTCTCCAGGTAGGTCTCTTAAAATATTGGGTTGTCTATCCATTTTGTGTTTTTAAACTGTAAAATAGACAAGAGTTAGATTCATAAAAAAAATACTTATTAATACAATCAATTTTTACATATATCATAAAGCATAAGAACACTATATTACATATATTACACCACACGAATACAACTATCTTATTCCGACTCGCTCGTTTCTTCTTCTTCGGTTTTGGTTCGTTTTGCCAAGTTTCTAGGGATATATGATGTTCCCCTAATACGAGCCGTCGTTGTCCACATTGGTTTAGAAAAACCTGGTGGTTTAGAGGTTCCCGGGTCATTGCTACAACTTAAGGACTTCGGGGGTTGACGATACATATAAAGTTCATCGGGGTTGGAATTAGATTTCTCTATTTTTATGCCCTTTCCCTTATTATTTTCTTTTGCATTTTTAAATTCAGTTGGGGTAATTTCTATAACATCATCGGAATTCTCGTCGGAATCCGATTCATCGGAGAATTGGTAATCCTCCCAATATTTTGCTTCCTTGGCGGAAACACCATTGACCATAATTACCTTTGGTCGGTTGGTTGAGGATTTTCTTTTACTTAACCGTTTTATTATTTCCCCCACCGGTTCTATTTCTTCATCCGGTTCCGATTCTTCTTCCGGTTCCGATTCTTCTTCCGGTTCCGACTCTTCTTCCGGTTCCTCTTCGGGAACTTGTGAATCAGTCCACAAATCATTCCAATTTACATTTGACTCTTCATTATTATTAGGTGAGTCAATGGGACTTGTTCTAGAGGTAGACATCTATCACATAATATCAAACACGTTAAGAGATTAATATATCACATAATATTCATATGTTAAAAATATATAGTTTCCAACAAAAATGTTAAGCAATCATTTTTAAAGAAAACACGGTCGAAGTCCAGACTCACTAATGCATCCTAACAAACTCGATAAGACACACTAATGCAAATTTTCTGGTTCTCTAAGACCAACGCTCGGATACCAACTGAAATGTCCCGTTCTTATTGATTAAAAACGTTCCATATTAATTGATTTCGTTGCGAGGTTTTGACCTCTATATGAGACGTTTTTCAAAGACTGCATTCATTTTTAAAACAAACCATAACCTTTATTTCATAAATAAAGGTTTAAAAAGCTTTACGTAGATTATCAAATAATGATAATCTAAAATATCCTGTTTACACACGACCATTACATAATGGTTTACAATACAAATATGTTACATCGAATTCAGTTTCTTGAATGCAGTTTTTACACAATATCATACAAACATGGACTCCAAATCTTGTCCTTATTTTAGTATGCAACAGCGGAAGCTCTTAATATTCACCTGAGAATAAACATGCTTTAAACGTCAACAAAAATGTTGGTGAGTTATAGGTTTAACCTATATATATCAATTCGTAACAATAGACCACAAGATTTCATATTTCAATACACATCCCATACATAGAGATAAAAAATCATTCATATGGTGAACACCTGGTAACCGACAATAACAAGATGCATATATAAGAATATCCCCATCATTCCGGGACACCCTTCGGATATGATATAAATTTCGAAGTACTAAAGCATCCGGTACTTTGGATGGGGTTTGTTAGGCCCAATAGATCTATCTTTAGGATTCGCGTCAATTAGGGTGTCTGTTCCCTAATTCTTAGATTACCAGACTTAATAAAAAGGGGCATATTCGATTTCGATAATTCAACCATAGAATGTAGTTTCACGTACTTGTGTCTATTTTGTAAATCATTTATAAAACCTGCATGTATTCTCATCCCAAAAATATTAGATTTTAAAAGTGGGACTATAACTCACTTTCACAGATTTTTACTTCGTCGGGAAGTAAGACTTGGCCACTGGTTGATTCACGAACCTATAACAATATATACATATATATCAAAGTATGTTCAAAATATATTTACAACACTTTTAATATATTTTGATGTTTTAAGTTTATTAAGTCAGCTGTCCTCGTTAGTAACCTACAACTAGTTGTCCACAGTTAGATGTACAGAAATAAATCGATAAATATTATCTTGAATCAATCCACGACCCAGTGTATACGTATCTCAGTATTGATCACAACTCAAACTATTTATATTTTGGAATCAACCTCAACCCTGTATAGCTAACTCCAACATTCACATATAGAGTGTCTATGGTTGTTCCGAAATATATATAGATGTGTCGACATGATAGGTCGAAACATTGTATACGTGTCTATGGTATCTCAAGATTACATAATATATAATACAAGTTGATTAAGTTATGGTTGGAATAGATTTGTTACCAATTTTCACGTAGCTAAAATGAGAAAAATTATCCAATCTTGTTTTACCCATAACTTCTTCATTTTAAATCCGTTTTGAGTGAATCAAATTGCTATGGTTTCATATTGAACTCTATTTTATGAATCTAAACAAAAAAAGTATAGGTTTCTAGTCGGAAAAATAAGTTACAAGTCGTTTTTGTAAAGGTAGTCATTTCAGTCGAAAGAACGACGTCTAGATGACCATTTTAGAAAACATACTTCCACTTTGAGTTTAACCATAATTTTTGGATATAGTTTCATGTTCATAATAAAAATCATTTTCTCAGAATAAAAACTTTTAAATCAAAGTTTATCATAGTTTTTAATTAACTAACCCAAAACAGCCCGCGGTGTTACTACGACGGCGTAAATCCGGTTTTACGGTGTTTTTCGTGTTTCCAGGTTTTAAATCATTAAGTTAGCATATCATATAGATATATAACATGTGTTTAGTTGATTTTAAAAGTCAAGTTAGAAGGATTAACTTTTGTTTGCGAACAAGTTTAGAATTAACTAAACTATGTTCTAGTGATTACAAGTTTAAACCTTCGAATAAGATAGCTTTATATGTATGAATCGAATGATGTTATGAACATCATTACTACCTTAAGTTCCTTGGATGAACCTACTGGAAAATAGAAATATGGATCTAGCTTCAATGGATCCTTGGATGGCTCAAAGTTCTTGAAGCAAAATCATGACACGAAAACAAGTTCAAGTAAGATCATCACTTGAAATAAGATTGTTATAGTTATAGAAATTGAAGCAAAGTTTGAATATGATTATTACCTTGTATTAGAATGATAACCTACTGTAAGAAACAAAGATTTCTTGAGGTTGGATGATCACCTTACAAGATTGGAAGTGAGCTAGCAAACTTGAAAGTATTCTTGATTTTATGAAACTAGAACTTTTGGAATTTATGAAGAACACTTAGAACTTGAAGATAGAACTTGAGAGAGTTCAATTAGATGAAGAAAATTGAAGAATGAAAGTGTTTGTAGGTGTTTTTGGTCGTTGGTGTATGGATTAGATATAAAGGATATGTAATTTTGTTTTCATGTAAATAAGTCATGAATGATTACTCATATTTTTGTAATCTTATGAGATATTTCATGCTAGTTGCCAAATGATGGTTCCCACATGTGTTAGGTGACTCACATGGGCTGCTAAGAGCTGATCATTGGAGTGTATATACCAATAGTACATACATCTAAAAGCTGTGTATTGTACGAGTACGAATACGGGTGCATACGAGTAGAATTGTTGATGAAACTGAACGAGAATGTAATTGTAAGCATTTTTGTTAAGTAGAAGTATTTTGATAAGTGTATTGAAGTCTTTCAAAAGTGTATAAATACATATTAAAACACTACATGTATATACATTTTAACTGAGTCGTTAAGTCATCGTTAGTCGTTACATGTAAGTGTTGTTTTGAAACCTTTAAGTTAACGATCTCAATTAATGTTGTTAACCCATTGTTTATTATATCTAATGAGATGTTAAATTATTATATTATCATGATATTATTATATATAATATATCTCAGTATGATGTATATACAGTTAAATGTCGTTACAACGATAATCGTTACATATATGTCTCGTTTCGAAATCATTAAGTTAGTAGTCTTATTTTTACATATGTATTTCATTGTTAATACACTTAATAATATATTTACTTATCATTTAACATAATTAACCAAGTGTATCAATATCTTAATATGATTCATATGTACCTAGTAAGACGTTGTTATAACGATAATCGTTATATATATCGTTTTCGAGTTTCTTAAATTAATAGTCTCATTTTTATGTATATAACTCTTTGTTAAAATACCTAATGAGATACATACTTATAATAAAAACATGTTAACTATATATATAACCATATATATGTCATCGTATAGTTTTTACAAGTTTTAACGTTCGTGAATCACCGGTCAACTTGGGTGGTCAATTGTCTATATGAAACATATTTCAATTAATCAAGTCTTAACAAGTTTGATTGCTTAACATGTTGGAAACATTTAATCATGTAAATATCAATCTCAATTAATATATATAAACATGGAAAAGTTCGGGTCACTACACATCATTCCGGGACACCCTTCGGATATGATATAAATTTCGAAGTACTAAAGCATCCGGTACTTTGGATGGGGTTTGTTAGGCCCAATAGATCTATCTTTAGGATTCGCGTCAATTAGGGTGTCTGTTCCCTAATTCTTAGATTACCAGACTTAATAAAAAGGGGCATATTCGATTTCGATAATTCAACCATAGAATGTAGTTTCACGTACTTGTGTCTATTTTGTAAATCATTTATAAAACCTGCATGTATTCTCATCCCAAAAATATTAGATTTTAAAAGTGGGACTATAACTCACTTTCACAGATTTTTACTTCGTCGGGAAGTAAGACTTGGCCACTGGTTGATTCACGAACCTATAACAATATATACATATATATCAAAGTATGTTCAAAATATATTTACAACAATTTTAATATATTTTGATGTTTTAAGTTTATTAAGTCAGCTGTCCTCGTTAGTAACCTACAACTAGTTGTCCACAGTTAGATGTACAGAAATAAATCGATAAATATTATCTTGAATCAATCCACGACCCAGTGTATACGTATCTCAGTATTGATCACAACTCAAACTATATATATTTTGGAATCAACCTCAACCCTGTATAGCTAACTCCAACATTCACATATAGAGTGTCTATGGTTGTTCCGAAATATATATAGATGTGTCGACATGATAGGTCGAAACATTGTATACGTGTCTATGGTATCTCAAGATTACATAATATACAATACAAGTTGATTAAGTTATGGTTGGAATAGATTTGTTACCAATTTTCACGTAGCTAAAATGAGAAAAATTATCCAATCTTGTTTTACCCATAACTTCTTCATTTTAAATCCGTTTTGAGTGAATCAAATTGCTATGGTTTCATATTGAACTCTATTTTATGAATCTAAACAGAAAAAGTATAGGTTACAAGTCATTTTTGTAAAGGTAGTCATTTCAGTCGAAAGAACGACGTCTAGATGACCATTTTAGAAAACATACTTCCACTTTGAGTTTAACCATAATTTTTGGATATAGTTTCATGTTCATAATAAAAATCATTTTCTCAGAATAACAAATTTTAAATCAAAGTTTATCATAGTTTTTAATTAACTAACCCAAAACAGCCCGCGGTGTTACTACGACGGCGTAAATCCGGTTTTACGGTGTTTTTCGTGTTTCCAGGTTTTAAATCATTAAGTTAGCATATCATATAGATATAGAACATGTGTTTAGTTGATTTTAAAAGTCAAGTTAGAAGGATTAACTTTTGTTTGCGAACAAGTTTAGAATTAACTAAACTATGTTCTAGTGATTACAAGTTTAAACCTTCGAATAAGATAGCTTTATATGTATGAATCGAATGATGTTATGAACATCATTACTACCTTAAGTTCCTTGGATAAAACTACTGGAAAATAGAAAAATGGATCTAGCTTCAATGGATCCTTGGATGGCTCGAAGTTCTTGAAGCAGAATCATGACACGAAAACAAGTTCAAGTAAGATCATCACTTGAAATAAGATTGTTATAGTTATAGAAATTGAACCAAAGTTTGAATATGATTATTACCTTGTATTAGAATGATAACCTACTGTAAGAAACAAAGATTTCTTGAGGTTGGATGATCACCTTACAAGATTGGAAGTGAGCTAGCAAACTTGAAAGTATTCTTGATTTTATGTAACTAGAACTTGTAGAATATATGAAGAACACTTAGAACTTGAAGATAGAACTTGAGAGAGATCAATTATATGAAGAAAATTGAAGAATAAAAGTGTTTGTAGGTGTTTTTTGTCGTTGGTGTATGGATTAGATATAAAGGATATGTAATTTTGTTTTCATGTAAATAAGTCATGAATGATTACTCATATTTTTGTAATTTTATGAGATATTTCATGCTAGTTGCCAAATGATGGTTCCCACATGTGTTATGTGACTCACATGGGCTGCTAAGAGCTGATCATTGGAGTGTATATACCAATAGTACATACATCTAAAAGCTGTGTATTGTACGAGTACGAATACGGGTGCATACGAGTAGAATTGTTGATGAAACTGAACGAGGATGTAATTGTAAGCATTTTTGTTAAGTAGAAGTATTTTAATAAGTGTATTGAAGTCTTTCAAAAGTGTATAAATACATATTAAAACACTACATGTATATACATTTTAACTGAGTCGTTAAGTCATCGTTAGTTGTTACATGTAAGTGTTGTTTTTAAACCTTTAGGTTAACGATCTTGTTAAATGTTGTTAACCCAATGTTTATAATATCAAATGAGATTTTAAATTATTATATTATCATGATATTATCATGTATGAATATATCTTAATATGATATATATACATTAAATGTCTTTATAACGATAATCGTTACATATATGTCTCGTTTAAAAATCATTAAGTTAGTAGTCTTGTTTTTACATATGTAGTTCATTGTTAATATACTTAATGATATGTTTACTTATCATAGTATCATGTTAACTATATATATATCCATATATATGTCATCATATAGTTTTTACAAGTTTTAACGTTCGTGAATCACCGGTCAACTTGTGTGGTCAATTGTCTATATGAAACATATTTCAATTAATCAAGTCTTAACAAGTTTGATTGCTTAACATGTTGGAAACATTTAATCATGCAAATATCAATCTCAATTAATATATATAAACATAGAAAAGTTCGGGTCACTACAGTACCTACCCGTTAAATAAATTTCGTCCCGAAATTTTAAGCTGTTGAAGGTGTTGACGAATCTTCTGGAAATAGATGCGGGTATTTCTTCTTCATCTGATCTTCACGCTCCCAGGTAAACTCGGGTCCTCTACGAGCATTCCATCGAACCTTAACAATTGGTATCTTGTTTTGCTTAAGTCTTTTAACCTCACGATCCATTATTTCGACGGGTTCTTCGATGAATTGAAGTTTTTCGTTGATTTGGATTTCATCTAACGAAATAGCGAGATCTTCTTTAGCAAAACATTTCTTCAAATTCGAGACGTGGAAAGTGTTATGTACAGCCGCGAGTTGTTGAGGTAACTCAAGTCGGTAAGCTACTGGTCCGACACGATCAATAATCTTGAATGGTCCAATATACCTTGGATTTAATTTCCCTCGTTTACCAAATCGAACAACGCCTTTCCAAGGTGCAACTTTAAGCATGACCATCTCTCCAATTTCAAATTCTATATCTTTTCTTTTAATGTCAGCGTAGCTCTTTTGTCGACTTTGGGCGGTTTTCAACCGTTGTTGAATTTGGATGATCTTCTCGGTAGTTTCTTGTATAATCTCCGGACCCGTAATCTGTCTATCCCCCACTTCACTCCAACAAATCGGAGACCTGCACTTTCTACCATAAAGTGCTTCAAACGGCGCCATCTCAATGATTGAATGGTAACTGTTGTTGTAGGAAAATTCTGCTAATGGTAGATGTCGATCCCAACTGTTTCCGAAATCAATAACACATGCTCGTAGCATGTCTTCAAGCGTTTGTATCGTCCTTTCGCTCTGCCCATCAGTTTGTGGATGATAGGCAGTACTCATGTCTAGACGAGTTCCTAATGCATGCTGTAATGTCTGCCAGAATCTTGAAATAAATCTGCCATCCCTATCAGAGATAATAGAGATTGGTATTCCATGTCTGGAGACGACTTCCTTCAAATACAGTCGTGATAACTTCTCCATCTTATCATCTTCTCTTATTGGCAGGAAGTGTGCTGATTTGGTGAGACGATCAACTATTACCCAAATAGTATCAAAACCACTTGCAGTCCTTGGCAATTTAGTGATGAAATCCATGGTAATGTTTTCCCATTTCCATTATGGGATTTCGGGTTGTTGAAGTAGACCTGATGGTTTCTGATGCTCAGCTTTGACCTTAGAACACATCAAACATTCTCCTACGTATTTAGCAACATCGGCTTTCATACCCGGCCACCAAAAATGTTTCTTGAGATCCTTGTACATCTTCCCCGTTCCAGGATGTATTGAGTATCTGGTTTTATGAGCTTCTCTAAGTACCATTTCTCTCATATCTCCAAATTTTGGTACCCAAATCCTTTCAGCCCTATACCGGGTTCCGCCTTCCTGAATATTAAGATGCTTCTCCGATCCTTTGGGTATTTCATCCTTTAAATTTCCCTTTTTTAAAACTCCTTGTTGCGCCTCCTTTATTTGAGTAGTAAGGTTATTATGAATCATTATATTCATAGATTTTACTCGAATGGGTTCTCTGTCCTTCCTGCTCAAGGCATCGGCTACCACATTTGCCTTCCCCGGGTGGTAATGAATCTCAAAGTCGTAATCATTCAATAATTCAATCCACCTACGCTGCCTCATATTCAGTTGTTTCTGATTAAATATGTGTTGAAGACTTTTGTGGTCGGTATATATAATACTTTTGACCCCATATAAGTAGTGCCTCCAAGTCTTTAATGCAAAAACAACCGCGCCTAATTCCAAATCATGCGTCGTATAATTTTGTTCGTGAATCTTCAATTGTCTAGACGCATAAGCAATCACCTTCGTTCGTTGCATTAATACACAACCGAGACCTTGATTTGATGCGTCACAATAAATCACAAAATCATCATTCCCTTCAGGCAATGACAATATAGGTGCCGTAGTTAGCTTTTTCTTCAATAACTGAAACGCTTTCTCTTGTTCATCATTCCATTCAAATTTCTTCCCTTTATGCGTTAATGCAGTCAAGGGTTTTGCTATTCTGGAAAAGTCTTGGATGAACCTTCTGTAGTAACCAGCTAGTCCTAAAAACTGGCGTATGTGTTTCGGAGTTTTCGGGGTTTCCCACTTTTCAACAGTTTCTATCTTTGCCGGATCCACCTTAATACCTTCTTTGTTCACTATGTGACCGAGGAATTGAACTTCTTCCAACCAAAATGCACACTTTGAAAACTTAGCGTACAATTCTTCCTTCCTCAATACTTCTAACACCTTTCTCAAATGTTCACCGTGTTCTTGGTCATTCTTTGAGTAAATAAGTATGTCATCAATGAAAACAATGACAAACTTGTCAAGGTATGGTCCACACACTCGGTTCATAAGGTCCATGAACACAGCTGGTGCATTAGTTAAACCAAATGGCATGACCATAAACTCGTAATGACTGTAACGTGTTCTGAAAGCAGTCTTTGGAATATCATCTTCTTTCACCCGCATTTGATGATACCCGGAACGTAAGTCAATCTTTGAATAAACAGACGAGCCTTGTAGTTGATCAAATAAGTCGTCGATTCTCGGTAGTGGGTAGCGGTTCTTGATGGTAAGTTTGTTCAACTCTCGGTAGTCGATACACAACCTGAATGTACCATCTTTCTTCTTGACAAACAAAACAGGAGCTCCCCACGGTGATGTGCTTGGTCGAATGAAACCACGCTCTAAAAGTTCTTGTAATTGGCTTTGCAGTTCTCTCATCTCACTGGGTGCGAGTCTGTAAGGAGCACGAGCTATTGGTGCAGCTCCTGGTACAAGATCTATTTGAAATTCAACGGATCGATGTGGGGGTAATCCCGGTAATTCTTTCGGAAATACATCGGGAAATTCTTTTGCAATGGGAACATCATTGATGCTCTTTTCTTCAGTTTGTACTTTCTCGACGTGTGCTAGAACAGCATAGCAACCTTTTCTTATTAGTTTTTGTGCCTTCAAATTACTAATAAGATGTAGCTTCGTGTTGCCCTTTTCTCCGTACACCATTAAGGGTTTTCCTTTTTCTCGTATAATGCGAATTGCATTTTTGTAACAAACGATCTCTGCTTTCACTTCTTTCAACCAGTCCATACCGATTATCACATCAAAACTCCCTAACTCTACTGGTATCAAGTCAATCTTAAATGTTTCGCTAACCAGTTTAATTTCTCGATTCCGACATATATTATCTGCTGAAATTAATTTACCATTTGCTAATTCGAGTAAAAATTTACTATCCAAAGGCGTCAATGGACAACTTAATTTAGCACAAAAATCTCTACTCATATAGCTTCTATCCGCACCCGAATCAAATAAAACGTAAGCAGATTTATTGTCAATAAGAAACGTACCCGTAACAAGCTCCGGGTCTTCCTGTGCCTCTGCCGCATTAATATTGAAAACTCTTCCGCGGCCTTGTCCATTCGTGTTCTCCTGGTTCGGGCAATTTCTAATAATGTGGCCCGATTTTCCACATTTATAACAAACTACATTGGCATAACTTGCTCCGACACTACTTGCTCCGCCATTACTCGTTCCGACACCATTTGTTCCTTTCGTTCTATTAACCCCTGGTCCGAAGACCTCACACTTCGCCGCGCCATGACCATTTCTTTTACACTTGTTGCAAAATTTGGTGCAGAACCCCGAGTGATACTTTTCACACTTTTGGCATAGCTGCTTCTGATTGTTGTTGTTGTTGCGGTTATTATTGTTGTTGGGATGATTGTTGTAGTTACTGTTGTTGTTGTTGTTATTGTTGTTGTTGTTGTTGTTGTTGTTGTTGTTGTTGTTGTTGTTGTTGTTGTTGTTGTTGTTGTTGTTGGGCCGTTTGTTGTAGTTGCGATTGATGTTGCGATTGTTAGGATAATTGTTGCGATTATTGTTGTAATTGCTGTTGTTGTTGTATTGGTGATTCTTATCACCGTTTTCCTCCCACTTTCTTTTGACTTGCTTCACATTGGCCTCTTCAGCAGTTTGTTCTTTAATTCTTTCTTCAATCTGGTTCACTAGTTTGTGAGCCATTCTACATGCCTGTTGTATGGAGGCGGGCTCGTGTGAACTTATATCTTTTTGGATTCTTTCCGGTAATCCTTTCACAAACGCGTCGATCTTCTCTTCCTCATCTTCGAATGCTCCCGGACACAATAGGCATAATTCTGTGAATCGTCTTTCGTACGTGGTAATATCAAATCCTTGGGTTCGCAACCCTCTAAGTTCTGTCTTGAGCTTATTGACCTCGGTTCTGGGACGGTACTTCTCGTTCATCAAGTGCTTGAATGCTGACCACGGTAGTGCGTACGCATCGTCTTGTCCCACTTGCTCTAGATAGGTATTCCACCATGTTAACGCAGAACCTGTGAAGTATGCGTAGCGTACTTTACTTTGTCCTCTTCAGTACACTTACTTATGGCAAACACCGATTCAACCTTCTCGGTCCACCGTTTCAATCCGATCGGTCCTTCGGTTCCATCAAATTCCAAAGGTTTGCTGGCAGTGAATTCTTTGTAGGTGCATCCTACACGATTTCCTGTACTGCTAGATCCAAGGTTATTGTTGGTATGTAGCGCAGCCTATACTGCGGCTATGTTTGAAGCTAGAAAAGTACGGAATTCCTCTTCATTCATATTCACGGTGTGTCGAGTAGTCGGTGCCATTTCCTTCAAAATAGTCAAATGGAACAAGTTAATCATATAGAATATTAAGAGTAGTTAATAGTATTTCGTAGCATAATATGAACTCATTTATAAAAGCTTTTTCTTCATATTAGCGTTTTATAAGTTTAAATTCGGGTAGTACCTACCCGTTAAGTTCATACTTAGTAGCTAATATACAATTCAACTACTACAATTCTATATGAAAAACTGATTATAATAATATTTCGCGTTCAAACTTTTACACAATATTTTACAAACTTACAATACCGCTTATTTTACATATAGCATGAAATATAGCACACAATAAATTTGATACAAGATGGTTGTGAAGATAATTCTAGCTAGTACACAAGTCGTTCAGCAAAGGCAATAAAGACACGTAATTCATACGTCCAGAAACAAGTCATGCATTCTGGTTTTACTAGGATTACTTCCCATCCTTGGTCTTGTGGAACATAACCATTATGGCCGTTGATAAGACAGCGTGTTGTAACGTCGTCAAAGGGACGAGGGTTACGTAATGTCCAACAGTCCCGTAACAATCTAAAAACCTCATTTCTTACTCCAATTACCGACTCCGTCACTTGTGGGAACGTTTTGTTTAATAGTTGTAGGCCGATGTTCTTGTTCTCACTTTGGTGAGAAGCGAACATTACTAATCCGTAAGCATAACATGCTTCTTTATGTTGCATGTTAGCCGCTTTTTCTAAATCACGAAGTCCAATATTCGGATATATTGAGTCAAAATAATTTCTTAACCCATTGCGTAAAATAGCATTTAGGTTCCCCGCAATATATGCGTCAAAGTAAACACATCGTAACTTATGGATTTCCCAATGTGATATCCCCCATCTTTCGAATGAAAGCCTTTTATAAACCAAGGCATTCTTGGAACGTTCTTCGAATGTCTTACAAACTGATCTCGCCTTAAATAGTTGTGCCGAAGAATGCTGACCGACTCTAGACAAGATTTCATCAATCATGTCTCCGGGTAGGTCTCTTAAAATATTGGGTTGTCTATCCATTTTGTGTTTTTATACTGTAAAATAGACAAGAGTTAGATTCATAAAAAAAATACTTATTAATACAAGCAATTTTTACATATATCATAAAGCATAAGCACACTATATTACATATATTACACCACACGAATACAAATATCTTATTTCGACTCGCTTGTTTCTTCTTCTTCGGTTTTGGTTCGTTTTGCCAAGTTTCTAGGGATATATGATGTTCCCCTAATACGAGCCGTAATTTTCCACATTGGTTTAGAAAAACCTGGTGGTTTAGAGGTTCCCGGGTCATTGTTACAACTTAAGGACTTCGGGGGTTGACGATACATATAAAGTTCATCGGGGTTGGAATTAGATTTCTCTATTTTTATGCCCTTTCCCTTATTATTTTCTTTTGCCTTTTTAAATTCAGTTGGGGTAATTTCTATAACATCATCGGAATTCTCGTCGAAATCCGATTCATCGGAGAATTGGTAATCCTCCCAATATTTTGCTTCCTTGGCGGAAACACCATTGACCATAATTAACCTTGGTCGGTTGGTTGAGGATTTTCTTTTACTTAACCGTTTTATTATTTCCCCCACCGGTTCTATTTCTTCATCCGGTTCCGATTCTTCTTCCGGTTCCGATTCTTCTTCCGGTTCCGACTCTTCTTCCGGTTCCTCTTCGGGAACTTGTGAATCAGTCCACGAATCATTCCAATTTACATCTGACTCTTCATTATTATTAGGTGAGTCAATGGGACTTGTTCTAGTGGTAGACATCTATCACATAATATCAAACGCGTTAAGAGATTAATATATCACATAATATTCACATGTTAAAAATATATAGTTTCCAACAAAATTTGTTAAGCAATCATTTTTCAAGTAAACACGGTCGAAGTCCAGACTCACTAATGCATCCTAACAAACTCGATAAGACACACTAATGCAAAATTCTGGTTCTCTAAGACCAACGCTCGGATACCAACTGAAATGTCCCGTTCTTATTGATTAAAAACGTTCCATATTAATTGATTTCGCTGCGAGGTTTTGACCTCTATATGAGACGTTTTTCAAAGACTGCATTCATTTTTAAAACAAACCATAACCTTTATTTCATAGATAAAGGTTTTAAAAAGCTTTACGTAGATTATCAAATAATGATAATCTAAAATATCCTGTTTACACACGACCATTACATAATGGTTTACAATACAAATATGTTACAACAAAATAAGTTTCTTGAATGCAGTTTTTACACAATATCATACAAGCATGGACTCCAAATCTCGTCCTTATTTAAGTATGCGACAGCAGAAGCTCTTAATAATCACCTGAGAATAAACATGCTTAAAACGTCAACAAAAATGTTGGTGAGTTATAGGTTTAACCTATATATATCAAATCATAATAATAGACCACAAGATTTCATATTTCAATACACATCCCATACATAGAGATAAAAATCATTCATATGGTGAACACCTGGTAACCGACATTAACAAGATGCATATATAAGAATATCCCCATCATTCCGGGACACCCTTCGGATATGATATAAATTTCGAAGTACTAAAGCATCCGGTACTTTGGATGAGGTTTGTTAGGCCCAATAGATCTATCTTTAGGATTCGGGTCAATTAGGGTGTCTGTTCCCTAATTCTTAGATTACCAGACTTAATAAAAAGGGGCATATTCGATTTCGATAATTCAACCATAGAATGTAGTTTCACGTACTTGTGTCTATTTTGTAAATCATTTATAAAACCTGCATGTATTCTCATCCCAAAAATATTAGATTTTAAAAGTGGGACTATAACTCACTTTCACAGATTTTTACTTCGTCGGGAAGTAAGACTTGGACACTGGTTAATTCACGAACCTATAACAATATATACATATATATCAAAGTATGTTCAAAATATATTTACAACACTTTTTAATATATTTTGATGTTTTAAGTTTATTAAGTCAGCTGTCCTCGTTAGTAACCTACAACTAGTTGTCCACAGTTAGATGTACAGAAATAAATCGATAAATATTATCTTGAATCAATCCACGACCCAGTGTATACGTATCTCAGTATTGATCACAACTCAAACTATATATATTTTGGAATCAACCTCAACCCTGTATAGCTAACTCCAACATTCACATATAGAGTGTCTATGGTTGTTCCGAAATATATATAGATGTGTCGACATGATAGGTCGAAATATTGTATACGTGTCTATGGTATCTCAAGATTACATAATATACAATACAAGTTGATTAAGTTATGGTTGGAATAGATTTGTTACCAATTTTCACGTAGCTAAAATGAGAAAAATTATCCAATCTTGTTTTACCCATAACTTCTTCATTTTAAATCCGTTTTGAGTGAATCAAATTGCTATGGTTTCATATTGAACTCTATTTTATGAATCTAAACAGAAAAAGTATAGGTTTATAGTCGGAAAAATAAGTTACAAGTCAATTTTGTAAAGGTAGTCATTTCAGTCGAAAGAACGACGTCTAGATGACCATTTTAGAAAACATACTTCCACTTTGAGTTTAACCATAATTTTTGGATATAGTTTCATGTTCATAATAAAAATCATTTTCTCAGAATAACAACTTTTAAATCAAAGTTTATCATAGTTTTTAATTAACTAACCCAAAACAGCCCGCGGTGTTACTACGACGGCGTAAATCCGGTTTTACGGTGTTTTTCGTGTTTCCAGGTTTTAAATCATTAAGTTAGCATATCATATAGATATAGAACATGTGTTTAGTTGATTTTAAAAGTCAAGTTAGAAGGATTAACTTTTGTTTGCGAACAAGTTTAGAATTAACTAAACTATGTTCTAGTGATTACAAGTTTAAACCTTCGAATAAGATAGCTTTATATGTATGAATCGAATGATGTTATGAACATCATTACTACCTTAAGTTCCTTGGATAAACCTACTGGAAAATAGAAAAATGGATCTAGCTTCAACGGATCCTTGGATGGCTCGAAGTTTTTGAAGCAGAATCATGACACGAAAACAAGTTCAAGTAAGATCATCACTTGAAATAAGATTGTTATAGTTATAGAAATTGAACCAAAGTTTGAATATGATTATTACCTTGTATTAGAATGATAACCTACTGTAAGAAACAAAGATTTCTTGAGGTTGGATGATCACCTTACAAGATTGGAAGTGAGCTAGCAAACTTGAAAGTATTCTTTATTTTATGTAACTAGAACTTGTAGAATATATGAAGAACACTTAGAACTTGAAGATAGAACTTGAGAGAGATCAATTATATGAAGAAAATTGAAGAATGAAAGTGTTTGTAGGTGTTTTTGGTCGTTGGTGTATGGATTAGATATAAAGGATATGTAATTTTGTTTTCATGTAAATAAGTCATGAATGATTACTCATATTTTTGTAATTTTATGAGATATTTCATGCTAGTTGCCAAATGATGGTTCCCACATGTGTTAGGTGACTCACATGGGCTGCTAAGAGCTGATCATTGGAGTGTATATACCAATATTACATACATCTAAAAGTTGTGTATTGTACGAGTACGAATACGGGTGCATACGAGTAGAATTGTTGATGAAACTGAACGAGGATGTAATTGTAAGCATTTTTGTTAAGTAGAAGTATTTTGATAAGTGTATTGAAGTCTTTCAAAAGTGTATAAATACATATTAAAACACTACATGTATATACATTTTAACTGAGTCGTTAAGTCATCGTTAGTTGTTACATGTAAGTGTTGTTTTTAAACCTTTAGGTTAACGATCTTGTTAAATGTTGTTAACCCAATGTTTATATTATCAAATGAGATTTTAAATTATTATATTATCATGATATTATCATGTATGAATATCTCTTAATATGATATATATACATTAAATGTCTTTACAACGATAATCGTTACATATATGTCTCGTTTAAAAATCATTAAGTTAGTAGTCTTGTTTTTACATATGTAGTTCATTGTTAATATACTTAATGATATGTTTACTTATCATAGTATCATGTTAACTATATATATATCCATATATATGTCATCATATAGTTTTTACAAGTTTTAACGTTCGTGAATCACCGGTCAACTTGTGTGGTCAATTGTCTATATGAAACATATTTCAATTAATCAAGTCTTAACAAGTTTGATTGCTTAACATGTTGGAAACATTTAATCATGCAAATATCAATCTCAATTAATATATATAAACATAGAAAAGTTCAGGTCACTACATTTTTAAACTTTAAAAATATTTTGGGATTAGAATACATGCATTTTATGTTTTACGCTATGGACACAAATACTTAAAATATATTCTACATTGAGTTATACCACCTTGCATATCTTCCCTAATAGCTTGGTAACTAATATTTACATGTTGTAAGAACATGTAAGCACGAATCCTATTGATAGATCTATTGGGTTTGACAACCCCAACCGGGCTAGTTGTAACGGCCGGTCAAAATCCCTTTTGACACAGCACGTTATTCACCGGTTTCATCGCGAGGTTTTGACCTCTATGTGATACGTTTTGTAACATTGCATTCGTTTGAAAAGGTATTTCATAAATGAATATATAAATTCCAGGTTTTTAACATCTGATGATTCCTACGTATAGACAATCACCATTTAAATGGTTTACAATAATACATCTGTTGACAATACAGTCAAAATAAGGTACATGGTAATGGTTTGGTGAATGCAAGTTTCTTGTATATATAGCATGTATTACTCCAAGCACATAACTTTTACCACGTACAAGCAATCAGCGGAAGACTTCTAGAAACCTGAGAATAAACATGCTTCAAGTGTCAAAACAAAGGTTGGTGAGTTCATAGTTTTAATATTACACATAATCCGTATATCAATGTGGATTACAAAAGTTTAGTTGTTTCATTCAAAACGTTTATCAATATGTTTTAACATAAAAGGTGGACCACAAGATTTCAGTTGTTTCATCCGAAACGTTTATCAATCGGTTCTACAAAGTTGAGCACCCTGGTAACTAAACTTTAACGTTATAATAAGTACCCCTGTTTTAACATACATGCAACCAACATGTACAATACACGCAATCCAACGTGTACTAAACTCAAATAGTATACGTCTGTTTTATAGTTCAGGCTAGGGTTTCTATACCTGGAACAGACGGGGATGTCAAGCCCTATGGATCCATATACAACTATTCGCGCCCACCAGTTCTTATAACCGGTAGATACTAGTTACCAAAGCTAAGGGATTTTTGGTTTAAACTCAGTGTAGAATTTAGTATGTACTTGTGTCCATTTCGTAAAACAGTTTATAAAACAGCGCATGTATTCTCAGCCCAAAAATATATGTAAAAAGGGATCAAATGAACTCACTGTTTTATATTGATATACAATATTGCAGGAAAGCACGTAGACGCATCGGAGATGATAAACACGAGGTTTGATTCACAAAAATACCCCCGAACATTACCCATAACCTCCTTGGCAATAACTCATAATTTCCTTAGCTCTATCCCGCTTGAAAACCATTTTGAAAGTGACACGCTTTTGACCTCGTCGTAGTATTTTATGTATAATATTAATACTACTAATAATAATAAGATTAATAATAATATTAATCTTAATAATAATAATAATAATAATAATAATAATAATAATAATAATAATATAAATAAAATAAATAAATACTTACGGAGTAATGGGATCAAAGCAGAAGCAGAAATGATCGAGCTTTTATAGGTGTGGCCTGATTTCCAGCCCCATGCGATCGCATGGTTTTTGGGCATCAACACCATGCGATCGCATGGCCATCTGATCCAGCTCACAAACTTTTAACTTTTTGTTTGTCGACATAATTTTATATAATATATATATAATATATAATTCAAATTAATTAATTATATATTATATTTTATTCCCGTGCATAGTTAATTTGTAATTTTTGTTCCGATAAGTTGTACGTCATCACGCGACTTATGTCTCGGTTCTGTTTTTTCAAACGTGGTTTCGTACGCTGAGAAAACTATCGTTTTACATTTCGTAACTCGTACCTTTGTCAAAATATAGACTTAAATTATCCCTAAATTATATCACTCGAAATATAACTTATACATTTGAGTGTTTTGGTCATTTACTTCTATAAATCATCGTCTCGCTATTTGTTAAAATACATTTTAAAATAGTGTTTTACTGTAGCAAAGTTACTGTAGAAAATAGTGATTTTTGAAAACACTGTAGCTTTTCGGGTACTGTAGCAATTCGAAAATACTGTAGCAAATTAGTGTTTTACTGGTTCATCTTAAACGTTTTAGTTAACTTATCTAAATATCAATCAGATAATCAAACCAATAAGGTTAATACACAGTATCATATACTCAACACTTTGTTACATTTTCAAGTTATAGTATATATATATATGTATCTATTTACATATAATTATTCTCGAATCGTTGAGAATAGTCGATGGGTAATTGAATAGTTCAAGATTTTGGGATTCAATTTCACATACTTTGTTTATCGTGTCGGAAATGTTAAAGATTAAGTTTAAATTTGGTCAGAAATTTCCGGGTCATCACACTAGTCGCTCTAGTATCGTAAATGGTTGCATAGTACTTCGTTTTTACTACACTTGGTACAGTGTAGGGGAGATTTCATAATAAAGGGAATATGCCACATTATTTGTTAAGTATGGTTACTGAAGCGCTCAACAACTTATAGAATATCTTTATTGAAATAACTATGAAATCTTGTGGTCTATATTTATATCGATGATAGCTTTAAACCTATATATCTCACCAACCTTTGTGTTGACTGTTTAAGCATGTTTATTCTCAGGTCCTTAAGAAAATCTTCCGCTGTTGCATTATCTGAGCAAGCTGTGCATGGAGTCTCATGCTTTTGTTTAAATGAAGTTTTGCATTCAATAAAACCTATGTCATGTAATATATTCGACTTTTATGTCACATGTGTAGTATTTATGTAATATGGGAATTATTCCTTAAATAATCGCCCACTTGTTTAAAACATGCATTATGTATAATAATGGTGTGCTTTTTATGAAAAGAATGCAATATTTTCTAAAAATGTATCATATAGAGGTCAAATACCTCGCTATGGGACCAATGAATAACGTACTACGTTTATAGTAATATGGACGGGTCGTTTCATTAAGCAATAAACAAGAGTAGATTGTACCAAAATTATGAAAGTTACAATAAAGCTAAATGAAGAAGATGAAGAACAAGCCCTAGATCTTGATTCAATCATAAAATCCTTGATGTAGAATGGAAGAATGGATGAAAACTTGATGAAAAACTTAATAAAATAGCTATGAAACCCTAATTTGATCAGCCACCATGCACTAGTCACTATTCTATTGAATGTTCTTATGATAAAACCTTCATCTCATTCTATTTATACTCTCCAAAAACTGCCCAGAAAATACAGAGGAGCGTCATTCCTCTTTTAGGAACGTCGTTCCTTGGCTCTTAATGTGGAACGCCATTCTTGAATGCTACAAACGTCGTTCCTGAATCGTTCTGTAAATGGCCATTTTTTCTGTTTCCAATTCCTTTGTAAATTCCCAGGTAGAATGTCGTTCCTAGCTTTGGAACGCCGTTCTTAGATACAGGAACGTCGTTCTTGTCGCTAGTTCCAACACTTTGCAGTTTTCTTGATACATTTGCACACTTTTGTTAATTTTACACCAAATTCACACTTAGAACTGCAATAGTACTCAGAATGCGATTAAACCCAAGATCATAACTTTTTGAGCACTTTGGAAACTAAAACCTAGTAAAAACGAGGTAGATATTATGTGAGAAACATAGCGTGGATGAGCAATATCAAACCCCTTACATTTGAACCTTCCTTATTCTCAAGCAATCACAACAATAAACAAGACTTGGAGATAAATAACAATAAAAGTTCAAAGCCAAAGTGCAATAGTTGTAACGACCCGTATTCTTCCATGATTATATTTATTTGAGATTGATATTTACATGAATAAATGTTTCCAACATGTTAAGCAATTAAATTTGTTAAGACTTGATTAATTGAAACGGATTTTATGTAAACGTTTGACCACCCAGTTTGTCCGACGATTCACGAACGTTAAAACTTGTAAAAAGGACATGATGTTGATGATATATATATATATATATATATATATATATATATATATATATATATATATATATATATATATATATATATATATATATATTTAACATGATAGAATGATAAGTAAGTATCTCATTAAGTATATTAACAATGGGTTAGATACATAAAATGAGACTACTAAATTAAGGATTTCGAAACAATATATGTAACGATTATCGACGTAATAACGTCTTAACTAAAATAAATATATATGTATCGTATTAAAATATATTAATACACTATGTTTAATATAATAAAATTATAATTAAGTATATCATTAATTGTATTAAAAACGAACTATATACATAAAACGAGACTACTAACTTAAAGGTTTCGAAACAATATATACATGTAACGATTAACGACGAAATAACGACTTAATTAAAATGTATATATATGTAATGTATTAAGAAGTATTAATACACTTTTAAAAGACTTAAAGACATATATCAAAATACTTATACTTATCAAAGATAGCTATAATCGTATTCCCATTCGTTTTCATCAAGAATTCTACTCGTATTCGTACGGTATTTGTACCCGTATAATACCCAGCTTCTAGATGTATATACTATTAGTATGTACACTTAATGATCAGCTCTTAGCAGCCCTAGATAGTCAACAAACATGTGGAACCAACCACTAGACAACTAGCATGACTTACGAGCAAGAAAACAAAATAAGAACTCCTTTTAACCCCACTCACCACTCACCATTCACTTCATTTCAATTCCAATTTCTTTCTAATTATCTCTTAAAACACACACACACCCTCAAGAACGAAATTTACAGTAAACTAATCATCATCTTCATCAAAAACTACTTCAAGAATCAAGCTATAATCATCATAGGAAGAACACTTCAAGAACACTTCGAAAATCCTTTCAAGTTTGCAAGATTACTTTCAATCTTTCTAGTCTATTCCAAGTAATCATCTAAGATCAAGAAACTCTTGTTATTTACAGTAGGTTATCATTATAAATCAAGGTAATATTCATATTCAATCTTTGATTCGATTTCCATAAATATAACTATCTTTAATCAAGTAGTAATCTTACTTGAACTTATTTTCATTCCATGATTCTACTTCAAGAACTTCCAAGTCATCAAAGATCCTTTGAAGCTCAAGATTAATTCTTGTCATTTATAGTAGGTTTAACTACTAAACTTGAGGTAGTAACTATGTTCATATCCTTGCTCTATTCTTACTTATATAACTATCTTATTCGAAGAATATAACTTGTAATCACTAGAACATAGTTCAGTTAATTCTAAACTTGTTCGCAAACAGACTTAATCCTTCTATCTTGACTTTAAAAACAACTTCACACATGTACTATATCTATATGATATGCTAACATAAGGATTTAAAACTTGAAAACACGAAGAAAACCGTAAAACTGGACATACGCCGTCGTAGTAAAACCGGGAGCTGTTTTGGGTTGGATAATTAAAAACTATCTTAAACTTTGAATTTAAAGTTTATGTTATGGAAAAATGATATTTCATATGATCATGATAACATATCTAAAAGTGGTGGTTAAACTCAAAGTAGAAGTATGTTTTTCAAAATGGTCATCAAGATGTCGTTCTTTCGATAGATATGACTACTCTTTATAAATAGACTTGTAACCTGTAAATCCGACTATAAACCACCACTTTTTTAGTTTAGTTTTTGAAAATAGAGTTCATTACAAAACCATATCAATTTGATTCACTCAAAAACGATTTATAACGAAGAAGATATGGGCAAAACAATATTGGTTAAAAATGGCTAAAATGACTACGAGATTGTTTCTACAAAATCTATACTAACCATATCCTAGCTAACTTTTCCTGTATTATACATGTATTTAAACATGTTATGACTATTTTCTTGTAATATACTAGTCTTGGTTAAGTCCGAGACAATATAATATAATCTTGATTAATTAAGACAATAGTTATACAATACGTCGGATAAATCGAAAGACACCATGTACACAATACGTCTAGATTAATTCTAAGATAATAGTTGTACCTTGGGTCATGATTGAGTCTTGTACAATATTTATACAATACGTCTTGATTATTCCAGGGTGATATATTGGACTATATATATGGACTACTAACATTGGACTGCTAACATTGAACTACTAACGTTGGACTGCTAACTTGACAACTTAAATCATCAACACGTAAATGAAAATATTATATAAATGTAATTGAATTACATTTTGATATATATATATATATATCAAAATATATATATATATATGTAGTAAATTGAAAATATATATATATATATATATATATATATATATATATATATATATATATATATATATATATATATATGTAATTGAATATATATATATATATATATCAACACGTAAATTGAATATATATATATATATATATATATATATATATATATATATATATATATATATATATATATATATATATATATATATATATATATATATATATATATATATATATATATATATATATATATATATATATATATATATATATATATATATAATTGTTACAGGTTCGTGAATCGATTCGAGACCACGTCTGATTTTTGACGAATTGAAAATCTGTGAAAGTGAGTTATATTCCCATTTTTACAATCTAATATTTTTGGGATGAGAATACATGCAGCTTTGTAAATGTTTTACAAAATAGACACAAGTACTTGAACTACATTCTATGGTTGGATTACTATACCAAATATCGCTCCTTTAACTTGGTAACCTAAGAATTAGAGAAATGGCCCCTAATTGAAGCGAATCCTAAAGATAGATCTATGGGCTTTGACACGCCCCCAGTCAGAGATATGAACTGCTTTAATACTTTGATTTATATATATACTGATTGCGATTGCCGGTATATGGCATACTGATTGCGAAGTGCCGGTATGCGGGGGATATTCTATTTGCATTTTGTTAATGTCAGTTACCCGGTGTTCATCATACGAATGATTTTTATACAGATTGCTATATGCCTGTATGCTATTTATGAAAATGAAATCTTGTGGTCTATTATTACAAATTGATATATAGGTTAAACCTATGACTCACCAACATTTTTGTTGACGTTTTAAGCATGTTTATTCTCAGGTGATTATTAAAGACTTCCGCTGTTGCATGCTATTTAAAAGACAAGATTTAGAGTCAGCATGCTTGTATAATATTGTTTAAAACTGCATTCGGAGTTATCTTTTGTTGTAACATATAATTAACCATTATGTAGTGGTTGTGTGAAAACATGTATTTGTAGATTATCATTGATTGATAATCTATATTATGTCATTTAAACCTTTATCGAATAAATAAAGGTTATGGTTTGTTTTAAAAACGAATACAGGTTTTGAAAAACGTTTCATATAGAGGTCAAAACCTCGCAATGACACCAATTAATATGAAACATTTATAATCGATATGAACAGGGCATTTCAGTTGGTATCAGAGCGTTGGTCTTAGAGAACCAGAAAATTTACATTAGTGTGTCTAACCGAGTTTGTTAGGATGCATTAGTGAGTCTGGACTTCGACCGTGTCTGTTTTAAAAACGACTGCTTAACATTTTTGTTGGAAACTATATATACTTAACATGTAAATATTATGTGATATATTAATCTCTTAACATGCTTGTTATTATGTGTTAGATGACTTCATCCGATCATGCTAGGCTATCAAACGACTTCGATTATAGTAGTCACTTAAGCGACTCATATATTGAGTCAAAATCTTCAACCAATGTACCAAAGTTAAAAATAGTTGATGGTGTCTCTATTGAGGAAGAAAAATACTGGGAAGATTCCCAATTCCCTGAGGAACCGGAAGAGAATCCCGATGAGGATTCCGATGAAGTGATAGAAATTACACCGGCTCAGTTTAATAAAAATAAAAAGGGGAAATCTCCATCTATCAAGATAGAGAAACTCGATCCCAAGCCCGATGGACCATTAGTTATCAGGAATAACCCTGACCGTTCATACCGTAAACACCCGTATCACTTAAACTTTGATTATCGACCGGGAACATCTCTAAGACTAGGTCCTTCCGAAAAGGGTGTGAAAATGACTACTCGTATTAGGGATGGTGTGGGTATTGGTAAGAAATTAGCTGAACGAACTAAGTCAGAAGAGGAAGAAACAAGTGAGTCCGATTGAAGAGTTCATAGTAATGAGTTTTACCATGCCTTGTAGTATATGTATGATCACGTGCTTGTGCTTTTATGCTATATGTAAAAATTGCTTGTTATGGCTTGTTATTTATCATCATCTTCTTTTATAAATCTAAGTATAACTTTCATCTCTTTTACAGTATAAAACAAAATACAAAATGGACATTAGGGATAGACAATTAAATATTTTAGAGGATCTACCACAAGATATGATTGTTGAAATCTTGTCTAAAGTTGGTCAGGATTCATCGGCCCAATTATTTATGGTGAAGTCGGTTTGCAAAGAATTTGAAACGCATTCCGAGCATGCTTTGGTTTATGAAAGGCTTTCCTTTGACAGGTGGTGTATCTTACCTTGGGGAGACCATAAGTTGGCCCGTATTTTCTTTATGGCTACTTATTATGGAAACCCTAATGCGATTTTTCGCTATGGTTTAAGGACTTATTTTGATTCTATATACCCCGGTATAGGACTTCATTATTTAGAAAAAGCTTCAAATATGCAACTAAAAGAAGCATGTTACGTTTATGGGTTAATTATGTTTGCTTCTCACCAAACTGAGAAAAAGAACATCGGGATACAACTTCTTAATAGAACATTTCCACTAGTAACAGATTTAGTGGTTGAGGTGAGGACTAAGGTTTTTGATTTGTTACGACACTGTTGGGTATTATGTAACCCCCATCCTTTTGACGACATCATAACGTGCTGTACTATCAAGGGCCACAACGGTTATTTTCCAATGGACATGGGTTGGGAAACAATACTAATTAAACCGGAATGCATGTCTTGTTTTTGGTCCTATGAGTTACGTGTTTTTACTGAACGGTTTGAGTTTAACTAGAATTGTCTTAACAACTGCTGTGTATTATAGTTATCGTGTGCTATGTAATATAGTAGTATTTTATGATTGTAAGATATTGTACTAAAAGTTTAAGCGTGAAGTATTAATGTATTTAGTTTTTCATGATAGAATTGTAGTAGTTAATTTGTGTATTAGCTATTAAGTATGAACTTTAACGGGTAGGTATTACCCGAATTATAAAATGCTAATATGAAGAAAAGGCTTTTATAAGAATAAGTTCATATTATGCTACAAAATACTAATGACTACTCCTAATATTCTATATGATTAACTTAACTCTTTTGGCTATCTTTGAAGGAAATGACACCGACTACCAGACAAACCCTGAACATGAACGAGGAAGAATTCCGTACCTTTCTTACTGCGAGCATAGCCGTAGTGCAGGCTGCATTGCACAACAACAATCACTCAGGGTCTAGCAGTGGAGTTAACTCCACAGGAAATCGCGTAGGATGCTCCTACAAGGCTTTCACAGCCTGTAAACCCCTTGAGTTCGATGGAACTGAAGGACCAGTCGGATTGAAACGGTGGACCGAGAAGGTCGAATCTGCATTTGCTAAAAGAAAATGTACTGAAGAGGATAGGGTGAAGTACATCACGCATACTTTCACAGGTACTGCGTTAACATGGTGGAACACCTATCTCGAGCAGGTGGGATAAGATATTGCTTACGCACTACCATGGTCAGCATTCAAACACATGTTGAATGAGGAGTATCGTCTCAGAAATGAGGTCAATAAGCTCAAGATAGAGCTTAAGGAACTATGAACACAAGGAAACGATGTCACCACATACGAGCGACGATTCACAGAGTTGTCTCTAATGTGTCCTGGTATGTTTGAGGACGAGAAAGAACAGATCGACGCATTTGTGAAGGGGCTGCCAGTAAGAATTCAGGAGAACGTAAGTGCATCCGCACCTACCTCAATGCAGAACAGATTCGAATGGCTCACAAACTCATGGGCCAGATTAAGGGAAGAAATAAAGAACAGGCGGACGGAGAGGCAAAAATAAAAGAAGGCAAAAGGAAGTGGGAAGAAACCAGTGACAAGGGTCACCATTACAACAACAATAATAATCACAACAACAATCGCACTATTTATCGCAACAACAATCGTAACCCCAACAACAACAACTACAAAAACCGTCCCAACAACAATATCAACTGCAACAACAACAATCCCAACAACAACAACAAAAACAACTATAACAACAATAGGCAGAAAATTCCGTGCCAAAGGTGTGAAGGATACCATCCGACCGGGTACTGTACGGCATCATGTACCAAGTGTAATAGAAAGGGTCATGGTACAACGAAGTGTGAGGTTTATGGACCATCGGCTAACAAGACTAGAGGAAAAAATAATGTCCGAACAAATAATGCCGCCGTTATTTGTTATGGATGCGAAAAGCCGGGTCATTTCAGAAGCACTTGCCCAGACCAAGGGAACAATAATGGGCGAGGCCGTGAAAGAGTTTTCAACATTAATGCAGCAGAAGCGTAGGAAGACCCGGAGCTTGTTACAGGTACGTTTCTTATTGATGAAAAACCTGCTTATGTTTTATTTGATTCGGGTGCGGATAGAAGCTATATGAGTAGAGATTTTTGTGCCAAATTAAGTTGTCCATTGACGCCGTTGGATAATAAGTGTTTACTTGAATTAGCAAAAGGTAAACTAGTTAAAGCTGATAAAATATGTCGGAACCAAAAAATTAAACTGATTGGCGAAACATTTAAAATTTAATTTAATACCGGTAGAATTAGGGAGTTTTGATGTAATAATCGGCATGGACTATATGATCAAGGAGAAAGCAGAGATCATTTGTTACAAGAATGCGATTCGCATTCTGCGCGAAAAGGGAAAACCCTTAATGGTGTACGGAGAAAAGGGTAACGCGAAGTTAAATCTTATTAGTAGCTTGAAGGCGCAAAAGCTAATAAAGAAAGGTTGCTATGCAATTTTAGCACACGTCGAGTGTGACGACCCTGAAATTTCTGACCAAATTTAAACTTAATCTTTAAATGAATTAATGTTTCTGACACGATAAGAAAAGTCTGTTAAGTTGAAATTCAAAAATTTGGAACTGTGTTCATGTAACCTTCGACTTTTCCGGACGATTCACGAACCACTATTTGTAAATAAGATATGTATATAAATATATGTATATATTTGAGATTGATATTTATATTTATATATATATATATATATATATATATATATATATATATATATATATATATATATATATATATATATATATATATATATATATATATATATATATATATATATATGTTTCCAACATGTTAAGAAATCAAACTTGTTAAGATTTGATTAATTGAAACGGATTTTATGTAAACGTTTGACCACCCAGTTTGTCCGACGATTCACGAACGTTAAAACTTGTAAAAACGACATGATGATATATATATGAACATATAAATATATTTAACATGATACAACGATAAGTGAGTATCTCATTAAGTATATTAACAATGGGTTATATACATAAAATGAGACTACTAAATTAAGGAATTCGAAACAAGATATATATGTAACGGTTATCGACGTAATAACATCTTAATTAACATAAATACATATGTATTGTATTAAGATATATTAATGCATTATGTTAAACATGATAAAATGATAGCTAAGTATATCATTAAGTGTATTAACAATGAACTATATACATAAAATGAGACTACTAACTTAAGGGTTTAGAAACAATATATACATGTAACGATTAACGACGAAATAACGACTTAATTAAAATGTATATATATATGTAATGTATTAAGAAGTATTAATATACATTTAAAAGACTTAAAGACATATATCAAAATACTTATACTTAACAAAGATAGTTATAATCATATTCCCATTCGTTTTCATCAAGAATTCTACTCGTATTCATACGGTATTTTTATCTATATAATACCCAGCTTCTAGATGTATATACTATTGGTATATACACTTAATTATCAGCTCCTAGCAGCCCTTGATGAGTCAGCAAACATGTGGAACCAACCATTAGACAACTAGCATGACTTATAAGCAAGAAAACAAAACAAGAACTCCTTTTAACCCCACTCACCACTCACCACTCATCATTTACTTCATTTCATTTCCAATTTCTTTCTAATTCTCTCTCAAAACACACACACACCCTCAAGAACGAAATTTCCAGTAAACTAATCATCATCTTCATCAAAAACTACTTCAAGAATCAAGCTATAATCATCATAGGAAGAACACTCCAAGAACACTTCGAAAATCCTTTCAAGTTTGCAAGATTACTTTCAATCTTTCTAGTCCATTCCAAGTAATCATCTAAGATCAAGAAACTCTTGTTATTTACAGTAGGTTATAATTCTAAATCAAGGTAATATTCATATTCAAGCTTTGATTCGATTTCTATAAATATAACTATCTTTAATCAAGTAGTAATCTTACTTGAACTTGTTTTCATTCCATGATTCTACTTCAAGAACTTCCAAGCCATCAAAGATCCTTTGAAGCTCAAGATTAATTCTTTTTATTTACAGTAGGTTTACCTACTAAAATTAAGGTAGTAACAATGTTCATAGCCTTGCTCGATTCTTACATATATAACTATCTTATTCGAAGAATATAACTTGTAATCACTAGAACATAGTTTATTTAATTCTAAACTTGTTCGCAAACAAACTTAATCCTTCTAACTTGAGTTTAAAAACAACTTCACAAATGTACTATATCTATATGATATGCTAACATAATGATTTAAAATTGTAAAACACAAAGAACACCGTAAAACTGGACATACGCCGTCATAGTAAAACCGGGGGCTGTTTCGGGTTGGATAATTAAAAACTATCTTAAACTTTGAATTTAAAGTTGGCTTTATGAGAAAATGATATTTCATACGAACATGTTAATATATCTAAAAATGGTGGTTAAACTCAAAGTAGAAGTATGTTTTTCAAAATGGTCATCAAGGTGTCGTTCTTTCGGCAGATATGACTACTCTTTATAAATAGACTTATAACTTGTAACTCTGACTATAAACTACCACTTTTTCAGTTTAGTTTTATAAAATAGAGTTCATTACAAAACTATAGCAATTTGATTCACTCAAAACCGATTTGTAACGAAGAAGATATGGGCAACACAATATTGGTTAAAAATGGCTAAAATGACTACGGGATTGTTTTTACAAAATCTATACTAACCATATCCTGGCTAAATTTTCCTGTATTATACATGTATTTAAACATGTCATGACTATTTCCTTGTAATATACTAGTCTTGGTTAAGTCCGAGACAATATCATGTAATCTTGATTAGTTAAGACAATAGTTATACAATACGTCGGATAAATTGAAAGACACCATGTACACAATACGTCTAGATTAATTTTAAGACAATATTTGTACCTTGGGTCATGATTGAGTCTTGTACAATACGTATACAATATGTCTTGATTATTTCAGGGTGATATTTTGGACTATATATATGGACTACTAACATTGGACTACTAACGTTGGACTGCTAACTTGACAACTTAAATGTGACGACCCGAAAATTTCTGACCAAATTTAAACTTTATTCTTATATGAAATCGATACGATAAGCAAAGTTTATTAAACTGAGTCTCAAAATTTTTGAACTGTTTACATGGGTATATTTAACCTTTGACCATCCTCGACGATTCACGAACAGTTGTGTGTAAATAAATATGTAAATATATACAGTTGTGTGTGTGTGTGTGTGTATATATATATATATATATATATATATATATATATATATATATATATATATATATATATATATATATATATATATATATATATATAATATTTTGAATCAATAAAATACACCTTAATCAATTTGAAATTTAAAATGTAAAATAATGAACAGAGTAATTAGATGATTATTAAAATGAATATATATATATATATATATATATATATACATATATATATATATATATATATAATAAAATATATATAAATGATTCTATTAGCAATTATTATGTTGAAACATATATATAAAACATATAAATGTTAAATATTCAATAGATGTATTCATATAATATATGATATAATTATTAGATATTACAAAATTAATAAATTGTAATATTAAATGTAATTACAAGTTAAATCTAATTGTTATAATATTATTTTATATCATTGACATATTTGGTTTTTATGTTATTATTATTATTAACATTATAATTATCAATGTTAATATCATTATTATTATAACTAGTAATAAAAATTATAATTTTTGTTATTATGATTATTATAAGTATTAATATCATTATTATTATTATAGAAATTATCAAAATTATTATAAGTATTGTTATTTTTATACATTATCATTAATGTTATTATTATTATTAAGATTATTATTAAGATTATTATTGATAATTATTATTATCATTGTTATTTATGTCATTATTATTATTATTATTATTATCATTATTACTTTTATTATTATTATTAATATTATATTATTATTATTATTTATATTTAGATTATTATTAATATAATTATAATTATTAATAATAATTATATAAAAACACTCGCACGATCTCTTTTAGAATCAATTCAGTTTCATATAGCTATCACAACTGTATATAAATTTTGTTTATATCTCTAAAAACGTATCCATCTCAATCAATCGTACAAATCATTGAAATTTATAACCAAACTTTATTTTTTTAATTACTGAGTGAATTATATGTCATCGAACTAATTTACTATATATTAAGCGAATTGTTCAATGAAAGGGAGTAACACATTCATTCTATCATCAACATTATCACTTATCAATTTTAATTACTTCAAATTGTTCGAATTAATCAGAAACAGAAAATGAAGAACAAGGTCTGCTCTGTTCTTGTGTCATTTAATAGATAGCTCGATTTCGAAAAACATTACAAAATCTAAAAATATAGATTTGTTAGAAATTCACTGTTGAATCTTTCTGCAAAATTAGAGCTCTCAATTCATCTTAACGAACCTTAATTTTCGAGTCAAAGTTGGTATTTTCAAAAGTCAACAGTCTGTTCTTGGTAAAAATTTGAACTCGGTTTAACGTTTTAAGTTAAATTAATGATTTAAGAAGTTTCTAAGAAGGATTTAAGGTCTGTTTCATGTTATAATCATAAGTCAAAATAGCCTTTAATTCAAAATCACCATTTAAGTTTTGATTGTGTTATTCGTGAAGTTTTTCAAATTGTTACTGCTATATTTGTTTTGATTTATGTTATAAATTAATTCGAACACTCTTATGGGTCATATCTAATTCTAGTACATGTCATAAAACAAATAATTTAACTGAGGTTTGAGGAGTTTAAATCGATTTGAATGCTGTGAGAAGAAGAAGAAAATAAACAGACAGATTTACATGTTATAAATATTTCGGATGGGTTATATATCAGAAAGACAGACGTGGATGGATGGTTAGGGGGTGTTGCGGGTGTTCGAGAGGTCTCGGGTTCGAATCCCGTCTAGGGTATTTCTTTTTAGTGAAGCTTTCAAAGGGTATAATCATTTTGCTTTCATTTTTATTATTACTACTATTATTATTATTATCATTATTATTATGAATATTATTATTATTATCATTAATTATTGTTATGTTATTATTATGTTAACATAATTACCAAGATTAATATTATTATCATTTTTGTTATATTTTTAATTAAGTATTAATAGTGTTATTATTGTATTATTAATATTTATATAAGTATTATTATGATTAGGATTATTATTATTATTGTTGATATGAAAATAATACAAACTATTATAATTATCATTAATATTAGTATTAGTATTAGTAACATTTAGAATTTTTATTATTATTAACAAAAGTATTATTATTAAGATTACCACTAGTAATAAGATTGTTATAATAATAATAATAATAATAATAATAATTATTATTATTATTATTATTATTATTATTATTATTATTATTATTATTATTGTTATTATTATTATTATTATTATTATTATTATTATTATTATTATTATTATTATTATTATTATTATTATTATTATTATTATTATTAAGTATTAGGTATTATTATCAAAATTATTATTTTCATTACCATTACTATTAAATTATTCATTTTATTAAAAACTACTATTATTATCATTATTATGAGATTTATTATAAAAACTATCATTAATATTATCATTATTAGAATTATTAATACTATTATCATTATTATTAATATTAGTACTATCATTATTATTTTTGTTATCACTTAAAATATTATTTTAAAATACTACATTAACAAACAAATGAAATTTATATATAAATATATTTAATACATATAACATAACAAAATTTAATATTTTTATGTACAAAATGAATATATGAAACATATATATATCATTAATATAAAAATCATATAACTAATAAATTATATAAATATTTATTCGGTTACAACTATGTATATTAATAAATATACAAATGATATAGGTTCGTGAATCCAAGGCCAATCCTGCATTGTTCAATGTTGACATATGTATTTTTACTACAAAATACAGTATTGTGAGTTTCATTACTCCCTTTATATATATATTTTTGGGCTGAGAATACATGCGCTGTTTTATAAACTGTTTTACGAAATGGACACAAGTACATACTTAATTCTACACTGAGTTTAAACCAAAAATCCCTTATCTTTGGTAACTAGTAACTGCCGGTTATAAGAACTGGTGGGCGCGAGTAGTTGTATATGGATCCATAGGGCTTGACATCCCCGTCCGTTCCAGGTATAGAGACCCTAGCCTGAACTATAAAGCGGACGTATACTATTTGAGTTTAGTACATGTTGGTTTGCGTGTATTGTACATATTGGTTGCATGTATGTTAAAACAGGGGTACTTATTATATATACGTCAAGTTTAGTTACCAAGGTGATCAATTCAGTAGAATATTTTGATAAACGTTTTGGATGAAACAACTGAAATCTTGTGGTCTATTACTGTTACTGAAAGTATTATTTATGCTAAACCTATGAACTCACCAACCTTTTGGTTGAAACTTTTAAGCATGTTTATTTTTAGGTACGAATTAAGTCTTCCGCTGTGCATTTACTCATTTGAAAAATATTACTTGAAGTCATTCATGGCATATTTAGGTCAGTACCTCGCAATGGGACCAATTGTTGAAGACTTCGTCCAGGTGGATTAGGACGGGTCATCACAGTTGGTATCAGAGCATTGGTCCTAGCGATCCAGGTGTTGCATTAGTGTGTCTAACTGATAATTGTTAGGATGCATTAGCGAGTCTGGACTTCGACCTTAGCTGCATGTCAAAAGTTTTGTTTATCATTTCATGTCGAAAATTATCTGCTTATCATTCTTAGTCTAAGACACGTCTTACTGCATTTAGTGCATCGATAGTGTATAGACAAAATTCATATCTTAGCATATCTGTTACTATAGACTTTGCCTGACAGCTTCCGTAGATTCCTCCGTAACTTATGGGATTTTAGTATTATATATGCATATATAAATTTTGTAATGCAGGATACTAATCTACATCCTATAATCTATTTCTTATCGAAAATCCTTCATCTGATCGTACGAAATGGATCCCTCAACCAGTTCGAGTTCCTCAGATTTCGACAGCTATTCCGACATGGATATTCACCTAAGCTCCGAAAGTAGTATAACCGGAATGGATCAACCAATCAGCCATCATCAATTCTGGATGAATTGGAGATGGGTTCGTAGCCAACTTAATCAATGGAGACACGAAGAAGGCGATCCTTTCCATCAATCGAATTCACCTCTTGACGAAGAACCTGAAGCACTTACCGGCGAACCTATCCAAAACACCATTTTTAGTCTCATCTACAGGGTAGCTCATCACGATTATCTTCTATCTAAAATTCTAAACCTTATTCATCCGCTCGTTCCGACCGACAATCATCCCGGAATAATAGAAGAAGTTAACGAACTTCGCGCTCGAGTAATCAATTTGGAGAATATGGTGCAAAACTTAACAGCTTCAGCAACATCACCGGCACCAACAGTACCACCAACATCGGTACCGACAGCACCAGTACCACCAACAACAACATCTGCATCACACACCTCAACATCGCAATCTATACCTCGAGCATAATCTTCGTTTTACATCTTGTTCTACATCGGTTATCTTAGTTCTTCATGATGATTATGTAATCTCTAATGTTTTAGAGATTATGTATTCTAGTTCTAACGGTAAATCAAATGAGTTTAATATTATATCTACTCATTAAATCCATGATTACATCTGAAGAAAATATATATGTATATATGTTTTCATAAAGATTATAATTAAAAATTCTTTTGTACAAACTGTTAATGGTGAAAATATTTTAACGGGTAGGTAATACCCGAGGAATATTTAGATTTCACATTAATAAGTTACACTGTACATTCTTCGAATCTGATTCAACGGTCATTTACTATCCTACTTACATCCACAGATATACGTATCCGTTCACCGCAGAATAACCATTTTCATTCAATTTCATATTTGGATTTTGACCTATCGGAATCCAACAAGTGGCATAATGAAGAAGACATTGGACAAAATAAAATTTGTTAGAAACAAACAAATTAACTATGAGACTAATTTTTTTAAGAATCCACGCTAACAAAATCCTAGCTAACTGTTAATTCCTTATTACATTTTATTTATCGCAATTTTATTTATCGTCATTTAATTTCTGTTATTTATTTTACGCACTTTAAATATCGTCGGATAAATCGGGACACGTATACAAGGTTTTGACATATCATATCGACGCATCTATATATATTATTTGAAATAACCGTAAGTCACTCTATATCGCGGTAATGCTCGAGTTAGCATATAAAGGGTCGAGGTTGATTCTAAAATAATATATATACTTTGAGTTGTGATCGAGTCTGAGACATGTATACAATGGGTCACGATACGTATTAATTAATTCGAATATTATATATTAAACTATATATGAATTATTGAATTACTAACTGTGGACTACTAACTGTGGACTACCAACATTGGACAATTAAAATGAATTAAAATATTGATTATAACATGTGAAACTAAACATTTCTTCAAGTTTGCCACTTGATTTCATCTTAAACCTCGTTTGTGTCTTGACGATTACAATCTGCGTTCAAATATTTCATTATTATTGAAAACACCTCAATCGAGAGGATGAACCAACCGCACTTCATTTATGGAAGGAAAGATTTATGCATATAGTTATGCACCTGAAAACTCTCGAAACCTGAGTAAACATTCAACACGTAGCTGTGCTAATTCTTTTAGCGTTATTTTTACCGAAAATAACTTTGCAACTCCTGTTCGAGATAGCCAATTTTGTCACAGCTCCAGCAAGTCAACTTCGACTTCTCGTTCGAAACAACCTTATTATAACCTTGATATATGTGCTTGCTCTTGCATCGTTACCGGGAAACCGTTTATATTCCACCACATTAGCGGTAAACTTACCAGCAACTTCATTGATCACTGACTTTCCAAAGAATCATTATATTTGTTCATTAAAACTCTATCATATACTTATCCGCACCTTGAAACGAGAATTGCCATATCAATTACCGAGAATCAGCAATCAGTATTTTGAATCTCGTAACGCTTCTACAACAACAGTTATATGTATACATATAGTATTTATCTCTTAGAATTATGATCTTCCATTATGAAATTCTGAAAAGCACCCAAGCTACGAATCAATACTCTGAATGTTGAAAAAAAGCTGAATAAAGCAACAAAAACTGTAAACGACCTTAACAGTCGGAAGATTGATGATAAAGAATAGTGACTCAGAAAATGAGAAAAAGTTGGAAATGGAAAACGGATTGAGCAAACCATGATGGAGGCTATAGACAAATCACAAAGGCTAAACCTGCCTTCAAAGAATCCAAAAGATTATGCTTCTGATGAAACCTTTAGCGAATACCTTGTTCCGTAATTGTTCTAAATCATTGTGAATGAATTTCTTCATCACATTTTGAATATATAATTAAAAGATTTTATCGTATATTTCATTATAAATATCCTCGATATTTCTGAAGATATTTTAATAACTATTCTGATCTGAAATCAATTATCTTTTCATGATACCAGTGTTACATCAGAAAGGAAACTGTTTTAGTTTCTAAATTCTGAAAAATTCAAATTTAAAATATGAATGATTTTAAAGTAGTGTTAGAAACTGAAGCATGAGTTAGTATAATATAATGACACTTGATCAACGTGATTATATTAGAGTAAGTCATGCTGAGTTTCTAATGGAACATGATGATTCACAGATCATAACATCATCATGTATCATGTTACACGACTCGTTCAATCTGTTCAACCTCCAAACATATCAAGAAAATATATTCTTGATAGTTCTATTCTCAGTGATTCTGGTATTTTGACAAATCAAATCGTACTATTACTTTCTTTCTTGTTTAGAACATGAAGTTTATTTGAAACTCCATACTTACGAATTTTGGACCATTACTCGCTTTACTAGAGGTCGAGAAGAGAATAAAAAGGCAAAGAGATTCAAAATATAAGAGAAAATATAAAACCCAATAACAACACGGAGGTTACAAACTGTGGATATTAATACGAATAGCAGTATAAAGACACGGTAGAATTAAGAATAGTAACACCCCAAGGTAATAATAGAAGTAAACAGATTTTTCTGGTGGAAGATTGAAAAGAAGGATGACAGAAATGATAATTAGGAAAATATCAAGGATTAGAACTGGATTAAGCATTTTCACAATCTTTTGAATGTATGAATTAAGAAAGAAAGTATAGGAATGGTGAGAATAATGGAACGGAAGAGTTTAATTTATAAAGGAAAATCAGACGTAACAATCGAGACAGATGACCGCATTTAATTAAAGAGATCCTAATTCCCTTAAATCCCGAAGAATCAGATCTTATAGATTTCGAAGATTTTCTTTAATCCCTTGAATTCCGGAAATCCATCGTGACTACGTCAAAAGTTAAATCTCTATCTCAATCTTTTGTGATGGCTTCACTCGTACGCTTCGAATAATCGAATTATTTTATCTACATTATTCAATGGTGATAAAACTTTAATTTATCAACTCATATTCGTTATGAAAACATTTTTATTGTTAACCATGACAACCTCACTCAAATTTCGGGACAAAATTTCTTTAACGGGTAGGTACTGTGACGACCCGAAAATTTCCGACTAAATTTAAACTTTATTCTTATATGAAATCGATACGATAAGCAAAGTCTATTAAACTGAGTCTCAAAATTTTTGAACTGTTTACATGGGTATATTTAACCTTTGACCATCCTCGACGATTCACGAACAGTTGTGTGCAAATATATATATATATATATATATACATAATATATATATATATATATATATATATATATATATATATATATATATATATATATATATATATATATATATATATTGGATGGTCGGTGCAAGGCCAGAAATTGGAACACATTGATTCCGCTCGTTCCCGTCCTTCGCTTCATATATATATATATATATATATATATATATATATATATATATATATATATATATATATATATATATATATATATATATATAATATTTTGAATCAATAAAATACACCTTAATCAATTTGAAATTTAAAATGTAAAATAATGAACAGAGTAATTAGATGATTATTAAAATGAATATATATATATATATATATATATATATATATATATATATATATATATATATATATAATATTATTATGAACCTATATAATATAAATATATATAAATTATTCTATTAGCAATTATTATGTTGAAACATATATATAAAACATATAAATGTTAAATATTCAATAGATGTATTCATATAATATATGATATAATTATTAGATATTACAAAATTAATAAATTGTAATATTAAATGTAATTACAAGTTAAATCTAATTGTTATAATATTATTTTATATCATTGACATATTTGGTTTATTATGTTATTATTATTATTAACATTATAATTATCAATGTTAATATCATTATTATTATAACTATTAATAAAAATTATAATTTTTGTTATTATGATTATTATAAGTATTAATATCATTATTATTATTATAGAAATTATCAAAATTATTATAAGTATTGTTATTTTTATACATTATCATTAATGTTATTATTATTATTAAGATTATTATTAAGATTATTATTGATAATTATTATTATCATTATTATTTATGTCATTATTATTATTATTATTACTTTTATTATTATTATTATTATTATTATTATTATTATTATTATTATTATTATTATTATTATTATTATTATTATTATTATTATTATTATTTATATTTAGATTATTATTAATATAATTATAATTATTAATAATAATTATATAAAAACACTCGCACTATCCCTTTTAGAATCAATTCAGTTTCATATAGCTATCACAACTGTATATAAATTTTGTTTATATCTCTAAAAACGTTTCCATCTCAATCAATCGTACAAATCATTGAAATTTATAACCAAACTTTATTTTTTTTAATTACTGAGTGAATTATATGTCATCGAACTAATTTACTATATATTAAGCGAATTGTTCAATGAAAGGGAGTAACACATTCAGTCTATCATCAACATTATCACTTATCAATTTTAATTACTTCAAATTGTTCGAATTAATCAGAAACAGAAAATGAAGAACAAGGTCTGCTCTGTTCCTGTGTCATTTAATAGATAGCTCGATTTCGAAAAAGATTACAAAATCTAAAAATGTAGACTTGTTATAAATTCACTGTTGAATCTTTCTGCAAAATTAGAGCTCTCAATTCATCTTAACGAACCTTAATTTTCGAGTCAAAGTTGCTATTTTCAAAAGTCAACAGTCTGTTCTTGGTAAAAATTTGAACTCGGTTTGACGTTTTAAGTTAAATTAATGATTTAAGAAGTTTCTAAGAAGGATTTAAGGTCTGTTTCATGTTATAATCATAAGTCAAAACAGCCTTTAATTCAAAATCACCATTTAAGTTTTGGTTGTGTTCTTCGTGAAGTTTTTCAAATTGTTACTGCTATATTTGTTTTGATTTCTGTTATAAATTAATTCGAACACTCTTATGGGTCGTATCTAATTCTAGTACATGTCATAAAACAAATAATTTAACTGAGGTTTGAGGAGTTTAAATCGATTTGAATGCTGTGAGAAGAAGAAGAAAATAAACAGACAGATTTACATGTTATAAATATTTTGGATGGGTTATATATCAGAAAGACAGATGTGGATGGATGGTTAGGGGGTGTTGCGGGTGTTCGAGAGGTCTCGGGTTCTAATCCCGTCTAGGGCATTTCTTTTTAGTGAAGCTTTCAAAGGGTATAATCATTTAGCTTTCATTTTTATTATTACTACTATTATTATTATCATTATTATTATGAATATTATTATTATTATCATTAATTATTGTTATGTTATTATTATGTTAACATAATTACCATGATTAATATTATTATCATTTTTGTTATATTTTTGATTAAGTATTAATAGTGTTATTATTGTATTATTAATATTGATATAAGTATTATTATGATTAGGATTATTATTATTATTGTTGATATGAAAATAATACAAACCATTTTTATTATCATTAATATTAGTATTAGTAACATTTGGAATTTTTATTATTATTAACAAAAGTATTATTATTAAGATTACCACTAGTAATAAGATTGTTTTAATTATTATTATTATTATTATTAAGTATTAGGTATTATTATCAAAATTATTATTTTCATTACCATTACTATTAAATTATTCATTTTATTAAAAACTACTATTATTATCATTATTATGAGATTTATTTTAAAAACTATCATTAATATTATCATTATTAGAATTATTAATACTATTATCATTATTATTAATATTAGTACTATCATTATTATTATTGTTATCACTTAAAATATTAATTTAAAATACTACATTAACAAACAAATGAAATTTATATATAAATATATTTAATACATATAACATAACAAAATTTAATATTTTTATGTACAAAATGAATATATGAAACATATATATATCATTAATATAAAAAGCATATAACTAATAAATTATATAAATATTTATTCGGTTACAACTATGTATATTAATAAATATACAAATGATATAGGTTCGTTAATCCAAGGCCAATCCTGCATTGTTCAATGTCGACATATGTATTTTTACTACAAAATACAGTATTGTGAGTTTCATTACTCCCTTTATATATATATATTTGGGCTGAGAATACATGCGCTGTTTTATAAACTGTTTTACGAAATGGACACAAGTACATACTTAATTCTACACAGAGTTTAAACCAAAAATCCCTTAGCTTTGGTAACTAGTAACTGCCGGTTATAAGAACTGGTGGGCGCGAGTAGTTGTATATGGATCCATAGAGCTTGACATCCCCGTCCGTTCCAGGTATAGAGACCCTAGCCTGAACTATAAAGCGAACGTATACTATTTGAGTTTAGTACATGTTGGTTTGCGTGTATTGTAAATGTTGGTTGAATATATGTTAAAACAAGGGTACTTATTATATATACGTCAAGTTTAGTTACCAAGGTGATCAATTCAGTAGAATATTTTGATAAACATTTTGGATGAAACAACTGAAATCTTGTGGTCCATTACTGTTACTGAAAGTATTATTTATGATAAACCTATGAACTCACCAACCTTTTGGTTGACATTTTTAAGCATGTTTATTTTCAGATATGAATTAAGTCTTCCGCTGTGCATTTGCTCATTTGAAAGATATTACTTGAAGTCATTCATGGCATATTTAGGTCAGTACCTTGAAATGGGACCAATTGTTGAAGACTTCGTCCAGGTGGATTAGGACGGGTCATCACATTAAATCATCAACACGTAAATAAAAATATGATGTGAATGTATTTCTATCATACTTTGATATATGTATATATTTGTTATAGGTTCGTGAATCGATCTGTGGCCAAGTCTGATTTTCAACGAATTGAAAATCCGTGAAAGTGAGTTATAGTCCCATTTTTACTATCTAATATTTTTGGGATGATAATACATGCAGCTTTGTAAATGTTTTACAAAATAGACACAAGTATTTGAAACTATATTCTATGGTTGGATTACGAATACCGAATATCGCCCCTTGTTAGCTTGGTAGCCTAAGAATTAGGGAAATGACCCCTAATTGACGCGAATCCTAAAGATAGATCTATGGACCTTGACACGTCCCATTCGGGTTACGAATGCTTTAGTACTTCGATTGATATATACTGATTGCGACGGCCGGTATATAGCATGCAGATTTCGAAATGCCTGTATGGAGGGGATATTCTATATGCATCTTGTTAGTTCAGTTACCAGGCATTCACCATATGAATGATTTTATCTTTATGCAGATTGTGAAATGCCTGTATAATGTTTATGAAAATGAAAATGAAAATAAAAATCTTGTGGTCTATTAAAATGATGGAAACAATTGTTTATGTTAAACTAATGAACTCACTAAACTTTTGGTTGACACATTTAAGCATGTTTATTCTCAGGTACGAAAGAAATCTCCCGCCGTGCTTTTACTCAAATTAAAGATATTGCTTGGAGTTATTCAGGGCATATTTCTAAAGATGTTGCATTCGAGTCGTTGAGTTCAAAAAGATTATTATTAAGTAAATGACAGATTAAGTCGTTTATAATTTGGAGATATTATGAATTGATATGCATATTTGTCAACTATCGTTGTAATGAAAGATTGTCTTTTAAAAACAAATGCAATGTTTGTAAAACGTATCATATAGAGGTCAGTACCTCGCAATGGGACTAAATGTTATTGTATTCGTCCATATGGATTTGGACGAGCCATTACAGTTGATATCAGAGCGTTGGTCTTAGCGAACCAGGTCTTGCATTAGTGTGTCTAACTGATAGTTGTTATGATGCATTAGTGAGTCTGGACTTCGACCGTGTCTGCATGTCAAAAGTTTTGCTTATCATCTCTTGTCGGTAATTACCTGCTTAACATTCTTAGTCTAGACACGTTTTACTGCATTGATTGCATGATTAGTGTATAGACAAAATTCATATCTTAGCGTATCTGTTACTGTAAACTTTGCCTGACAGCTCCATAATCTACGGGATCTTCTGTACTACATATAGGTATTCTATGTAATTAGAATATCATCCGATATCCGATAATCATTTCATATTGAAAATCCTTTATTTTAACCGTGTAAGATGAATTCCACTACTAGTTCGAGTTCCTCAGAGTCTGACAGCTATTCCGATATGGATTTCTACCTGAGCTCCGAAAGCAGTGTAACCGGAATGGATCAACCAATTAGCCATCATCAATTTTGGATGAATTGGGGATGGGTTCGTAGTCGACTAAATTAATGGAGACAAGAAGAAGGTGATCCCTTCCATCCACCGAATTTCCCTCTTGGCGAAGAACCTGAAGCACTTACCGGCGAACCTGTCCGAAACACCATCTTCACCCTCATTTCCAGAATAGCTCGCAACGATTACGTAATATCTACTATTTTAAACCTTATTCATCCGCTCGTCTCAACCGCCCATCATTATAGAATAATAGAAGAAGTCAACGAGCTTCGCGCTTGGGTAATCAATTTGGAGAATATGGTGCACAACTTACAAGCACCAGCAACATCACCAGCACCAACAGTACCACCAACATCAACAACGCCTGTACCACCAACAACAACATCCGCATCACCCGCCTCAACATCACAATCCGTACCTCGAGCATAATCTTCATCCAACATCTCTCATTTTTGTTCTATATATCGTTCTACATCAACATCATACGCCTCATAGACACCAAGGAAAACCAACAGCGATAAACGACGAAGTATTGATTCATAACTTCATTGGAGAAATATTTCCCGGCGATTATGTAATCTCCAAAGTCTTAGGGATTATTTAATTCTAGTTCTAACCATAGATCTGATGGATGGAGGAATAGGAATGATAGAGGATAGAGTAGAAACCCTGACAAAGGTTGATGCGTAATTTACAAGCTAGACTTGTTATACAAACACCACCAGCAGAACCACCAACATCACCAGCAGTATTACCCACACCAGCAACACCTGCAGCACCACAATATCTGCAAGCTCCATAACCACCGACAATATCAACACCTCAATCAGAGTTATGATGTATTAACTTATTCTTTCCAAAGAGTTTATATATATATATATATATATATATATATATATATATATATATATGAATTTTGAAATCATAATATATCTTTTCATACTAAGCTGATACGTGTGAATTTTGAAGGGTAAATACTACTTGATTAATTCACATTACTAAAATGCTATGATATACATCCTTCGTTAACAGCTTAAATCTCTAATTCAGCTCAATGAACTCTATCCCCTAATAAACCAAGTGTATTATTCAATTAGGTTTGATTTTACACTTTCATTTTAGATGTACCTGAAACCTTCTAGAAAATATCATTCGTGCCTTGCGGAATTCACAAGAATTCCACGAACACCAACATCTTCCACCGATAAATATTTAAGTTCACAATTAATATGTTACACTGTACACTCTTCAATTATTTGATATTCATTATCGATACTCACTACTTTCACAACGATATATATTCTTCCATAGAAATCAGAACAACCATTTTCATTCAGATTCAATTACATATTCTGATTTTGACAGATCAGAATCCAAGTCAGGTTATGACAGATAACATTACTCTTAAATCCTTACATCTTTCAAAACCATACTTTGAATTTAAAACTGTACTAGAACATCACTTTTATTCATAAACCCAGAAATATATTCATTTCATCCAAAATCCTAAATGATTTCATCTTGAACATCACATGTATATTTGTAAAAACCCAACCCGTTATCCAACCAATCACGCATAAACAATTTTTTTTACAGAGGGGTGCGCGGTGCGCAGCCCCTTCTGTGCGCGGCGTGCACAGAGTGTTTCAGCTTCTGTCCGAATTTTCCATTTTTCGCTAAAAGATCTCCCGCTTCCCGACACTTTTAGACGAAACGACTTTCACAACACATTATAGTAAGTAAAACTAACACGTTTCCATAATAAAACAAGTTTTACGATACCGGGCCCACATCGACCCAATTTACGAATTACGTACAAAATACAAGTTTCGACCACAAGAGTTTAAATTCCAAACCACACTTAGAGCATGGTGTTTGGGGTTAAACTACCTAAATCTTGGTCAAACTTCAAAAGCTAAACTCCCAAAAGCTTCTCCTATCAAAAGAAAGCGAGGTCACTAGTCCAAACGAATACCCTTGCCTTTATCCACGCTGGAGCCTAAAAAGGTAAACAACGAGAGAGTAAGCAAAACGCTTAGTGAATGCAATAGTTATACACATACATATATAATATACCTACTTGCAAACACTTACTCACATACATATATAATATACCTACTTGCAAACACTTACTCACATACCGCATATTCGCTAGCAATATAATTAGCATACAAGCTCCAAGTATAAGCTAATTACCTCCAATTACCACAACTAGCATTACCAATATCATATACTCCATGACAATATAATATGCTACTTTACAACGTATACATAAACAACTATATGGTTAACCATACACGCACTATGGTGCCACCGGCTCCGTGGTTCGCACCATACACCATTGTCATGATGCTACCCGCTCCGTGGTTGGCATTACAACTTGAGTCATACTCATGCTAAGGCTTTACCAGCTCCGTGGTTCATGCCTTAATAACTCCTAATGTAGTGCCACCGGCTCCGTGGTTCGCACTACAATACTCCTACCATGATGTTTCCGGCTTCGTGGATCGCATCATAGCAATTGTCATGATGCTACCGGCTCCGTGGTTCGCATCACAACTTATACTATAGTGCTACCGGCTCCGTGGTCCGCACTATAGCACACTCACACATACTATGGCACTACCGGCTCCGTGGATCATGCCATAGCATACAAATAAATACACCATATACATACATGCATAATTATTCCACTCACCTTAACACTTTCGGTGAATGTTAAACCAAGTTCGAGACCTTCATTGTAATGCACCTATTACATTATGCATATAATCAATCATACAATCAAGTTGGTCAACCAACTCACTCACCACCCTAGTGTTATTTTGACTCATAGTGAAAATGTGACCATTTGCACCCTTAACCCTACACTAGGTCGAGATTATGTCAAATCTCTATCATTAATTGATTATGGTCTTAATACGCTTATTAACACAAGTTTAGTGCATTTTCATACACACTAGACAAATTTGGTCACCCAAGACTCCTTTGACCCATTTCAAGGTTAACACACCCATTTTGGGTTATCCACTAACCCAAACAACACCCATTCACATAACAACCAAGTGTTAGTGATTAACTAACCATTTAAGACTCATAAACACCAATTATCACTTTGAAACCCTAGGTTAGTAATTCTTGAGTCCTCATGACTCAATCTTACCCAAAAACCCCCCAAAAATCACCAATTATGGGTTTTATGTTCACCATTTACCCAAACCCTAACCCTTATATAACTCAAAGTAGGGAAATCAAGGTTAGAACATACCACCACAATCAAAATGTAGCTAGTGGCTAGATGAACAACTTTAATACTCGCGCTTTGACCTGAAACAAACTTCTTCCTCCTTGATTTGAGCTTTCTCTCTCTTAAATGGGTTTCTCACTATAGAACTTTTATTGGAGAGAAGATGTGGTTGGTGATAGTGTTGAATGTATTTCAACCTCCACAAAACTGGCCACTAATGACCTAAACCCGACCTCATGTGAAAAGACAGGAATACCCCTCATTTAACTTTAATTTAAAAAGCAGAAATCTGTGCACAGGGCTAGTGCGCGGCGCGCTCCCTTATATGTGCGCGGCGCGCACAAGGGTCTGAACAGGCTCTGACCTCTGTTTAATTACACAATGTTTTCCACACTTTATGTATCCTATTTACACTTCTGTACAATAAATATTTGGGTCTTACAACTCTCCCCCACTTGAATCGGAGCGCGTCCTCGCGATCCAAGCCGCATGACAAGAGGGAAGATATACTAACACAAACTCTTCGGGTTCCCACGTAAACTCGGAACATTTACTACGACGCCATTGAACTTTAAAAGTTCTTACTTCTTTATTTCTCAACATTTTCACCTTTTCGTCGAGTATAGCAATCGGCTCCTCGACATACTCTAACTTGTTGTTTAGCTCAATCTCTTCTAATGACACCCATGAAGAATCATCTGCAAGACACTTACGGATATGGGAAACATGAAATGTATTATGGAACCCCGCAAGCTCTTCGGCTAATTCCAAACGATACGGAACTTCACCAACACGAGCTAAAATTTTAAATGGCCCAATAAACCGAGGAGCTAACTTTCCCCATTTTCGAAACTGAATAACACCCTTCCATGGAGAAACCTTAAGCATCACCATGTCACCTTCTTGGAACTCGATTAGTCGCCTACACTTATTGGCATAAGATTTTTGTCTATCTTGCGCCGCCTTTAATCGAGCCCAAATCATCTCAATTTTACTATTCGTCTCTAGAACCAAATCGGTACTCCCGATTTCCTTTTGTCCCACTTCACCCCAACAAATCAGAGTTCGACACCTTCACCCGTAAAGCATCTCATAAGGTGGCATCCCGATACTAGTATGATAACTATTATTGTACGAGAATTCCACTAAAGGTAAGTGTTCATCACAACTACCACCGAAATCAATGACACACACCCGTAACATATCCTCTAACGTTTGATTCGTACGTTCGGTTTGACCATCCGTTTGAGGATGATACGCCATGCTCATCTTTAATTGTGTTCCCATATCTTCATGAACCTTATTCCAAAATCGAGATGTGAAACGAGTATCCCGATCCGAAACAATAGATATAGGAACCCCATGTCTCGATATCACCTCCTTGATAAACAACTTAGACAAGGTCTCCGACGATATCATTTCCTGAATGGGAAGAAACAACACACTTTTCATCAACCGATCAACTATCTCCCAAATCGTATCAAATTGGGTTCTCTTTGTCTTTGGTAACTTTGTAATGAAATCCATGGTAATGTGCTCCCATTTCCATTTCGGGATTTCTAACGGTTGTAACATATAATACGGCTTTTGGTGTTCGGCCTTAACTTGCAAACACGTGATGCATTGTTCAACATACTTAACAACATCACGTTTCATTCCCGGCCACCAATACTCTTTCTTCAAATCAAGATACATCTTCATCGCACCGGATGAATGGAATACTTTGACTTATGTGCTTCATCAAGTAGCACATGTAGGTAATCACCCATTTTAGGCACTCACACTCGTCCTTAAAAGGACAACAAACCATGCGGGCCTAAGGTAATAGACTCCATTTGCCCCATGATTCGTTCTTCACGCTTTTAGTTAACAAAAGCTTCAATTTGAATTTCACCAAGCTTTACAAGAAAATCATTAGTAATAGTCATACGTAACAATCCTAATCGTATAGCCTGATTTTGACTCTTTCGACTTAACGCATCCGCGACCACATTCGCCTTGCCTGGATGATATAATATCTCACAATCATAGTCTTTTATCACATCCATCCATCTACGTTGACGATAATTCAAATCTCTTTGATCAAAGAGATGTTTCAAACTCTTATGATCCGAATAAATCGTACACTTGACACCATACAAGTAGTGGCGCCAAATTTTCAACGCATGCACCACCGCCGCCAATTCAAGATCATGAGTCGGGTATCTCTTCTCGTGTTCCTTCAATTGTCGAGAGGCATAAGCTATGACTTTACCCCGTTGCATTAGAACACACCCGAGCCCATTTAATGAGGCATCACAATACACCGTCATATCTTCTATACCTTCCGGTAACACCAAGACCGGAGCTTGACACAATTTCTCTTTCAACAATTGAAAAGCAATTTCATGCTCGTTCTCGCAAATGAATCTCGTGTTCTTCCTCGTCAACTTTGTCAAAGGAGAAGCGATCTTAGAAAAGTCTTGGATAAACCAACGATAATAACCAGCCAATCCGAGAAAACTTCGGATTTCCGTAGGCGTAGTCGGTTGTCCCCAACTCTTTATCGTCTCCATCTTCCCCGGATCTACTTGAATACCTTCCTTATTCACAATATGACCAAGGAATTGCACTTCCCTTAGCCAAAATTCACACTTGGAGAGTTTAGCAAACAACTTCTCCTTCTGTAACGTCTTCAACACACTGCGCAAATGGTGTTCATGTTCCTTCATACTCTTAGAATAGACAAGTATATCGTCAATGAACATAATTACCCACTTATCTAACATAGGTTGGCACACTCGGTTCATAAGATCCATGAATACCGATGGTGCATTCGTAAGACCAAAAGGCATTACCACGAATTCAAAATACCCGTAACATGTTCGAAAAGCCGTTTTCTCAATATCTTCCTCACAGACCCGCATTTGGTAATAGCCGGACCGTAGTTCAATTTTAGAGAAATACGTCGTGCCTTGGAGTTGGTCAAATAAATCGTCAATCCGAGGCAATGGATAACGATTCTTGATCGTCACTTTGTTCAACTCTCGATAATCGATGCACATCCGCATACTACCATCTTTCTTCTTCACGAATAAAACCGGAGCGCCCCATGGCGAAGCACTCGGTCGGATAAAACCCTTCTCAAGCAACTCTTGGGTTTGATTTAACATCTCTTGTATTTCCGTCGGCACTAAACGATAAGGAGTTTTAGCAATGGGGGTAGCCCCCGGAACCAACTCAATGCGAAATTCAACTTGTCTTTCCGCCGGAACACCCGGTAACTCATCCGGAAAAATGTCTTCGAATTCATTAACCACTAAAATTTCACGAATGGATGGTGGCTCTTCCCTAGTATCAACTACATGGGCAAGAAAAGCCATGCCACCACTACTAAGAAAACAATGTAGTGACCCGGACTTTTCCATGTTTATATATATTAATTGAGATTGATATTTACATGATTAAATGTTTCCAACATGTTAAGCAATCAAACTTGTTAAGACTTGATTAATTGAAATAGGTTTCATATAGACAATTGACCACCCAAGTTGACCGGTGATTCACGAACGTTAAAACTTGTAAAAACTATATGATGACATATATATGGTTATATATATAGTTAACATTATATTATGATAATTAAACATATCATTAAGTATATTAACAATGAACTACATATGTAAAAACAAGACTACTAACTTAATGATTTTGAAACGAGACATATATGTAACGATTATCGTTGTAACGACATTTAATGTATATATATATATCATATTAAGAGATATTCGTACATCATAATATCATGATAATATAATAATTTAAAATCTCTTTTGATATTATAAACATTGGGTTAACAACATTTAACAAGATCGTTAACCTAAAGGTTTCAAAACAACATTTACATGTAACGACTAACGATGACTTAACGACTCAGTTAAAATGTATATACATGTAGTGTTTTAATATGTATTTATACACTTTTGAAAGACTTCAATACACTTATCAAAATACTTCTACTTAACAAAAATGCTTACAATTACATCCTCGTTCAGTTTCATCAACAATTCTACTCGTATGCACCCGTATTCGTACTCGTACAATACACAGCTTTTAGATGTATGTACTATTGGTATATACACTCCAATGATCAGCTCTTAGCAGCCCATGTGAGTCACCTAACACATGTGGGAACCATCATTTGGCAACTAGCATGAAATATCTCATAAAATTACAAAAAATATGAGTAATCATTCATGACTTATTTACATGAAAACAAAATTACATATCCTTTTTATCTAATCCATACACCAACGACCAAAAACACCTACAAACACTTTCATTCTTCAATTTTCTTCATCTAATTGATCTCTCTCAAGTTCTATCTTCAAGTTCTAAGTGTTCTTCATAAATTTCAAAAGTTCTAGTTTCATAAAATCAAGAATACTTTCAAGTTTGCTAGCTCACTTCCAATCTTGTAAGGTGATCATCCAACCTCAAGAAATCTTTGTTTATTACAGTAGGTTATCATTCTAATACAAGGTAATAATCATATTCAAACTTTGGTTCAATTTCTATAACTATAACAATCTTATTTCAAGTGATGATCTTACTTGAACTTGTTTTCGTGTCATGATTCTGCTTCAAGAACTTCGAGCCATCCAAGGATCCATTGAAGCTAGATCCATTTTTCTCTTTTTCAGTAGGTTTATCCAAGGAAATTAAGGTAGTAATGATGTTCATAACATCATTCGATTCAAACATATAAAGCTATCTTATTCGAAGGTTTAAACTTGTAATCACTAGAACATAGTTTAGTTAATTCTAAACTTGTTCGCAAACAAAAGTTAATCCTTCTAACTTGACTTTTAAAATCAACTAAACACATGTTCTATATCTATATGATATGCTAACTTAATGATTTAAAACCTGGAAACACGAAAAACACCGTAAAACCGGATTTACGCCGTCGTAGTAACACCGCGGGCTGTTTTGGGTTAGTTAATTAAAAACTATGATAAACTTTGATTTAAAAGTTGTTATTCTGAGAAAATGATTTTTATTATGAACATGAAACTATATCCAAAAATTATGGTTAAACTCAAAGTGGAAGTATGTTTTCTAAAATGGTCATCTAGACGTCGTTCTTTCGACTGAAATGACTACCTTTACAAAAAACGACTTGTAACTTATTTTTCCGACTATAAACCTATACTTTTTCTGTTTAGATTCATAAAATAGAGTTCAATATGAAACCATAGCAATTTGATTCACTCAAAACGGATTTAAAATGAAGAAGTTATGGGTAAAACAAGATTGGATAATTTTTCTCATTTTAGCTACGTGAAAATTGGTAACAAATCTATTCCAACCATAACTTAATCAATTTGTATTGTATATTATGTAATCTTGAGATACCATAGACACGTATACAATGTTTCGACCTATCATGTCGACACATCTATATATATTTCGGAACAACCATAGACACTCTATATGTGAATGTTGGAGTTAGCTATACAGGGTTGAGGTTGATTCCAAAATATATATAGTTTGAGTTGTGATCAATACTGAGATACGTATACACTGGGTCGTGGATTGATTCAAGATAATATTTATTGATTTATTTCTGTACATCTAACTGTGGACAACTAGTTGTAGGTTACTAACGAGGACAGCTGACTTAATAAACTTAAAACATCAAAATATATTAAAAGTGTTGTAAATATATTTTGAACATACTTTGATATATATGTATATATTGTTATAGGTTCGTGAATCAACCAGTGGCCAAGTCTTACTTCCCGACGAAGTAAAAATCTGTGAAAGTGAGTTATAGTCCCACTTTTAAAATCTAATATTTTTGGGATGAGAATACATGCAGGTTTTATAAATGATTTACAAAATAGACACAAGTACGTGAAACTACATTCTATGGTTGAATTATCGAAATCGAATATGCCCCTTTTTATTAAGTCTGGTAATCTAAGAATTAGGGAACAGACACCCTAATTGACGCGAATCCTAAAGATAGATCTATTGGGCCTAACAAACCCCATCCAAAGTACCGGATGCTTTAGTACTTCGAAATTTATATCATATCCGAAGGGTGTCCCGGAATGATGGGGATATTCTTATATATGCATCTTGTTATTGTCGGTTACCAGGTGTTCACCATATGAATGATTTTTATCTCTATGTATGGGATGTGTATTGAAATATGAAATCTTGTGGTCTATTGTTACGATTTGATATATATAGGTTAAACCTATAACTCACCAACATTTTTGTTGACATTTAAAGCATGTTTATTCTCAGGTGAATACTAAGAGCTTCCGCTGTTGCATACTAAAATAAGGACAAGATTTGGAGTCCATGTTTGTATGATATTGTGTAAAAACTGCATTCAAGAAACTAATTTCGATGTAACATATTTGTATTGTAAACCATTATGTAATGGTCGTGTGTAAACAGGATATTTTAGATTATCATTATTTGATAATCTACGTAAAGCTTTTTAAAACTTTATTTATGAAATAAAGGTTATGGTTTGTTTTAAAAATGAATGCAGTCTTTGAAAAACGTCTCATATAGAGGTCAAAACCTCGCAACGAAATCAATTAATATGGAACGTTTTTAATCAATAAGAACGGGACATTTCAGTTGGTATCCGAGCGTTGGTCTTAGAGAACCAGAAAATTTGCATTAGTGTGTCTTATCGAGTTTGTTAGGATGCATTAGTGATTCTGGACTTCGACCGTGTTTTCTTTAAAAATGATTGCTTAACATTTTTGTTGGAAACTATATATTTTTAACATATGAATATTATGTGATATATTAATCTCTTAACGTGTTTGATATTATGTGATAGATGTCTACCTCTAGAACAAGTCCCATTGACTCACCTAATAATAATGAAGAGTCAAATGTAAATTGGAATTATTCGTGGACTGATTCACAAGTTCCCGAAGAGGAACCGGAAGAAGAGTCGGAACCGGAAGAGGAATCGGAACCGGACGAAGAATCGGAACCGGAAGAAGAATCGGAACCGGTGGGGAAAATAATAAAACGGTTAAGTAAAAGAGAATCCTCAACCAACCGACCAAGGTTAATTATGGTCAATGGTGTTTCCGCCAAGGAAGCAAAATATTGGGAGGATTACCAATTCTCCGATGAATCAGATTCCGACGAGAATTCCAATGATGTTATAGAAATTACCCCAACTGAATTTAAAAAGGCAAAAGAAAATAATAAGGGAAAGGGCATAAAAATAGAGAAATCTAATTCCAACCCCGATGAACTTTATATGTGTCGTCAACGCCCGAAGTCCTTAAGTTGTAACAATGACCCGGGAACCTCTAAACCACCAGGTTTTTCTAAACCAATGTGGACAACGACGGCTCGTATTAGGGGAACATCATATATCCCTAGAAACTTGGCAAAACGAACCAAAACCAAAGAAGAAGAAACGACCGAGTCGGAATAAGATAGTTGTATTCGTGTGGTGTAATATATGTAATATAGTGTTCTTATGCTTTATGATATATGTAAAAATTGCTTGTATTAATAAGTATTTTTTTTATGAATCTAACTCTTGTCTATTTTACAGTTTAAAAACACAAAATGGATAGACAACCCAATATTTTAAGAGTCCTACCCGGAGACATGATTGATGAAATCTTGTCTAGAGTCGGCCAGAATTCCTCGGCACAACTATTTAAGGCGAGATCAGTTTGTAAGACATTCGAAGAACGTTCCAAGAATGTCTTGGTTTATAAGAGACTTTCGTTTGAAAGATGGGGGATATCACATTGGGAAACCCATAAGTTACGATGTGTTTACTTTGACGCATATATTGCGGGGAACCCAAATGCTATTTTACGCAACGGGTTAAGAAATTATTTTGACTCAATATATCCGAATATTGGACTTCATGATTTAGAAAAAGCGGCTAACATGCAACATAAAGAAGCATGTTATGCTTACGGATTAGTAATGTTCGCTTCTCACCAAAGTGAGAACAAGAACATCGGGCTACAACTATTAAACAAAACGTTTCCACAAGTGACGGAGTCGGTAATTGGGGTAAGAAATGAGGTTTTTAGATTATTACGGGACTGTTGGACATTACGTAACCCTCGTCCCTTTGATGACGTTACAACACGCTGTCTTATCAACGGCCATAACGGTTATGTTGCACAAGACCAAGGATGGGAAGTAGTCCTAGTAAAACCAGAATGCATGACTTGTTTCTGGACGTATGAATTACGTGTCTTTATTGCCTTTGCTGAACGACTTGTGTACTAGCTAGAATTATCTTCACAACTATCTTGTATCAAAGTTATTATGTGCTATATTTCATGCTTTATGTAAAATAAGCGGTATTGTAAGTTTGTAAAATATTGTATAAAAGTTTGAACGCGAAATATTATTATAATCAGTTTTTCATATAGAATTGTAGTAGTTGAATTGTATATTAGCTACTAAGTATGAACTTAATGGGTAGGTACTACCCGAATTTAAACTTATAAAACGCTAATATGAAGAAAAAGCTTTTATAAATGAGTTCATATTATGCTGCGAAATACTATTAACTACTCTTGATATTCTGTATGATTAACTTGTTCCATTTGACTATTTTGAAGGAAATGGCACCGACTACTCGACACACCGTGAATATGAATGAAGAGGAATTCCGTACTTTTCTAGCTTCAAACATAGCCGCAGTACAGGCTGCGCTACATACCAACAATAACCTTGGATCTAGCAGTACAGGAAATCGTGTAGGATGCACCTACAAAGAATTCACTGCCTGTAAACCGTTGGAATTTGATGGAACCGAAGGACCGATCGGATTGAAACGGTGGACCGAGAAGGTCGAATCAGTGTTTTCCATAAGTAAGTGTACTGAAGAGGACAAAGTGAAGTACGCTACGCATACCTTCACAGGTTCTGCGTTAACATGGTGGAATACCTATCTAGAGCAAGTGGGACAAGACGATGCGTACGCACTACCGTGGTCAGCATTCAAGCACTTGATGAACAAGAAGTACCGTCCCAGAACCGAGGTCAATAAGCTCAAGACAGAACTTAGAGGGTTATGAACCCAAGGATTTGATATTACCACGTACGAAAGACGATTCACAGAATTGTGCCTATTGTGTCCGGGAGCATTCGAAGATGAGGAAGAGAAGATTGACACGTTTGTGAAAGGATTACCGGAAAGAATCCAAGAAGATATAAGTTCACACGAGCCCGCCTCCATACAACAGGCATGTAGAATGGCTCACAAACTCGTGAACCAAATTGAAGAAAGAATTAAAGAACAGACTTCTGAAGAGGCCAATGTGAAGCAAGTCAAAAGAAAGTGGGAGGAAAACGGTGATAAGAATCACCAATACAATAACAACAGCAATTACAACAATAATCGCAACAATTATCCCAACAATCGCAACATCAATCGCAACTACAATAAACGGCCCAACAACAACAACAACAACAACAGCAACTACAACAATCATCCCAACAACAATAATAACCGCAACAACAACAACAATCAGAAGCAGCTATGCCAAAGGTGTGAAAAGAATCACTCGGGGTTCTGCACCAAATTTTGCAACAAGTGTAAAAGAAATGGTCATAGCGTGGCGAAGTGTGAGGTCTACGGACCAGGGGTTAATAGAACGAAAGGAACAAATGGTGTCGGAACGAGTAATGGCGGAGCAAGTAGTGTCGGAGCAAGTTATGCCAATGTAGTTTGTTATAAATGTGGAAAACCAGGCCACATTATTAGAAATTGCCCGAACCAGGAGAATACGAATGGACAAGGCCGTGGAAGAGTTTTCAATATTAATGCGGCAGAGGCACAGGAAGACCCGGAGCTTGTTACGGGTACGTTTCTTATTGACAATAAATCTGCTTACGTTTTATTTGATTCGGGTGCGGATAGAAGCTATATGAGTAGAGATTTTTGTGCTAAATTAAGTTGTCCATTGACGCCTTTGGATAGTAAATTTTTACTCGAATTAGCAAATGGTAAATTAATTTCAGCAGATAATATATGTCGGAATCGAGAAATTAAACTGGTTAGCGAAACATTTAAGATTGATTTGATACCAGTAGAGTTAGGGAGTTTTGATGTGATAATCGGTATGGACTGGTTGAAAGAAGTGAAAGCGGAGATCGTTTGTTACAAAAATGCAATTCGCATTATACGAGAAAAAGGAAAACCCTTAATGGTGTACGGAGAAAAGGGCAACACGAAGCTACATCTTATTAGTAATTTGAAGGCACAAAAACTAATAAGAAAAGGTTGCTATGCTGTTCTAGCACACGTCGAGAAAGTACAAACTGAAGAAAAGAGCATCAATGATGTTCCCATTGCAAAAGAATTTCCCGATGTATTTCCGAAAGAATTACCGGGATTACCCCCACATCGATCCGTTAAATTTCAAATAGATCTTGTACCAGGAGCTGCACCAATAGCTCGTGCTCCTTACAGACTCGCACCCAGCGAGATGAAAGAACTGCAAAGCCAATTACAAGAACTTTTAGAGCGTGGTTTCATTCGACCAAGCACATCACCGTGGGGAGCTCCTGTTTTGTTTGTCAAGAAGAAAGATGGTACATTCAGGTTGTGTATCGACTACCGAGAGTTGAACAAACTTACCATCAAGAACCGCTACCCACTACCGAGAATCGACGACTTATTTGATCAACTACAAGGCTCGTCTGTTTATTCAAAGATTGACTTACGTTCCGGGTATCATCAAATGCGGGTGAAAGAAGATGATATTCCAAAGACTGCTTTCAGAACACGTTACGGTCATTACGAGTTTATGGTCATGCCGTTTGGTTTAACTAATGCACCAGCTGTGTTCATGGACCTTATGAACCGAGTGTGTGGACCATACCTTGACAAGTTTGTCATTGTTTTCATTGATGACATACTTATTTACTCAAAGAATGACCAAGAACACGGTGAACATTTGAGAAAGGTGTTAGAAGTATTGAGGAAGGAAGAATTGTACGCTAAGTTTTCAAAGTGTGCATTTTGGTTGGAAGAAGTTCAATTCCTCGGTCACATAGTGAACAAAGAAGGTATTAAGGTGGATCCGGCAAAGATAGAAACTGTTGAAAAGTGGGAAACCCCGAAAACTCCGAAACACATACGCCAGTTTTTAGGACTAGCTGGTTACTACAGAAGGTTCATCCAATACTTTTCTAGAATAGCAAAACCCTTGACTGCATTAACGCATAAAGGGAAGAAATTTGAATGGAATGATGAACAAGAGAAAGCGTTTCAGTTATTGAAGAAAAAGCTAACTACGGCACCTATATTGTCATTGCCTGAAGGGAATGATGATTTTGTGATTTATTGTGACGCATCAAAGCAAGGTCTCGGTTGTGTATTAATGCAACGAACGAAGGTGATTGCTTATGCGTCTAGACAATTGAAGATTCACGAACAAAATTATACGACGCATGATTTGGAATTAGGCGCGGTTGTTTTTGCATTAAAGACTTGGAGGCACTACTTATATGGGGTCAAAAGTATTATATATACCGACCACAAAAGTCTTCAACACATATTTAATCAGAAACAACTGAATATGAGGCAGCGTAGGTGGATTGAATTGTTGAATGATTACGACTTTGAGATTCGTTACCACCCGGGGAAGGCAAATGTGGTAGCCGATGCCTTGAGCAGGAAGGACAGAGAACCCATTCGAGTAAAATCTATGAATATAATGATTCATAATAACCTTACTACTCAAATAAAGGAGGCACAACAAGGAGTTTTAAAAGAGGGAAATTTAAAGGATGAAATACCCAAAGGATCGGAGAAGCATCTTAATATTCGGGAAGACGGAACCCGGTATAGGGCTGAAAGGATTTGGGTACCAAAATTTGGAGATATGAGAGAAATGGTACTTAGAGAAGCTCATAAAACCAGATACTCAATACATCCTGGAACGGGGAAGATGTACAAGGATCTCAAGAAACATTTTTGGTGGCCGGGTATGAAAGCCGATGTTGCTAAATACGTAGGAGAATGTTTGACGTGTTCTAAGGTCAAAGCTGAGTATCAGAAACCATCAGGTCTACTTCAACAACCTGAAATCCCGGAATGGAAATGGGAAAACATTACCATGGATTTCATCACTAAATTGCCAAGGACTGCAAGTGGTTTTGATACTATTTGGGTAATAGTTGATCGTCTCACCAAATCAGCACACTTCTTGCCAATAAGAGAAGATGACAAGATGGAGAAGTTAGCACGACTGTATTTGAAGGAAGTCATCTCCAGACATGGAATACCAATCTCTATTATCTCAGATAGGGATGGCAGATTTATTTCAAGATTCTGGCAGACATTACAGCAAGCATTAGGAACTCGTCTAGACATGAGTACTGCCTATCATCCACAAACTGATGGGCAGAGCGAAAGGACGATACAAATGCTTGAAGACATGCTACGAGCATGTGTTATTGATTTCGGAAACAGTTGGGATCGACATCTACTAGTTAGCAGAATTTTCTACAACAACAGCTACCATTCAAGCATTGAGATGGCGCCGTTTGAAGCACTTTATGGTAGAAAGTGCAGGTCTCCGATTTGTTGGAGTGAAGTGGGGGATAGACAGATTACGGGTCCGGAGATTATACAAGAAACTACCGAGAAGTTCATCCAAATTCAACAACGGTTGAAAACCGCCCAAAGTCGACAAAAGAGCTACGCTGACATTAAAAGAAAAGATATAGAATTTGAAATTGGAGAGATGGTCATGCTTAAAGTTGCACCTTGGAAAGGCGTTGTTCGATTTGGTAAACGAGGGAAATTAAATCCAAGGTATATTGGACCATTCAAGATTATTGATCGTGTCGGACCAGTAGCTTACCGACTAGAGTTACCTCAACAACTCGCAGCTGTACATAACACTTTCCACGTCTCGAATTTGAAGAAATGTTTTGCTAAAGAAGATCTCACTATTCCGTTAGATGAAATCCAAATCAACGAAAAACTCCAATTCATCGAAGAACCCGTCGAAATAATGGATCGTGAGGTTAAAAGACTTAAGCAAAACAAGATACCAATTGTTAAGGTTCGATGGAATGCTCGTAGAGGACCTGAGTTCACCTGGGAGCGTGAAGATCAGATGAAGAAGAAATACCCGCATCTATTTCCAGAAGATTCGTCAACACCTTCAACAGCTTAAAATTTCGGGACGAAATTTATTTAACGGGTAGGTACTGTAGTGACCCGGACTTTTCCATGTTTATATATATTAATTGAGATTGATATTTACATGATTAAATGTTTCCAACATGTTAAGCAATCAAACTTGTTAAGACTTGATTAATTGAAATAGGTTTCATATACACAATTGACCACCCAAGTTGACCGGTGATTCACGAACGTTAAAACTTGTAAAAACTATATGATGACATATATATGGTTATATATATAGTTAACATTATATTATGATAATTAAACATATCATTAAGTATATTAACAATGAACTACATATGTAAAAACAAGACTACTAACTTAATGATTTTGAAACGAGACATATATGTAACGATTATCGTTGTAACGACATTTAATGTATATATATATCATATTAAGAGATATTCGTACATCATAATATCATGATAATATAATAATTTAAAATCTCTTTTGATATTATAAACATTGGGTTAACAACATTTAACAAGATCGTTAACCTAAAGGTTTCAAAACAACATTTACATGTAACGACTAACGATGACTTAACGACTCAGTTAAAATGTATATACATGTAGTGTTTTAATATGTATTTATACACTTTTGAAAGACTTCAATACACTTATCAAAATACTTCTACTTAACAAAAATGCTTACAATTACATCCTCGTTCAGTTTCATCAACAATTCTACTCGTATGCACCCGTATTCGTACTCGTACAATACACAGCTTTTAGATGTATGTACTATTGGTATATACACTCCAATGATCAGCTCTTAGCAGCCCATGTGAGTCACCTAACACATGTGGGAACCATCATTTGGCAACTAGCATGAAATATCTCATAAAATTACAAAAAATATGAGTAATCATTCATGACTTATTTACATGAAAACAAAATTACATATCCTTTATATCTAATCCATACACCAACGACCAAAGACACCTACAAACACTTTCATTCTTCAATTTTCTTCATCTAATTGATCTCTCTCAAGTTCTATCTTCAAGTTCTAAGTGTTCTTCATAAATTTCAAAAGTTCTAGTTTCATAAAATCAAGAATACTTTCAAGTTTGCTAGCTCACTTCCAATCTTGTAAGGTGATCATCCAACCTGAAGAAATATTTGTTTCTTATAGTAGGTTATCATTCTAATACAAGGTAATAATCATATTCAAACTTTGGTTCAATTTCTATAACTATAACAATCTTATTTCAAGTGATGATCTTACTTGAACTTGTTTTCGTGTCATGATTCTGCTTCAAGAACTTCGAGCCATCCAAGGATCCATTGAAGCTAGATCCATTTTTCTCTTTTCCAGTAGGTTTATCCAAGGAAATTAAGGTAGTAATGATGTTCATAACATCATTCGATTCATACATATAAAGCTATCTTATTCGAAGGTTTAAACTTGTAATCACTAGAACATAGTTTAGTTAATTCTAAACTTGTTCGCAAACAAAAGTTAATCCTTCTAACTTGACTTTTAAAATCAACTAAACACATGTTATATATCTATATGATATGCTAACTTAATGATTTAAAACCTGGAAACATGAAAAACACCGTAAAACCGGATTTACGCCGTCGTAGTAACACCACGGGCTGTTTTGGGTTAGTTAATTAAAAACTATGATAAACTTTGATTTAAAAGTTGTTATTCTGAGAAAATGATTTTTATTATGAACATGAAACTATATCCAAAAATTATGGTTAAACTCAAAGTGGAAGTATGTTTTCTAAAATGGTCATCTAGACGTCGTTCTTTCGACTGAAATGACTACCTTTACAAAAAACGACTTGTAACTTATTTTTCCGACTATAAATCTATACTTTTTCTGTTTAGATTCATAAAATAGAGTTCAATATGAAACCATAGCAATTTGATTCACTCAAAATGGATTTAAAATGAAGAAGTTATGGGTAAAACAAGATTGGATAATTTTTCTCATTTTAGCTACGTGAAAATTGGTAACAAATCTATTCCAACCATAACTTAATCAACTTGTATTATATATTATGTAATCTTGAGATACCATAGACACGTATACAATGTTTTGACCTATCATGTCGACACATCTATATATATTTCAGAACAACCATAGACACTCTATATGTGAATGTTGGAATTAGCTATACAGGGTTGAGGTTGATTCCAAAATATATATAGTTTGAGTTGTGATCAATACTGAGATACGTATACACTGGGTCGTGGATTGATTCAAGATAATATTTATTGATTTATTTCTGTACATCTAACTGTGGACAACTAGTTGTAGGTTACTAACGAGGACAGCTGACTTAATAAACTTAAAACATCAAAATATATTAGAAGTGTTGTAAATATATTTTGAACATACTTTGATATATATGTATATATTGTTATAGGTTCGTGAATCAACCAGTGGCCAAGTCTTACTTCCCGACGAAGTAAAAATCTGTGAAAGTGAGTTATAGTCCCACTTTTAAAATCTAATATTTTTGGGATGAGAATACATGCAGGTTTTATAAATGATTTACAAAATAGACACAAGTACGTGAAACTACATTCTATGGTTGAATTATCGAAATCGAATATGCCCCTTTTTATTAAGTCTGGTAATCTAAGAATTAGGGAACAGACACCCTAATTGACGCGAATCCTAAAGATAGATCTATTGGGCCTAACAAACCCCATCCAAAGTACCGGATGCTTTAGTACTTCGAAATTTATATCATATCCGAAGGGTGTCCCGGAATGATGGGGATATTCTTATATATGCATCTTGTTATTGTCGGTTACCAGGTGTTCACCATATGAATGATTTTTATCTCTATGTATGGGATGTGTATTGAAATATGAAATCTTGTGGTCTATTGTTACGATTTGATATATATAGGTTAAACCTATAACTCACCAACATTTTTGTTGACGTTTAAAGCATGTTTATTCTCAGGTGAATACTAAGAGCTTCCGCTGTTGCATACTAAAATAAGGACAAGATTTGGAGTCCATGTTTGTATGATATTGTGTAAAAACTGCATTCAAGAAACTGATTTCGATGTAACATATTTGTATTGTAAACCATTATGTAATGGTCGTGTGTAAACAGGATATTTTAGATTATCATTATTTGATAATCTACGTAAAGCTTTTTAAAACTTTATTTATGAAATAAAGGTTATGGTTTGTTTTAAAAATGAATGCAGTCTTTGAAAAACGTCTCATATAGAGGTCAAAACCTCGCAACGAAATCAATTAATATGGAACGTTTTTAATCAATAAGAACGGGACATTTCAAACAACGCGCCCGTGCATAAGTGCATAATGGCACAAGTCTTCTCCGCCTATCACCATGAATAATTAACTCTCCCCCACTTGGGGTCTTTACACAAATGAACTTTTCATGGCATGCAATATCGGCTCTATAATAATCGAGCCAATCCATACCCACGACGATATCAAACTCACCTAAAGTCATCGTGATAAGATCGATTTTAAAGTCTTCGGTGCCAAACGCAACATTACAATTTTTACACACATCAACCCCTAGCACCGTCTTACCATCTGCAATTTCAACTTCTACCGGATGACTCAACTTAGCTAGCGGTTTATTTAGCTTAGGCACAAATATTGGTGATACAAACGATAAATTAGCACCACTATCAAATAGTATTCTCGCCGGGTTTGAGTTAACCATGAAAGTACCTGAGACAACTTCATTGGATTGCTTGGCCTCATCATTGGTCATCAAATAATTACGTACCCTCGCCGTTCCCGCCGCTTTCTCTAGCTTCTTCACTTGATCATTCCGCAATTCGGGACACTCCGTCCTTCGGTGCCCTTCTTTTTGACAATTATAACAAGTGAGTTTGATTGCGGTAGATGGGTTCGTACAATCACGTGCCATGTGTCCTTTTCGTCCACAATTATAACATTTGGGTCCATAACCCCCGGTAGCACCCTTCTTCACGCTACCGACACTCTCACTCGCACCCCTGCTCTTCTTGTTTGAATGAGTAGTAGCTTCAAACTTTCTTTTGCCAAAGGTGAAGTCACTCTTTCTCGGAGCTAGTGACTCAAAACCCTTAGCTATGTTGAACAATTCATCAAAAGTTTTCACCGAGTTCCTACTAATCCTTTCTTGATAGTTATCATTCAAGGTTCGGTAAAAGTCTTCTTTCAACATATGATCATTCCCGACATACTCCGGGCAAAATTGGGTCTTTGATAAGAAAGTGGACTTGAGAGTGTTCAAATCCATTGACCCTTGCCTCAAAGTACGCGACTCGTCCTTAAGGTTTGAAAGATCGGCCGAAGTTCGGTATTCTTTGAAAAACTCCGCCTTAAACTCATCCCACGTCAAACTCATGCTTTGTTCTTTGCCATAAAGTCGGATTTTCGCGTCTTACCATAACTTGTCAACACCCCTCATCATGCTACTACCATACCTCGTCTTCTTATCGAGAGGGCACTCACTAGTACGAAAGGCCCCCTCCATATCGGAGATCCAACGAGCACTCTTGAGTGGGTCTCGTTCACCATCAAAAGTAGGAGGTTGAGCATCCTTGAAATTTTTATAGTGGAAGTCTCGCCTTCCAACATTATCTTCGTGAAGAGCAACCTTAACTTATTCTTTGACTAGATTGACTACTTGCTCGTCAATCGAATCTAGGAACATCTTCTTAACGCTCGCTAGGAAAGCCGCATGACGCCTTTGCATAATGGCCTCAACTTTAGCCGTGAACTCGGAGTCCTCGCTCGTACCTCCGTTATCGTTATCGGGTCCGTTTCTTGTCTTCATTCTATAAAACGGTTTAGGTTAAACAACAAAATGAAAAGGAAACAACACATATATACCACACCGCCCCATCTTGCTTGACACTCGTCGTACATTGATTATTTGACACGATTTGAACCCGTAACAATGGTAGCTAGTCATTGTTACGCGAGCACGTCGCATTAACTTGCTAGTACAACGTCTATCTCACTTGATGATTGCAAACACAACACAAAATAATTAGCGCAAGTTAGTTCACCGAAACCTAGGAACTAACCAATCCCGGTCCTCCCCGAAATCCTACAAGTCCCGCAACAATTTAGCACACACAAAAGTCTATGTCTAGGCACCTATCTCAAGTCGCCTAAATCCCTTAGACCATGCTCTGATACCACTTGTAACAACCCAACCCGTTATCCAACCAATCACGCATAAACAAATTTTTTTTTTACAGAGGGGTGCGCGGCGCGCAGCCCCTTCTGTGTGCGGCGCACACAGAGTGTTTCAGCTTCTGTCCGAATTTTCCATTTTTCGCGAAAAGATCTCCCGCTTCCCGACACTTTTAGATGAAACGACTTTCGCAACACATTATAGTAAGTAAAACTAACACGTTTCCATAATAAAACAAGTTTTACAACACCGGGCCCACATCGACCAAATTTATGAATTACGTACAAAATACAAGTTTCGACCACAAGAGTTTAAATTCCAAACTACACTTAGAGCATGGTGTTCGGGGTTAAACTACCCAAATCTTGGTCAAACTTCAAAAGCTAAACTCCCAAAAGCTTCTAATATCAAAAGAAAGCGAGGTCACTAGTCCAAACGAATACCCTTGCCTTTATCCACGCCGGAGCCTAAAAAGGTAAACAACGAGAGGGTAAGAAAAACGCTTAGTGAATGCAATAGTTATACACATACATATATAATATACCTACTTGCAAACACTTACACACATACTGCATGTTCGCTAGCAATATAATTAGCATACAAGCTCCAAGTATAAGCTAATTACCTCCAATTACCGCAACTAGCATAATCAATATCATATACTCCATGACAATATAATATGCTACTTTACAACGTATACATAAACAACTATATGGTTAACCATACACGTACTATGGTGCCACCTGAAATGTCCCGTTCTTATTGATTAAAAACGTTCCATATTAATTGATTTCGTTGCGAGGTTTTGACCTCTATATGAGACGTTTTTCAAAGACTGCATTCATTTTAAAACAAACCATAACCTTTATTTCATCAATAAAGGTTTAAAAAGCTTTACGTAGATTATCAAATAATGATAATCTAAAATATCCTGTTTACACACGACCATTACATAATGGTTTACAATACAAATATGTTACAACAAAATAAGTTTCTTGAATGCAGTTTTTACACAATATCATACAAGCATGGACTCCAAATCTCGTCCTTATTTAAGTATGCGACAGCGGAAGCTCTTAATAATCACCTGAGAATAAACATGCTTAAAACGTCAACAAAAATGTTGGTGAGTTATAGGTTTAACCTATATATATCAAATCATAATAATAGACCACATGATTTCATATTTCAATACACATCCCATACATAGAGATAAAAATCATTCATATGGTGAACACCTGGTAACCGACATTAACAAGATGCATATATAAGAATATCCCCATCATTCCGGGATACCCTTCGGATATGATATAAATTTCGAAGTACTAAAGCATCCGGTACTTTGGATGGGGCTTGTTGGGCCCGATAGATCTATCTTTAGGATTCGCGTCAATTAGGGTGTCTGTTCCCTAATTCTTAGATTACCAGACTTAATAAAAAGGGGCATATTCGATTTCGATAATTCAACCATAGAATGTAGTTTCACGTACTTGTGTCTATTTTGTAAATCATTGAAGGTATTTCATATGCCCGAGAGACATATTAAATTAACGTGGCTAACGTGTTATGATCCAAGTCGGGTCATACCCAATAACAAGCTTACTGACACCTTAATCGTATTTAAGTTTAATGAATGGATCATTAAATGAATACGCGACACTTGGATTTTAGAAAATCGGTTTTCTGAAATATTATCACATGAGATAAATTATTTGGATAATTTATAAATACAAAGGATTTAATTGTTTATAGGTTTAAACAATTAAGATGTGTTGTGTTTTATAAATAGGTTTATAAAAGGAATGCAAGTAACAATTAAATAGATGGCCTTTAGTTACAAGTTTTAAATAAAAATTAAAATGCAAATCTTGTATATTATAGTGGTGGTGGCGGTTTTATGTGCCCAAATGTGCTGTTGCTGTTCGGTTTTATCAAGGCAGAAAAGTGGGTTTCAAGCTTGCTAGACAAAGTTGTTAAGGTTCTAAGGTGTAGCCAAGTTAAAAGGGTAGTGTTGGTGCATTACTTCTTCATCATTGCTCATCCAATTCAGCCCTTAAACTTAGTTTAAGGAGGTATGATACTCTATCCTTTCTTGTTAAATTTGTAAGCATATCTATTCACAACTTGATTCTTGTGGGATTTAACTTTAATTGGTTTAAAGATTAAACAAGTTTAATTGGTAATTACACGCTTCCGTTTATTATGATTCTTAAAAGGTTTTAAGATATATCAAACTTGTTAAATTCCAACAATGGTATCTAGAGCCGAGGTTGTTGAAATATGCTTCGAATTGTTGTTTAAAACCCACTATATTTGCAATCTACTAACATGCATGAATGTAGATTGCAAAAACAAATGGTTTTGGGTGGGTTTGTAAGCTTGGCCGAATTTGAAAGAGGTTCCAAGAGGGTTTGGAACTTGCAAATTGGTCATATTTGTTGTATGTAAAGTTCACAATCCTAGCCTAGACCTTGTGTTGATTGCATACTATATTTGGTTGATTTGTTATACTCATTTGGTATGTAATATTATTCATTCAATTGGCATGTAATAATTATTATTTTGGCTATGTAATTTGTTTTACATTTGGTATGTAAAATAGAATAGGTTGTATTTCATTTTCTAGATAAAATGTATTAGGATACATATTTTGTAAAATGAAGATACAAGATGATGAAGACTTGAAGAACACAAGGAGCATATGGATGCAAGATTAAGTGGGAGATTTGAAATCTCCTACTTTGTATGATTAACCCTTACCCGGTGACATTTGTTTTCGGCTAAACAAATGTCCACCAAAATGGCTAGATTGTGAACATACTAATTTTGCATGTGTGGTTGTTTGTATGATTATTATTTTGTATGTTTGGTTGATACAATTAATCACAAGATAACAACAAACAAAATGACAATTTAATTGGTTAAATTAGACGTACTAAGAACATGCAAAACGACAATTTAATTGGTTAAATTGAAAGCAACTAAAGACCTTAATAAATGGTTGTTAAGAACAAGAATAGGACAACGTATATAAAATGGTTTATATCAAGTAATTGGCTCAATTACGAGACATGAAATTGGTTTTCATAAGTACCATACACTAAATGCATGTTAGTGTATGGCATAAAAGTTTTCTCAAAATAGAATTAAACGAAAACTTAAAATCCCTTTTACAAACAAGGCAACAAGTTTAACGCCATCCTTTTGTGTGACACTTGAACATATTAGGGAACTCATGATGGGATAAAGGTCACCTAACCGTCATGAACAAACTAATGTGGTTAAGGTGAATTTGACATACTTGTGGGATAAAGGTCACCTAACCATTTGTATGTTAAGTTTACACGTTTACACAAGTAGGACGACTTGATTTGGGAATCATGAACTTAGGGTCACCGAAGCATGAGGAACAAATAGGCGTTGATGGGATAAATATGCCATGCAAAAGGATTGCATGATCCCATACTCTAGAAGTTGCAAATGGATTGCAATTGTCATTTATTGACTACCTAGCTAAATCAAATTGCGGGATAAAGGTCACCTAACCAAAATTTGGTTTACCGTTAGATTCTAGAATTTAATAATTCAATTTGATTTAAAGGGTATTGGATGTTAAATTAAAATTAATACTTAAACGAACTTTGTTAAATTTCGTAGATGGCCGCTAATAACAACAACAACATGCAAAACGCACCACTTAACATGAACAACCTATCGTTACGGTCTCTCCTCGAGAAAGACAAACTCAATCATTCCAACTTTATGGATTGGTTCCGCAATCTTCGGATTGTCCTCAAACAAGAGGATAAAGCGTATGTACTTGAGGACCCCATTCCCGATCAACCGGATGAGCATGATATGGAGGCAATGGCCTCTTACGATAAGTATTGCCACGACTCCCTTCAAGTCTCATGCTTAATGCTTGGGACTATGATACCCGAACTCCAAAAGGATTTCGAGCATCATAGTGCATACGACATGATAACGCAATTGAAGGAGATGTTCCTCCAACAAGCGCGTGTCGAGCGTTTTGAAACGGTTCGGGCACTACATGCTTGTCGTATGGACGATACCCAATCGGTTTCATCTTATGTACTTAAGATGAAAAGCCTTATCGATCGTGCTAACCGCCTTAACCTAAACATATCTAATGAGTTAGCCACCGATCTTATCCTTAACTCCCTATCAAAAAGGTTTGATCAATTTGTAATTAATTACAATATGAATGGGATGGATAAGAGCATAGGTGAGCTTCACGGTATGCTTAGAACGGCGGAAACTAGCATGGGTAAAAGGGCTTTACCCGTGTTAGCAATCGATCAAGGTGGAACCAAAGGTAACACCTCTAAGCCAAAGGTGGCTAAGAGAAAAGGACCCGCCCATCAAGGCAAAGGGAAGGGGAAGATGGTTACCCCAACCATCAACAAGGCTAAGAAGCAAAAGGTAGCCGAGAAGGCAAACCCCAAGGAAGACCCATGTTTCGGTTGCGGTGAAATGGGTCATTGGAAACGAAACTGTCCGGTCTATCTTAAGGAGTTGAAGGACAAGAGGGATGCAGGGCAAACCTCAGGTAATATATATATGGTATATATAGAGCTTAGTATTACTTCTTCTAATACATGGGTATTAGACACGGGATGTGGAACTCATATTTGCAATTCTTTGCAGGGGTTCAAAAGAAGTGATCATAAGGCGGGAACATCAAGTCTCTATATGGGCAATGGTGCAAAGGTGCATGTTAAAGCTCAAGGAGAATTTGTTTTGAAGCTTCCAAGTGGATTGGAGCTTATTTTAGAAAATGTTTTGTATGCTCCGGATTTGTGTAGAAACATTATTTCTATTTCTCGCTTAAAACAATGTGGTTACGTTGTTAATTTTATTGATGATGATATTCATGTTTCTAAAGATAATGTATTCTATTTCAAGGCTTCGCCTTCAAATGGAATTTATGAATTGGTTCATGATGACGCATCATCGAGCTCTATATACCATACAAGCACCAAGAAACTCAAAAGGGATTTGAGTGATTCCTATTTATGGCATTGTCGCCTTGGTCACATAAACAAGAACCGAATGCACACACTTCAAAGGAATGGACTTTTGAAATCAAATGAAATGGATTCGTTTGATGTATGTGAATCTTGTTTACAAGGCAAGATGACTAAAGCACCTTTCAAAGGGACTTATGAAAGGGCTAAGGATTTATTGGGATTAATACATTCGGATGTATGTGGACCCTTTAAACCCATGACTAGGAATGGTGAAAGATACTTTGTAACTTTCATTGATGACTTTAGTCGTTTCGGATATGTCTACTTATTAAGACATAAGGACGAAACGTTTGAAGCATTCAAGGAATATCAAAACGAAGTACAAAATCAACTCAATAGGACAATTAAGGTACTTCGTACCGATAGAGGAGGTGAATACCTAAGCGATGCCTTCCAAGATCATCTTAGGAGTTGTGGGATTATCTCACAACTTACTCCACCCGTAACACCCCAACTTAATGGAGTTTCCGAAAGGAGGAACCGAACCCTAATGGATATGGTTCGATCTATGATGGCAAGAAGCTCGTTACCTCTATCATTTTGGGGTTATTGTCTAAGCTCCGCGGCTCGTATTTTAAATATGGCCCCAACCAAGAAAGTGGAACGAACTCCTCATGAGATGTGGTTTGGAAAACCTCCTTCTCTTTCATACTTAAAGGTATGGGGATGTGAAGCTTATCCTAAGCGTTACGTCCCTAATAAGTTGGATGCTCGATCCACGAAGTGTATCTTCATAGGATATCCCAAGGATGATATGGGATACTATTTCTATGATCCATCCGAGCAGAATGTATTTGTTGCTCGGAAGGTGGAATTCCTTGAAACTAAGTTCCTAATGGAAGGAAATAGTGAAAGGAAGATAGATCTTGAAGAGGTTCAAGATCAAGTAGATGATACACAATTGGTTGACACTAGCACTCAACATGAAAATGTTGAGAGTGATCAAATGGATGATCAAAATACACAAGACATTCGTAGATCTGGTAGGATTAGCAATCCTCCTGAGAGATATGGATTTCTCATAGATGATTACTATACGGTTGATTTGGATGAACCAACAAACTACCAAGATGCTTTATCAAGGATTGATAAAGATAAATGGCAGGAAGCCATGAAATCTGAGATGCAATCCATGTATGACAACCAAGTTTGGGAACTTGTTACGCAACCCCCTGGCTCTAGGCTAGTTGATTGCAAATGGCTTTTCAAAATGAAAACCGACATACATGGAAACTTGGATACATACAAAGCTAGACTTGTAGCAAAAGGTTTCACTCAAACTCAAGGGGTTGACTATGATGAAACTTTTTCGCCTGTGGCAATGCTAAAGTCTATCAGGATATTATTTGCCATTGCTGCTCATTATGATTACGAAATATGGCAAATGGATGTCAAGACCGCTTTTCTAAATGGATATCTTATGGAAGATGTCTATATGGTTCAGCCTGAAGGTTTTGTTGATCCGAAATATCCTAAAAAGGTATGCAAGTTAAAGAAGTCAATCTACGGATTGAAACAAGCATCTAGAATGTGGAATCATCGTTTTAATGAGGAAGCTGAGAAATTTGGCTTCATTAAAAATGGTGATGAAGCTTGTGTATACAAGAAGGCTAGTGGGAGCTCAATAATGTTCCTTGTGCTATATGTGGATGATATATTATTATTTGGGAATGATATAACCACAATGCAAGAGGTCAAAACTTGGTTAAAAGGTTGCTTCTCCATTAAGGATCTTGGAGAAGCACAATACATATTGGGGATTAGAATCTATAGGAATAGATCCAAGAGATTGATAGGTTTAAGTCAAAGTACATACATTGACAAAATCTTGAAAAGGTTCAAGATGGAAAACTCTAAGAAAGGTTTGGTACCTATTCAAAGAGGAAACGTTCTCAGTTCATCTCAGTGTCCTACCACGAAAGATGAACAAGAGAGAATGAAGAAAGTCCCATACGCATCTGCTATTGGGTCTATCATGTATGCAATGATATGTACTAGACCGGATGTGTCATGCGCTCTAAGCTTGACAAGTAGATACCAGAATAACCCAGGAAACAGTCATTGGATTGCTGTTAAAAGTATATTGAAATACCTTAGGAGGACTAAGGATATGTTTCTAATATATGGGTTTGGTGAGGAGGAACTCGCTGTAAAAGGTTACGTGGACGCGAGTTTCCAAACTGATCGAGATGACTCTCGATCACAATCCGGTTATGTCTTCACATTAAATGGAGGTGCGGTCTCTTGGAAGAGTTCAAAACAGGATGTTGTTGCATTATCCACTACAGAATCGGAGTACATTGCCGCATCATTGGCAGCACAGGAAGCTGCATGGATGAAGAAATTCATCGACGACTTAGGAGTGGTCCCTTCCATTCAAGACCCTCTTGAGATCTTTTGTGACAACGAAGGTGCGATTGCTCAAATCAAGGAACCTCGTGTTCACCAAAAGACCCGTCACATTGAGCGGAGATTTAACTACATTAGGGATGAAGTTGAAAAGGGAAAGATATGTATTCGCAAAGTTCACACAGATCATAACATAGCGGATCCACTCACGAAACTCTTATATGGAGCAAAACATGAAGGACATGTTTGTGCATTAGGGCTTCGATATTCTAGTGATTGGTCATGATCTGTTTTAAGTATTGTAACGGAACGAATTGGTTCAAACTCATTAATATAATTATTGGTTAGTTTATTTTGAGTTATGTTCCTATTTTGCATATTTTATCCATGAATAAGACATTATTCTAAATTCTGTAGTCGATCACATTTGTGGGAGCAAGTGCGAGGTTTTGACTATTATGAACTTGGATTGGTATACATTCACGGACTGAATGTAGAGCAAGGATGCTACCAAGGTTCATAGATATTTGTGGGATACAAATATTGGCTATCCATGAATAAGCTATTATTCTAAATTCCGTAGTCGATCACATTTTCGGGAATGAGTGTGAGGTTTAGACTATTATGAACTTGGATTGGTAAACATTCAGGATGAATGTGGGGCACGGTTGCTACCAAGGTTCATAGATATTTGTGGGATACAAATATTGGAAGACCCGCTCTCAAGATTTACTGTATGGAGCCTTTGTGGTTGATCACATGTAATCTTGAGTAAAGGCGAATATCATCGTATCCTCTGACCTGAGATACATATTGGGTCCGGATATTCACCGAGTATTATGCCTTGATTCTTTCCTTTGCTATTCTGAAATATGGTAGTACATAAGGAAGAGCTCAGGTATAATACAAAGTGTGTATCTAGGACGTATGTAGTCAAGATGAAATTTGTCCCTCTTATTCGTTGAGAGTCAGATGTCTAAGGCCTGATAAAGTTAAATCTATAAGAGAGTGGTCACTCTGTATCTCTTGGATTTGACATGACATCTAGGATGAAAGGATATAATGAAAGATTCACCTATATATATATTCATATTCGAGATGGGACTCGAAAGGGATGATGTTATTGAATGGCACAAAGTCATAACATGTTGGGGGTGATGGACGGTGTGTTAGGCTGTATCCATCACTTGCATTAATTTCTTGTGTTTCTCGTGCAAGTGGGAGATTGAAGGTATTTCATATGCCCGAGAGACATATTAAATTAACGTGGCTAACGTGTTATGATCCAAGTCGGGTCATACCCAATAACAAGCTTACTGACACCTTAATCGTATTTAAGTTTAATGAATGGATCATTAAATGAATACGCGACACTTGGATTTTAGAAAATCGGTTTTCTGAAATATTATCACATGAGATAAATTATTTGGATAATTTATAAATACAAAGGATTTAATTGTTTATAGGTTTAAACAATTAAGATGTGTTGTGTTTTATAAATAGGTTTATAAAAGGAATGCAAGTAACAATTAAATAGATGGCCTTTAGTTACAAGTTTTAAATAAAAATTAAAATGCAAATCTTGTATATTATAGTGGTGGTGGCGGTTTTATGTGCCCAAATGTGCTGTTGCTGTTCGGTTTTATCAAGGCAGAAAAGTGGGTTTCAAGCTTGCTAGACAAAGTTGTTAAGGTTCTAAGGTGTAGCCAAGTTAAAAGGGTAGTGTTGGTGCATTACTTCTTCATCATTGCTCATCCAATTCAGCCCTTAAACTTAGTTTAAGGAGGTATGATACTCTATCCTTTCTTGTTAAATTTGTAAGCATATCTATTCACAACTTGATTCTTGTGGGATTTAACTTTAATTGGTTTAAAGATTAAACAAGTTTAATTGGTAATTACACGCTTCCGTTTATTATGATTCTTAAAAGGTTTTAAGATATATCAAACTTGTTAAATTCCAACAATCATTTATAAAACCTGCATGTATTCTCATCCCAAAAATATTAGATTTTAAAAGTGGGACTATAACTCACTTTCACAGATTTTTACTTCGTCGGGACGTAAGACTTGGCCACTGGTTGATTCACGAACCTATAACAATATATACATATATATCAAAGTATGTTCAAAATATATTTACAACACTTTTAATATATTTTGATGTTTTAAGTTTATTAAGTCAGCTGTCCTCGTTAGTAACCTACAACTAGTTGTCCACAGTTAGATGTACAGAAATAAATCGATAAATATTATCTTGAATCAATCCACGACCCAGTGTATACGTATCTCAGTATTGATCACAACTCAAACTATATATATTTTGGAATCAACCTCAACCCTGTATAGCTAACTCCAACATTCACATATAGAGTGTCTATGGTTGTTCCGAAATATATATAGATGTGTCGACATGATAGGTCGAAACATTGTATACGTGTCTATGGTATCTCAAGATTACATAATATACAATACAAGTTGATTAAGTTATGGTTGGAATAGATTTGTTACCAATTTTCACGTTGCTAAAATGAGAAAAATTATCCAATCTTGTTTTACCCATAACTTCTTCATTTTAAATCCGTTTTGAGTGAATCAAATTGCTATGGTTTCATATTGAACTCTATTTTATGAATCTAAACAGAAAAAGTATAGGTTTATAGTCAGAAAAATAAGTTACAAGTACTTTTTGTAAAGGTAGTCATTTCAGTCGAAAGAACGACGTCTAGATGACCATTTTAGAAAACATACTTCCACTTTGAGTTTAATCATAATTTTTGGATATAGTTTCATGTTCATAATAAAAATCATTTTCTCAAAATAACAACTTTAAAATCAAAGTTCATCATAGTTTTTAATTAACTAACCCAAAACAGCCCGTGGTGTTACTACGACGGCGTAAATCCGGTTTTACGGTGTTTTTCGTGTTTCCAGGTTTTATATCATTAAGTTAGCATATCATATAGATATATAAGATGTGTTTAGTTGATTTTAAAAGTCAAGTTAGAAGGATTAACTTTTGTTTGCGAACAAGTTTAGAATTAACTAAACTATGTTCTAGTGATTACAAGTTTAAACCTTCGAATAAGATAGCTTTATATGTATGAATCGAATGATGTTATGAACATCATTACTACCTTAAGTTCCTTGGATAAACCTACTGGAAAAGAGAAAAAAATGGATCTAGCTTCAACGGATACTTGGATGGCTCGAAGTTCTTGAAGCAGAATCATGACACGAAAACAAGTTCAAGTAAGATCATCACTTGAAATAAGATTGTTATAGTTATAGAAATTGAACCAAAGTTTGAATATGATTATTACCTTGTATTAGAATGATAACCTACTGTAAGAAACAAAGATTTCTTGAGGTTGGATGATCACCTTACAAGATTGGAAGTGAGCTAGCAAACTTGAAAGTATTCTTGATTTTATGTAACTAGAACTTGTAGAATATATGAAGAACACTTAGAACTTGAAGATAGAACTTGAGAGAGATCAATTAGATGAAGAAAATTGAAGAATGAAAGTGTTTGTAGGTGTTTTTGGTCGTTGGTGTATGGATTAGATATAAAGGATATGTAATTTTGTTTTCATGTAAATAATTCATGAATGATTACTCATATTTTTGTAATTTTATGAGATATTTCATGCTAGTTGCCAAATGATGGTTCCCACATGTGTTAGGTGACTCACATGGGCTGCTAAGAGCTGATCATTGGAGTGTATATACCAATAGTACATACATCTAAAAGCTGTGTATTGTACGAGTACGAATACGGGTGCATACGAGTAGAATTGTTGATGAAACTGAACGAGGATGTAATTGTAAGCATTTTTGTTAAGTAGAAGTATTTTGATAAGTGTATTGAAGTCTTTCAAAAGTGTATAAATACATATTAAAACACTAGATGTATATACATTTTAACTGAGTCGTTAAGTCATCGTTAGTCGTTACATGTAAGTGTTGTTTTGAAACCTTTAGGTTAACGATCTTGTTAAATGTTGTTAACCCAATGTTTATAATATCAAATGAGATTTTAAATTATTATATTATCATGATATTATCATGTATGAATATCTCTTAATATGATATATATACATTAAATGTCTTTACAACGATAATCGTTACATATATGTCTCGTTTAAAAATCATTAAGTTAGTAGTCTTATTTTTACATATGTAGTTCATTGTTAATATACTTAATGATATGTTTACTTATCATAGTATCATGTTAACTATATATATATCCATATATATGTCATCATATAGTTTTTACAAGTTTTAACGTTCGTGAATCACCGGTCAACTTGGGTGGTCAATTGTCTATATGAAACATATTTCAATTAATCAAGTCTTAACAAGTTTGATTGCTTAACATGTTGGAAACATTTAATCATGTAAATATCAATCTCAATTAATATATATAAACATGGAAAAGTTCGGGTCACTAGAGTACCTACCCGTTAAATAAATTTCGTCCCGAAATTTTAAGCTGTTGAAGGTGTTGACGAATCTTCTGGAAATAGATGCGGGTATTTCTTCTTCATCTGATCTTCACGCTCCCAGGTGAACTCGGGTCCTCTACGAGCATTCCATCGAACCTTAACAATTGGTATCTTGTTTTGCTTAAGTCTTTTAACCTCACGATCCATTATTTCGACGGGTTCTTCGATGAATTGAAGTTTTTCGTTGATTTGGATTTCATCTAACGGAATAGTGAGATCTTCTTTAGTAAAACATTTTTTCAAATTCGAGACGTGGAAAGTGTTATGTACAGCCGCGAGTTGTTGAGGTAACTCAAGTCGGTAAGCTACCGGTCCGACACGATCAATAATCTTGAATGGTCCAATAAACCTTGGATTTAATTTCCCTCGTTTACCAAATCGAATAACGCCTTTCCAAGGTGCAACTTTAAGCATGACCATCTCTCCAATTTCAAATTCTATATCTTTTCTTTTAATGTCAGCGTAGCTCTTTTGTCGACTTTGGGCGGTTTTCAACCGTTGTTGAATTTGGATGATCTTCTCGGTAGTTTCTTGTATAATCTCCGGACCTGTAATATGTCTATCCCCCACTTCACTCCAACAAATCGGAGACCTGCACTTTCTACCATAAAGTGCTTCAAACGGCGCCATCTCAATGCTTGAATGGTAGCTGTTGTTGTAGGAAAATTATGCTAACGGTAGATGTCGATCCCAACTGTTTCCGAAATCAATAACACATGCTCGTAGCATGTCTTCAAGCGTTTGTATCGTCCTTTAGCTCTGCCCATCAGTTTGTGGATGATAGGCAGTACTCATGTCTAGACGAGTTCCTAATGCTTGCTGTAATGTTTGCCAGAATCTTGAAATAAATCTGCCATCCCTATCAGAGATAATAGAGATTGGTATTCCATGTCTGGAGATGACTTCCTTCAAATACAGTCGTGCTAACTTCTCCATCTTGTCATCTTCTCTTATTGGTAGGAAGTGTGCTGATTTGGTGAGACGATCAACTATTACCCAAATAGTATCAAAACCACTTGCAGTCCTTGGCAATTTAGTGATGAAATCCATGGTAATGTTTTCCCATTTCCATTCCGGGATTTCGGGTTGTTGAAGTAGACCTGATGGTTTCTGATGCTCAGCTTTGACCTTAGAACACGTCAAACATTCTCCTACATATTTAGCAACATCGGCTTTCATACCCGGCCACCAAAAATGTTTCTTGAGATCCTTGTACATCTTCCCCGTTCCAGGATGTATTGAGTATCTAGTTTTATGAGCTTCTCTAAGTACCATTTCTCTCATATCTCCAAATTTTGGTACCCAAATCCTTTCAGCCCTATACCGAGTTCCGTCTTCCCGAATATTAAGATGCTTCTCCGATCCTTTGGGTATTTCATCCTTTAAATTTCCCTCTTTTAAAACTCCTTGTTGCGCCTCCTTTATTTGAGTAGTAAGGTTATTATGAATCATTATATTCATAGATTTTACTCGAATGGGTTCTCTGTCCTTCCTGCTCAAGGCATCGGCTACCACATTTGCCTTCCCCGGGTGGTAACGAATCTCAAAGTCGTAATCATTCAACAATTCAATCCACCTACGCTGCCTCATATTCAGTTGTTTCTGATTAAATATGTGTTGAAGACTTTTGTGGTCGGTATATATAATACTTTTGACCCCATATAAGTAGTGCCTCCAAGTCTTTAATGCAAAAACAACCGCTCCTAATTCCAAATCATGCGTCGTATAATTTTGTTCGTGAATCTTCAATTGTCTAGACGCATAAGCAATCACCTTCGTTCGTTGCATTAATACACAACCGAGACCTTGCTTTGATGCGTCACAATAAATCACAAAATCATCATTCCCTTCAGGTAATGACAATATAGGTGCTGTAGTTAGCTTTTTCTTCAATAACTGAAACGCTTTCTCTTGTTCATCATTCCATTCAAATTTCTTCCCTTTATGCGTTAATGCAGTCAAGGGTTTTGCTATTCTGGAAAAATCTTGGATGAACCTTCTGTAGTAACCAGCTAGTCCTAAAAACTGGCGTATGTGTTTCGGAGTTTTCGGGGTTTCCCACTTTTCAACAGTTTCTATCTTTGCCGGATCCACCTTAATACCTTCTTTGTTCACTATGTGACCGAGGAATTGAACTTCTTCCAACCAAAATGCACACTTTGAAAACTTAGCGTACAATTCTTCCTTCCTCAATACTTCTAACACCTTTCTCAAATGTTCACCGTGTTCTTGGTCATTCTTTGAGTAAATAAGTATGTCATCAATGAAAACAATGACAAACTTGTCAAGGTATGGTCCACACACTCGGTTCATAAGGTCCATGAACACAGCTGGTGCATTAGTTAAACCAAATGGCATGACCATAAACTCGTAATGACCGTAACGTGTTCTGAAAGCAGTCTTTGGAATATCATCTTCTTTCACCCGCATTTGATGATACCCGGAACGTAAGTCAATCTTTGAATAAACAGACGAGCCTTGTAGTTGATCAAATAAGTCGTCGATTCTCGGTAGTGGGTAGCGGTTCTTGATGGTAAGTTTGTTCAACTCTCGGTAGTCGATACACAACCTGAATGTACCATCTTTCTTCTTGACAAACAAAACAGGAGCTCCCCACGGTGATGTGCTTGGTCGAATGAAACCACGCTCTAAAAGTTCTTGTAATTGGCTTTGTAGTTCTTTCAAATCGCTGGGTGCGAGTCTGTAAGGAGCACGAGCTATTGGTGCAGCTCCTGGTACAAGATCTATTTGAAATTCAACGGATCGATGTGGGGGTAATCCCGGTAATTCTTTCAGAAATACATCAGGAAATTCTTTTGCGACGGGAACATCATTGATGCTCTTTTCTTCAGTTTGTACTTTCTCGACGTGTGCTAGAACAGCATAGCAACCTTTTCTTATTAGTTTTTGTGCCTTCAAATTACTAATAAGATGTAGCTTCGTGTTGCCCTTTTCTCCGTACACCATTAAGGGTTTTCCTTTTTCTCGTATAATGCGAATTGCATTTTTGTAACAAACGATCTCTGCTTTCACTTCTTTTAACCAGTCCATACCGATTATCACATCAAAACTCCCTAACTCTACTGGTATCAAATCAATCTTAAATGTTTCGCTAACCAGTTTAATTTCTCGATTCCGACATATATTATCTGCTGAAATTAATTTACCATTTGCTAATTCGAGTAAAAATTTACAATCCAAAGGCGTCAATGGACAACTTAATTTAGCACAAAAATCTCTACTCATATAGCTTCTATCCGCACCCGAATCAAATAAAACGTAAGCATATTTATTGTCAATAAGAAACGTACCCGTAACAAGCTCCGGGTCTTCTTGTGCCTCTGCCGCATTAATATTGAAAACTCTTCCGCGGCCTTGTCCATTCGTGTTCTCCTGGTTCAGGCAATTTCTAATAATGTGGCCCGGTTTTCCACATTTATAACAAACTACATTGGCATAACTTGCTCCGACACTACTTGCTCCGCCATTACTCGTTCCGACACCATTTGTTCCTTTCGTTCTATTAACCCCTGGTCCGTAGACCTCACACTTCGCCGCGCTATGACCATTTCTTTTACACTTGTTGCAAAATTTGGAGCAGAACCCCGAGTGATTCTTTTCACACCTTTGGCATAGCTGCTTCTGATTGTTGTTGTTGTTGCGGTTATTATTGTTGTTGGGATGATTGTTGTAGTTGCTGTTGTTGTTGTTGTTGGGCCGTTTGTTGTAGTTGCGATTGATGTTGCGATTGTTGGGATAATTGTTGCGATTATTGTTGTAATTGCTGTTGTTGTTGTATTGGTGATTCTTATCACCGTTTTCCTCCCACTTTCTTTTGACTTGCTTCACATTGGCCTCTTCAGCAGTCTGTTCTTTAATTCTTTCTTCAATTTGGTTCACGAGTTTGTGAGCCATTCTACATGCCTGTTGTATGGAGGCGGGCTCGTGTGAACTTATATCTTCTTGGATTCTTTCCGGTAATCCTTTCACAAACGCGTCGATCTTCTCTTCCTCATCTTCGAATGCTCCCGGACACAATAGGCACAATTCTGTGAATCGTCTTTCGTACGTGGTAATATCAAATCCTTGGGTTCGTAACCCTCTAAGTTCTGTCTTGAGCTTATTGACCTCGGTTCTGGGACGGTACTTCTCGTTCATCAAGTGCTTGAATGCTGACCACGGTAGTGCGTAAGCATCATCTTGTCCCACTTGCTCTAGATAGGTATTCCACCATGTTAACGCAGAACCTGTGAAGGTATGCGTAGCGTACTTCACTTTGTCCTCTTCAGTACACTTACTTATGGCAAACACCGATTCGACCTTCTCGGTCCACCGTTTCAATCCGATCGGTCCTTCGGTTCCATCAAATTTCAAAGGTTTGCAGGCAGTGAATTCTTTGTAGGTACATCCTACACGATTTCCTGTACTGCTAGATCCAAGGTTATTGTTGGTATGTAGCGCAGCCTGTACTGCGGCTATGTTTGAAGCTAGAAAAGTACGGAATTCCTCTTCATTCATATTCACGGTGTGTCGAGTAGTCGGTGCCATTTCCTTCAAAATTATCAAATGGAACAAGTTAATCATACAGAATATTAAGAGTAGTTAATAGTATTTCGTAGCATAATATGAACTCATTTATAAAAGCTTTTTCTTCATATTAGCGTTTTATAAGTTTAAATTCGGGTAGTACCTACCCGTTAAGTTCATACTTAGTAGCTAATATACAATTCAACTACTACAATTCTATATGAAAAACTGATTATAATAATATTTCGCGTTCAAACTTTTATACAATATTTTACAAACTTACAATACCGCTTATTTTACATAAAGCATGAAATATAGCACACAATAACTTTGATACAAGATAGTTGTGAAGATAATTCTAGCTAGTACACAAGTCGTTCAGCAAAGGTAATAAAGACACGTAATTCATACGTCCAGAAACAAGTCATGCATTCTGGTTTTACTAGGACTACTTCCCATCCTTGGTCTTGTGGAACATAACCGTTATGGCCGTTGATAAGACAGCGTGTTGTAATGTCGTCAAAGGGACGAGGGTTACGTAATGTCCAACAGTCCCGTAACAATCTAAAAACCTCATTTCTTACCCCAATTACCGACTCCGTCACTTGTGGGAACGTTTTGTTTAATAGTTGTAGCCCGATGTTCTTGTTCTCACTTTGGTGAGAAGCGAACATTACTAATCCGTAAGCATAACATGCTTCTTTATGTTGCATGTTAGCCGCTTTTTCTAAATCACGAAGTCCAATATTCGGATATATTGAGTCAAAATAATTTCTTAACCCATTGCGTAAAATAGCATTTGGGTTCCCCGCAATATATGCGTCAAAGTAAACACATCGTAACTTATGGATTTCCCAAAGTGATATCCCCCATCTTTCGAACGAAAGCCTTTTATAAACCAAGGCATTCTTGGAACGTTCTTCGAATGTCTTACAAACTGATCTCGCCTTAAATAGTTGTGCCGAAGAATTCTGACCGACTCTAGACAAGATTTCATCAATCATGTCTCCGGGTAGGTCTCTTAAAATATTGGGTTGTCTATCCATTTTGTGTTTTTATACTGTAAAATAGACAAGAGTTATATTCATAAAAAAAAAATACTTATTAATACAAGCAATTTTTACATATATCATAAAGCATAAGCACACTATATTACATATATTACACCACACGAATACAACTATCTTATTCCGACTCACTTGTTTCTTCTTCTTCGGTTTTGGTTCGTTTTGCCAAGTTTCTAGGGATATATGATGTTCCCCTAATACGAGCCGTCGTGATCCACATTGGTTTAGAAAAACCTGGTGGTTTAGAGGTTCCCGGGTCATTGTTACAACTTAAGGACTTCGGGGGTTGACGATACATATAAAGTTCATCGGGGTTGGAATTAGATTTCTCTATTTTTATGCCCTTTCCCTTATTATTTTCTTTTGCCTTTTTAAATTCAGTTGGGGTAATTTCTATAACATCATCGGAATTCTCGTCGGAATCCGATTCATCGGAGAATTGGTAATCCTCCCAATATTTTGCTTCCGTGGCGGAAACACCATTGACCATAATTAACCTTGGTCGGTTGGTTGAGGATTTTCTTTTACTTAACCGTTTTATTATTTCCCCCACCAGTTCTATTTCTTCATCCGGTTCCGATTCTTCTTCCGGTTCCGATTCTTCTTCCGGTTCCGACTCTTCTTCCGGTTCCTCTTCGGGAACTTGTGAATCGGTCCACGAATCATTCCAACTTATATTTGACTCTTCATTATTATTAGGTGAGTCAATGGGACTTGTTCTAGAGGTAGACATCTATCACATAATATCAAACACGTTAAGAGATTAATATATCACATAATATTCACATGTTAAAAATATATAGTTTCCAACAAAATTTGTTAAGCAATCATTTTTCAAGTAAACACGGTCGAAGTCCAGACTCACTAATGCATCCTAACAAACTCGATAAGACACACTAATGCAAAATTCTGGTTCTCTAAGACCAACGCTCGGATACCAACTGAAATGTCCCGTTCTTATTGATTAAAAACGTTCCATATTAATTGATTTCGTTGCGAGGTTTTGACCTCTATATGAGACGTTTTTCAAAGACTGCATTCATTTTAAAACAAACCATAACCTTTATTTCATCAATAAAGGTTTAAAAAGCTTTACGTAGATTATCAAATAATGATAATCTAAAATATCCTGTTTACACACGACCATTACATAATGGTTTACAATACAAATATGTTACAACAAAATAAGTTTCTTGAATGCAGTTTTTACACAATATCATACAAGCATGGACTCCAAATCTCGTCCTTATTTATGTATGCGATAGCGGAAGCTCTTAATAATCACCTGAGAATAAACATGCTTAAAACGTCAACAAAAATGTTGGTGAGTTATAGGTTTAACCTATATATATCAAATCATAATAATAGACCACAAGATTTCATATTTCAATACACATCCCATACATAGAGATAAAAATCATTCATATGGTGAACACCTGGTAACCGATATTAACAAGATGCATATATAAGAATATCCCCATCATTCCGGGACTCCCTTCGGATATGATATAAATTTCGAAGTACTAAAGCATCCGGTACTTTGGATGGGGCTTGTTGGGCCCGATAGATCTATCTTTAGGATTCGCGTCAATTAGGGTGTCTGTTCCCTAATTCTTAGATTACCAGACTTAATAAAAAGGGGCATATTCGATTTCGATAATTCAACCATAGAATGTAGTTTCACGTACTTGTGTCTATTTTGTAAATCATTTATAAAACCTGCATGTATTCTCATCCCAAAAATATTAGATTTTAAAAGTGGGACTATAACTCACTTTCACAGATTTTTACTTCATCGGGAAGTAAGACTTGGCCACTGGTTGATTCACGAACCTATAACAATATATACATATATATCAAAGTATGTTCAAAATATATTTACAACACTTTTAATATATTTTGATGTTTTAAGTTTATTAAGTCAGCTGTCCTCGTTAGTAACCTACAACTAGTTGTCCACAGTTAGATGTACAGAAATAAATCGATAAATATTATCTTGAATCAATCCACGACCCAGTGTATACGTATCTCAGTATTGATCACAACTCAAACTATATATATTTTGGAATCAACCTCAACCCTGTATAGCTAACTCCAACATTCAAATATAGAGTGTCTATGGTTGTTCCGAAATATATATAGATGTATCGACATGATAGGTCGAAACATTGTATACGTGTCTATGGTATCTCAAGATTACATAATATACAATACAAGTTGATTAAGTTATGGTTGGAATAGATTTGTTACCAATTTTCACGTAGCTAAAATGAGAAAAATTATCCAATCTTGTTTTACCCATAACTTCTTCATTTTAAATCCGTTTTGAGTGAATCAAATTGCTATGGTTTCATATTGAACTATATTTTATGAATCTAAACAGAAAAAGTATAGGTTTATAGTCGGAAAAATAAGTTACAAGTCGTTTTTGTAAAGGTAGTCATTTCAGTCGAAAGAACGACGTCTAGATGACCATTTTAGAAAACATACTTCCACTTTGAGTTTAATCATAATTTTTGGATATAGTTTCATGTTCATAATAAAAATCATTTTCTCAGAATAACAACTTTAAAATCAAAGTTCATCATAGTTTTTAATTAACTAACCCAAAACAGCCCGCGGTGTTACTACGACGGCGTAAATCCGGTTTTACGGTGTTTTTCGTGTTTCCAGGTTTTAAATCATTAAGTTAGCATATCATATAGATATAGAACATGTGTTTAGTTGATTTTAAAAGTCAAGTTAGAAGGATTAACTTTTGTTTGCGAACAAGTTTAGAATTAACTAAACTATGTTCTAGTGATTACAAGTTTAAACCTTCGAATAAGATAGCTTTATATGTATGAATCGAATGATGTTATGAACATCATTACTACCTTAAGTTCCTTGGATAAACCTACTGTAAAAGAGAAAAAAATGGATCTAGCTTCAACGGATCCTTGGATGGCTCGAAGTTCTTGAAGCAGAATCATGACACGAAAACAAGTTCAAGTAAGATCATCACTTGAAATAAGATTGTTATAGTTATAGAAATTGAACCAAAGTTTCAATATGATTATTACCTTGTATTAGAATGATAACCTACTGTAAGAAACAAAGATTTCTTGAGGTTGGATGATCACCTTACAAGATTGGAAGTGAGCTAGCAAACTTGAAAGTATTCTTGATTTTATATAACTAGAACTTGTAGAATATATGAAGAACACTTAGAACTTGAAGATAGAACTTGAGAGAGATTAATTAGATGAAGAAAATTGAAGAATGAAAGTGTTTGTAGGTGTTTTTGGTCGTTGGTGTATGGATTAGATATAAAGGATATGTAATTTTGTTTTCATGTAAATAAGTCATGAATGATTACTCATATTTTTGTAATTTTATGAGATATTTCATGCTAGTTGCCAAATGATGGTTCCCACATGTGTTAGGTGACTCACATGGGCTACTAAGAGCTGATCATTGGAGTGTATATACCAATAGTACATACATCTAAAAGCTGTGTATTGTACGAGTACGAATACGGGTGCATACGAGTAGAATTGTTGATGAAACTGAACGAGGATGTAATTGTAAGCATTTTTGCTAAGTAGAAGTATTTTGATAAGTGTATTGAAGTCTTTCAAAAGTGTATAAATACATATTAAAACACTACATGTATATACATTTTAACTGAGTCGTTAAGTCATCGTTAGTCGTTACATGTAAGTGTTGTTTTGAAACCTTTAGGTTAACGATCTTGTTAAATGTTGTTAACCCAATGTTTATAATATCAAATGAGATTTTAAATTATTATATTATCATGATATTATCATGTATGAATATCTCTTAATATGATATATATAGATTAAATGTCTTTACAACGATAATCGTTACATATATGTCTCGTTTAAAAATCATTAAGTTAGTAGTCTTATTTTTACATATGTAGTTCATTGTTAATATACTTAATGATATGTTTACTTATCATAGTATCATGTTAACTATATATATATCCATATATATGTCATCATATAGTTTTTACAAGTTTTAACGTTCGTGAATCACCGGTCAACTTGGGTGGTCAATTGTCTATATGAAACATATTTCAATTAATCAAGTCTTAACAAGTTTGATTGCTTAACATGTTGGAAACATTTAATCATGTAAATATCAATCTCAATTAATATATATAAACATGGAAAAGTTCGGGTCACTACACCACCGGCTCCATTGTTCACACCATACGCCATTGTCATGATGCTACCCACTCCGTGGTTCGCATCACAACTTGAGTCATACTCATGCTAAGGCTTTACCAGCTCCGTGGTTCGTGCCTTAACAACTTCTAATGTAGTGCCACCAGCTCCGTGGTTCGCACTACAATACTCCTACCATGATGTTTCCGGCTCCGTGGATCGCATCATAGCAATTGTCATGATGCTACCGGCTCCGTGGTTCGCATCACAACTTATACTATAGTGCTTTCAGCTCCGTGGTCCGAACTATAGCACACTCACACATACTATGGCACTACCAGCTCCGTGGATCATGCCATAGCATACAAATAAATACACCATATACATACATGCATAATTATTCCACTCACCTTAACGCATTCGGTGAATGTTAAACCAAGCTCGAGACCTTCAATGTAACGCACCTATTACATTATGCATATAATCAATCATACAATCAAGTTGGTCAACCAACTCACTCACCACCCTAGTGTTATTTTGACTCATAGTGCAAATGTGACCATTTGCACCCTTAACCCTACACTAGGTCGAGATTACGCCAAATCTCTATCATTAATTGATTATAGTCTTAATACGCTTATTAACACAAGTTTAGTGCATTTTCATACACACTAGACAAATTTGGTCACCCAAGACTCCTTTGACCCATTTCAAGGTTAACACACCCATTTTGGGTTATCCACTAACCCAAACAACACCCATTCACATAACAACCAAGTTTAGTGATTAACTAACCATTTAAGACTCATAAACACCAATTATCACTTTGAAACCCTAGGTTAGTCATTCTTGAGTCCTCATGACTCAATCTTACCCAAAAACCCCTAAAAATCACCAATTATGGGTTTTATGTTCACCATTTACCCAAACCCTAACCCTTATATAACTCAAAGTAGGGAAATCAAGGTTAGAACATACCACCACAATCAAAATGTAGCTAGTGGCTAGATGAACAACTTTAATACTCGCGCTTTGACTCGAAACAAACTTCTTCCTCCTTGATTTGAGCTTTCTCTCTCTCAAATGGGTTTCTCACTCTAGAACTTTTATTAGAGAGAAGATGTGGTTGGTGATAGTGTTGAATGTGTTTCAACCTCCACAAAACTGGCCACTAATGACCTAAACCCGGCCTCATGTGAAAAGACAGGAATACCCCTCATTTAACTTTAATTTAAAAAGCAGAAATCTATGCACAGGGCTAGTGCACGGCGCGCTCCCTTATATGTGAGCGGCGCGCACAAGGGTCTGAACAGGTTCTGACCTCTGTTTAATTACACAATGTTTTCCATACTTTATGTATCCTATTTACACTTCTGTACAATAAATATTTGGGTCTTACAACTCTCCCCCACTTGAATCGGAGCGCGTCCTCGCGATCCAAGCCGTATGACAAGAGGGAAGATATACTAACACAAACTCTTCGTATCCGATGAAATCTTCCACGAATACCTTGCTCCTTATTTATTTTAAATCCTTGTGGAAAAATTCTAAAATATCATCGTATCTTTCATTATAAATATCTTCGATATTTCTGAAGATATCTTCATAACTATTCTTGTCCGAAATCACTTATCTCTTCGTGCTATCTGTGCTACATTTTATAGGAAACTGTTTTAGTTTCAAAATTTCTATAAACTTCGAGTTTAAATTATGAATGTTTTTGAAGTAGTGTTGGAAATTGAAGCATGAGTTAGTATAATATAATGACGCCTGATCAACGTGGTTATATTACAGTATGTCATGCTGAGTTTCTAATGGAACATGATGATTCACAGATTATATGTGACGACCCGAAAATTTCCGACAAAATTTAAACTTAATATTTAAATGTTAACACTATTCTGACATGATAAGCAATGAATTTTGACAAGTTTTAAAACTTTTGAAATGAGTTTTATACCAACAATTGACCACCCATTTGTCCGACGATTCACGAACGTCATAACTTGTTTAATTGTTTAATTGTGTATATATATGGATATATATATATATATATATATATATATATATATATATATATATATATATATATATATATATAACTTGAAAATATGATAAATAAGTATCTCATTAAGTATATTAACAATGGGTTATATACATAAAATTAGACTACTAACTTAAGGGTTTCGAAACGATATATATGTAACGTTTAACGACTTAATAACTCTTAAGTTAAAATGAATATATATGTATTGTATTAAGAAGTATTAATACATGTTTAAAAGTATTGAATACATATATTAACATACTTATACTCAACAAAGATAGCTATACTCATTTTCCCATTCGATTTCATCAAGAATTTTACTCGTATTTATACGGTATTTATAGGTGTATTATACGCAGCTTTTATACGTACTTACTATTAGTATATACCAATATAAATCTGCAATTATTTATGTAATATGTTATCCATGACATAATCAATTTAATATGTCATGCATGACTTAATACATTTTAACTTATAGTAGATATTTTTCACAAAACAACAAAAATCAACTTATATATAATATATTACATACTTACACACTTTAAACTATATTTTTTCATTCTTCTTCCTCCCTCCTTCATAAACCACGACCAAAATTACTAAAATCTTCATTCTTTTGATCAAAAATCCAATCTATAATCATCTTATAAGAATCATTCAAGTACATCTTCAACAATTGCTTGATCATAAAATCGTTTGCATATTTGGATTCCTCTCATCGTGCTCTACACATCTATACCAACAATTGTATGATTAGGGTATGATTTAAAAACTCTATTTTTCCAGATTTAATTATTAATCATAAGATTTAGATGTTCTATTGCTCAATTGGTCGCGTTTGTACATGTAATTAGTCGTTATATTGTCTGAATTGCGAGTTAGGGTTTAATCACGAATTTTATTGCTATGCTACTGGTTTTGTAACTTTGTTTTCTATAATTGAAAAGTATTTAGATGGATAGCTATCGAAAACCTATTGAGTTTTCTCGCTTGAATCGCATGATTTGGTTTTGTATAGCTTAAGTTATGCTCGTTTGAAGTTTCGGTATGTAATTATGCTATATTTCAAAAACTGCAATTTATGTGATTCGAATTGGCTTATGAACTGATGCTAGATGGATACATAATTTAAAAACACATAAAATGGACTAGGATATCATAGTAATTGGAATTGTAAAAGTCACTTTGTGACTACTTAAATGTTTGCGGTAAAACGTGTTGACTAGAAATTTGTTCATGAACCAAACGACCATTTAACATGCTTTTTACTAACCAAGCTTTTGTATTCTGTAAAGTACATAATTATTACTTAATGTTTCATGTAGACTTAATGTGATAACTATTTCTAGATGTTTGTATATTCGACCCCGAAAATGACTACTTAAATTGGATCGAATCTGTCTAGTTTTCACAAATAATTGTCTAGCACGCAGTAGAAGTGGAATTGGGCCTTTTGCTTCTGGTATGATGTTAAATATATGTTTCTTAGAATATATTGTTTGTATGTCCAGCCCTGAATGCTTTGTTTTCTATGTGTTGTATGCATGCCGAAACCGAAGGTCTGAATTCTGTCAAAATCAGAAAATCCGACTTGTTGGTCAAAACTGTACAAATTGGCTACATGGTTTTATTTGATCTTTTTACCACTGATAATTTGAGGTGTAAATGACCATCTCCAATTGTCCGTTTGTTAATTTCTATTTTCTATATTAAATGAGAATTAAAATGAAACTGATGCACAAACATAAACTGAACTTGAATGTTTTGCATGCTACGTGAGTTCTAGGAATCATATGATAGCGTGCTTGGTCTTTTTAGAAATCTTACGACATGAAAATATAATCTGGAGCTTCTTATGATTGTTTGATGTGTCATTTGTAAACTATGCTTGTCCGATTGCATGACCGTTGCAAAAATGTACGATAGCTAAACTAGTAAACGTTAATTGGCTAAACGAATGTGTGAAACTCATGAGTTAACCTTGGTATGACTTTGTGACCTCATTGACATGACCTACTGATGTAGTTGACTTAGGTTGACCAAATGGACCAAGTGTGACTTTTGTTGACTTTTACTATACAATGGCGTCGGTCTGAGCAATAGGACAACTGTACTGTGAGTCTGTCTTTTGAAACATAAGTATGTAACTATATAATGCTACATTTAGGTTCCATTACTCGGTCACTGTAATTCAACTACTCTTTGGTTGTGAATTATCAAGTGCACTCAAGGTGAGTTTATAGATCCCTTTTTAATTGCTTTTGCAATCTATATTTTTGGGCTGAGAATACATGCACTTTATTTTAAGCGCAATGGACATAAGTACATACTTAATTCTACACTGAGTTTGAACCAAAAATCCCTTAGCTTTGGTAACTAGTAACTGCCGGTTATAAGAACTGGTGGGTGCGAGTAGTTGTATATGGATCCATAGGGCTTGACATCCCCGTCCGTTCCAGGTATAGAGACCCTAGCCTGAACTATAAAGCGGACGTATGCTATTTGAGTTTAGTATATGTTGGTTTGCATGTATTGTACAAGTTGGTTGTATGTATGTTAAAACAGGGGTACTTATTATATATACGTTAAGTTTAGTTACCAAGGTGCTCAATTTCGTAGAATATTTTGATAAACGTTTTGGATGAAACAACTGAAATCTTGTGGTCCACCTTTATATACATATTATGCGCAACATTAAAACTTTAAACTCACTAACCTTTGTCTTGACACTTTTAAACATGTTTATTCTCAGGTCTCTAGAAGTCTTCCGCTGTTTGCTTATACATTATATAAGCTATGTGCATGGAGTCATACATGCTTTATTCAAGAAAACTTTGCATTCAAAAAATCATCACCATGTATCTTATTTTGATTGTATTGTCAACAGATGTATTATTAAAAACTATTATTTACGGTGATTGTTTATACGTCGAAATCATCAGATGTCGAAAACCTTGGATATATATATTCAATTGATAGTGTACCTTTTGAAAAGAATGCAATGTTTACAAAACGTATCATATAGAGGTCAATACCTCGCAATGAAATCGATGAATGATGTACTACATCTAAAGGGATTTGGACGGGTTATCACAGTTGGTATCAGAGTGTTGGTCTTAGCGAACCAGGTCTTACATTAGTGTGTCTAACTGATAGTTGTTAGGATGCATTAATGAGTCTGGACTTCGACCGTGTCTGCATGTCAAAAGTTTTACTTATCATTTCTTGTCGAAAATAACCTGCTCATCATTTAGTCTAGACACGTCTTAGTGCAATTATTGCAAAGATAGTGTATAGACAAATTCATATCTTAGCGTATCTGTTACTGTAAATTTTGCCTGACAGCTTCTGAAAATTTCTCCGTAATCTACGGGATCTTGTACTATATATAGGTATTCTATGTAATTAGAATATCATCCGATATCCGAAAATCATTTCATATCAAAAATCATTTCCCTGCTCTGTACGAGATGAATCCTGCAACTAGTTCAAGTTCCTCGGATTCCGACAGCTAATCCGATATGGATTTCTACCTGAGCTCCGAAAGCAGTGTAACTGGAATGTATCAACCAATTAGCCATCATCAATTCTGGATGAATTGGGGATGGGTTCGTAGCTGACTCAATCAATGGAGACAAGAAGAAGGCGATCCTTTCCACCAATCAAATTCATCACTCAGCGAAGAATTTGAAGCACTTACCGGCGAACCAGTCCGAAACACCATTTTCACCCTCATTGCCAGAATAGCTCTTAACGATTACATAATATCTACTATTATAAACCTTATTCATCCGTTCGTTTCAACCGCCCATCATTCCAGTGTAATAGAAGAAGTTAACGAGCTTCACGCTTGAGTAGTGGCTCTGGAAAGTATGATGCACAACTTGCAGGCATCACAAGCACCACCAGGATCAGCACCAACAACACCACCAACATCGACACCAACAATGTCTGTACCACCAACAACACAAGCCTCAACATCACACGTCTCAACATCCCAATCTGTACCTCGAGCATAATCATAATCCTACTTATTATTCTATATCTTCGTTCTATATCATTTATATTCATTCTACGTATCGTTATATATCAACATACTTTTGTACAAACTATTAATAATAAGAATATTTTAATGGGTAGGTAATACCCGAGAAATATTTAGATTTCACATTAATGCGTTACACTGTACATTCCTTGATTATGATTCAACATTCATTAACTATACTACTTAAATCCATAAGATATACGTATCCGTTTATCAAAGAGCAATTATTTTTTTTCATACGAATTCAGTTACATATTCTGATTTTGACTGATCAGAATCCAATTTAAAACTGCAACCAGTGACATCACTCTTAGAGTCCTACATCTTTCAAAAACCATACTTTAAATTCAAAACTGTACTAAAACACCACTCTTATTCATAAAACCCAGAAATATATTCATTTCATTCAAAATCCTAAATGTTTTCATCTTAAACATCATATATTGACTATTACAATCTGCGTTCAAACCCTTCATGATTTTTGAAAACACCTCAATTAATGAATAATCGAAAGGATGAATCAACCACATGTTATCACAGAAAAGAGGATTTATGCATATAGTTATGCACCTGGAAAACTCTCGAAATCTAAGTAAGAGTTTAACACGTATCTGTGCTACATCTTTTGGTATTGTTATATTGAAAATAACCTTACAATTCCTTTTCAAAGTATCCAGTTTCATCACACTTCCAACAAATCAACTTCGACTTTTCATAAGCCTTGATATAACCTTGACATATACGATTGCCTTTTCTGACGTTGTTACAGGGGAACCTTTTATATTCCACCATATTAATAGTAAACGTACCAACAACTCCGTTCCTTTTTGACTTAAATCTCCCTATATTTATTTTTTGAGACCCCATCATATACTCATCTGCATCTTGTAACAAATAATTACTATACCAATACCAGGAAGCATCAATCATTATTTTTGAATTTTGCAGTATTTCTAAAACAACAGTTATACAAATACATATAACGTCTATCTCCTGAACTTACGTACTTCAATTCTGGAATCCTGAAAAATACCCTAACCTACGAATCAGTTCTCTAAGTTTTGAAAATACTGACGAAGCAGCAAAAACTGTAAATGACCTTAATAGTCAAGAATTTGATAAGGATTGGAGAGTTGGAAATTCTCAATAGAGAAATTTGGTACTGAAAAACAGATTGAGCAAACCATGAAGGAGACTGTGGACAAATCACAAGGACTAAACTTGTACATCAAGAATCCAGATAATTCTGTATCCGATAAAATCTTTAGTGAATATCTTGCTTCTTACTTAGTTGAATCCTTGCGAAAGAATTTTCTTCATCAACCTTCGATCTTAGAAATTCCAAAATATCATCATACATATCCTCGATATTTCTGAGGATATCTTCATAACTATTCTTGTCCGAAATTATCTATCTCTTCGTGCTATCTGTGTTACATCATAAAGGAAACTGTTTTAGTTTCTAAATTTCAGTAAAATTTGAGTTTAAATTATAAATGATTTCTGGAGAAGTGTCGGGAATCGAAGCATGAGTTAGTATAATATAATGACGCTTGGCCAACGTGGTTATATTACAGTAAGTCATGCTAAATTTCTAATGGGATGTGATGACGGTTCACAGATCATACCCTCATCATGTGTCATGCTGCACGACTCTTTCATTCTACTTAAACTCTAAACATATCAAGAACATATTTTCTTGATAGTTCTATCTTTTCCCGTGACTTCTGATAATTTAACAAATTAAATCGTGCTATTATCTTTCCTTTCTGCTTAGTATGTTATGATTATTCAAAACTTCATACCTACGAATTCTGGACCATTATTTGCTTTACTTAAAGTCGGGAAGAGAAAACAGAAGCATGGAGCTTCAAAACATAAAGAGGAGTATAAATCACAGCAAATAGAAAAAATTACAAACCGTGTATATCAATGCGTATAGAAATATATAGACACGGTAGGATTAAGAATAATATCACACCTAGAGCGAAGTAGAAGTAAACATATTCCTCCGATGGGAGTTGGAAAAAAAGAATGATTGTTGCGATAGTTAGGATAAGGACAAGGATCAGAAATGGATTAAGCATTTTTCACAATCTTAGGAAGTGTGAATTGAAGAAGAAAATATAGGAGTGGTAGAAATAATGGAACGGAGGAGGTTAATTTATAGCTAAAAATTAGACAAAGCAATCGAGGTAGATGACCGCATTTAATTAAAGAGGATCATAATTTCCTAAATTAGATCTTATATAGATTACGAAGATTTTCTTTAAGATCCCTTAAATCCCGGAAATCAACCGTGACTACGTCCAAAGTTAAGACGAATCTCTATTTTCTTCATTTCACTCTTTTACGATAGCTTCACTCATACTCTTCGCGTAATCGAATTGTTCTATCCATATTTTTCACAATGGTGAAAAACTCTATAATTATTGAACTCATAAAACGAAACTCGACTCATTCAAGGTATTCAAAATACTCCATTAATGTATTTTATTATATTCTTTTGATAATGATTTTATGAACAATTGAATTCATGATGGGAATTCAAGTTATATCATATTTCTTGATACAAGAATATTCTGGTTTTCGTTACCAACTTTCCTTAACCAAATTTCGGGACGAAATTTCTTTAACGGGTAGGTACTGTGACGACCCGGAAATTTCCGACAAAATTTAAACTTAATATTTATATGTTAACACTATTCTGACATGATAAGCAATGAATTTTGACAAGTTTTAAAACTTTTGAAATGAGTTTTATACCAACAATTGACCACCTATTTGTCCGACGATTCACGAACGTCATAACTTGTTTAATTGTTTAATTGTGTATATATATGGTGTAGCGACCCGTCCTAATCCACCTGGACAAAGTCTTCAACAATTGGTCCCATTGCGAGGTACTGACCTAAATATGCCATGAATGACTTCAAGTAATATCTTTCAAACGAGCAAATGCACAGCGGAAGACTACTTTCGTACCTGAGAATAAACATGCTTAAAAGTGTTAGCCAAAAGGTTGGTGAGTTCATAGGTTTATCATAAATGATACTTCCAGTAACAGTAATGGACTTTCATAAATCCTTACACCACAGTGTAATAAAAACATTCTACAACCATGGGCACCGGTAACAAGCCTTAACAATAATAATGATGAATACCCTTGATGTATAATAATATCTGCACCGAATCAAGTGCGTTTCATTAACCTCAAAGTACTAAACACCCGTTAAATGCTAGCACGACTAGCTCGGATGGGGTTGTCAAACCCGATAGATCTATCAATAGGATTCGCGCCTACTAGTTCATAAACCAATAGATTAATGTTACCAAGCTAGGAGAATATTTGTGATTCTAACCTACGTAGAATTAAGTTTAGTACTTGTATCCATTTCGTAAAACAGTTATAAAATATTGCATGTATTCTCAGCCCAAAAATGTAAATTGTAAAGCAATTAAAAAGGGAGCAAATGAAACTCGCTATACGATATTTTGTAGTAAAAATATGGATACGACTGAACTGAACAATGCAGTTGGCCTCAGATTCACGAACCTATATCAATTGTATATATATTAACACATATCATTGTAATCGAATATATATATATATATATATATATATATATATATATATATATATATATATATATATATATATATATATATATAATTTATTAGTGATTTAAATTTTATATTAATAATTTATAGGTTTCCTTAATAAATTAAATATATTCATTTTATATATACTAAATAAATAAAATAAAAGAAATATTGTTAAGTTATATATATTAAGTATAGTTTTATATATCTAATAGTTATTTGATAAAATAATATTAGTGATATTAAATAAAAAGTTGTATTATTTTTATAATATTACTAATATCAATAACTATAATAAAAATAATAATTTCAATAATATTAATTATAATAAAAATAATGAAATTTTAATAATAATGATAATACTAATAAAAATGTTATATGTTAATAATAATAATGATATTAATAACTTTTGTAATATCAATAATATTAATAATAATATTAGTAGTAATAATGATAATGATAATAATAATAATAATATCAATAATAATATAATATTAATAAAAATAATAATAATAATAATAATAATATTAAAAATTTATACCCTTATGTATCATTATTATGATCATTTCGCCATCATCATTATCATCATACATATGGTTATCATCATCATCAAAACCATTATGTGCATCACCATCATATAATCATGTTCGTGTATCGTAATCCTAACTGTGACCGATATATTATTATCATTATATTCTTTAGTCCCTTAACATCAATATTCATGATCATTATCACTTAACGTCACGATTATGTCATCATCTTTATCATCTATAACCATCACCCTCTCCTCATCATTATGTCATTATCTTCATGATCATATATCAACACCATGATTATAATCATCATTATCTATATATCATCATCATCTTCCTTGTAAATCCTTCGAAAGAAAAAAAATACCAAACGTTCGATGTTTGCAAAACAGTTGGGTGATGATTCGACCCAAATCTCCTCGACCCAACTGAAGATACCGGCCCAATACTTAACTAAAGGTTCTTGGGCCAAATTACATCCAGAAAATTTACGGCCCAACAATTATATAGTATGTTCTCGATCCAGTTAGAAACGGGGAAACAAATAACAGCAAAAGCATTCGAAGGTAAACAGAAAAGAATTCAGCGAAGGACTTAGTGGGGGTGGGGTCGTCTGCATCATCATTATCAATCATTGTTTATTTTCTTCTTCATCATCGATAATTATCTTCCTTTTATTTCATCACCTATCATCGTTATTTAAACTGTAACAGCAACAGAAAACGTCGAGCAGTTGCAGTTCAATGGTTATCATTGCTCGATCAGAAACAGAAACACCGAGCAGTAGCAGTAGCTGCAACAGTAATTGGGTGTTCGTTGTTTTTGGTGTTCAAATGGACAAGACATAGAAGTTGTATTATTAACAATAAATGGTGGTGATTTTGGGTTCACGATCAAGGAGAAGAGAGAGAGAGATGAAGATTGTGGTGGTTCTAAGTGATGCATGGTTAATCGGTGGTGGTTATGGTAGTTATGATGGGTGATAAACAGTGATGAGGGACGATGAAGGTGGTGGCGGCGGTTTGAGTTAGTGATTAAGGTGGGTTGTGATGATCGTGTATGTGGGTGTGTGTGTGGTGGTGTTTGGATTTCGGCCAAGTAACAAAATTCAAACAGAAGCAATAAGGAGTGATCGATGATGATGATTGATTGTGAACCTAGGTTGTACCCGATCGATAGAAACAGCAAGCAACAAATTGATGATGGTGTTGATGGTTATGGTTGGTTGAGGTAGTCACAAAGAAGAAGAATAAGAAGGGTGTGGTGATGAGTTGAATTCCATAAACAGATGTATATATAATATATCTTTATATTACATAACTTCATAATATTCTAATTCAAGTTGGTAGAACAATAAACTAATTAAAGGTGCACTAGTAGCAGTAATTAAAATCAATAATGAAGTAGTTCAACAGCCTTTTAGACGTATTCATTTGCCGACACCTAAACACAGTATTAATTGGTGCTCCATTGATAATTAGTGGCGGATAAAAAAAAGTCTTCGGAAAAATTCCATATTTTTTAAATTAATTTTCTTTAATTATTTCAATCACTTTGGTATAAAATTTGGTTATTAACTATTAAATAAAAATTACATTAATTATTCACTCCAAACCCTAAGTAAAATATAAAAAGCTTTAAAATTTATCAAATAACTTCTAAATGTATTATTAATAAGCCTATAATTTATAAAACTCATTTTTGGATCACTATTTATTTTAAAATTCACTTAAGTTCCTTTTTAACTCGTTTTCTATCATTCGAATGACAATTGAGCGTTACCATTGTTTACTAAATAACTTCAAATTCACTAGATATATATTCTATACATTTTATTTATATGTAGATTTTCTGAATAATATTTATTATATATTATTATTATTTTACCTAATTAATTCTAACAATTACAATATATAATATTTTATTTTATTATCTACATATATATATATATATATATATATATATATATATATATATATATATATATATATATATATATATATATATATATGTGTGTGTGTTTAATTATATGCATATCTATTTACAAGTAATCGTATCGTGAGTTGTCGAGAATAGTCAAAGGTCAAATTAATTCATAAAATAGTTCAAAAATTTTGAAACTCAACATTACAGACTTTGCTTATCGTGTCGAAACCATATAAAGATTAAGTTTAAATTTGGTCGGAAATTTCCGGGTCGTCACACACATATATATATATATATATATATATATATATATATATATATATATATATATATATATATATAACTTGAAAATATGATAAATAAGTATCTCATTAAGTATATTAACAATATATATGTAACGTTTAACGACTTAATAACTCTTAAGTTAAAATGAATATATATGTATTGTATTAAGAAGTATTAATACATGTTTAAAAGTATTGAATACATGTATTAACATACTTATACTCAACAAAGATAGCTATACTCATTTTCCCATTCGATTTCATCAAGAATTTTACTCGTATTTATACGTGTATTATACGCAGCTTCTATACGTACTTACTATTGGTATATACCAATAGAAATCTGTAATTATTTGTGTAATATGTCATCCATAACATAATCAATTTAATATGTCATGCATGACTTAATACATTTTAACTTATACTAGATATTTTTCACAAAACAACAAAAATCAACTTATATATAATATATACATACTTACACACTTTAAACTATATTTTTTCATTCTTCTTCCTCCCTCCTTCATAAACCACGACCAAAATCACTAAAATCTTCATTCTTTTGATCAAAAATCCAATCTATAATCATCTTATAAGAATCATTCAAGTACATCTTCAACAATTGCTTGATCATAAAATCGTTTGCATATTTGGATTCCTCTCATCGTGCTCTACACATCTATACCAACAATTGTATGATTAAGGTATGATTTAAAAACTATATTTTTCCATATTTAATTATTAATCATAAGATTTATATATTCTATTGCTCAATTGGTCGCGTTTGTACATGTAACTAGTCGTTATATTGTCCGAATTGCGAGTTAGGGTTTAATCACGAATTATATTGCTATGCTACTGGTTTTGTAACTTTGTTTTCTGTAATTGAAAATTATTTATATGGATAGCTATCGAAAAACTATTGAGTTTACTCGCTTTAATCGCATGATTTGGTTTTGTATAGCTTAAGTTATGCTCGTTTGAAGTTTCGGTATGTAATTATGCTATATTTCAAAAACTGCAATTTGTGTGATTCGAATTGGCTTATGAACTGATACTAGATGGATACATAATTTAAAAACACATAAAATAGACTAGGATATCATAGTAATTGGAATTGTAAAAGTTGCTTTATGACTACTTAAATGTTTGCGGTAAAACGTGTTGACTAGAAATTTGTTCATGAACCAAACGACCATTTAACATGCTTTTTACTAACCAAGCTTTTATATTCTGTAAAGTATATAATTAGTACTTAATGTTTCATGTAAACTTAACATGATAACTATTTCTAGATGTTTGTATATTCGACCCTGAATATGACTACTTAAATTGGATCGAATCTGTCTAGTTTTCACAAATAATTGTCTAGCATGTAGTAGAAGTGGAATTGGACCTTTTGCTTCTGGTATGATGTTAAATATATGTTTCTTAGAATATCTTATTTGTATGTCCAGCCCTGAATGCTTTGTTTGCTATGTGGTGTATGCGTGCCGATACCGAAGGTCTGAATTCTGTCAAAATCAGAAAATCCGACTTGTTGGTCAAAACTGTACAAATTGGCTACATGGTTTTATTTGATCTTTTTACCACTGATAATTTGAGGTGTAAATAATCATATCCGATTGTCCATTTGTTAATTTCTATTTTCTAGATTAAATGAGAATTAAAATGAAACTGATGCACAAACATAAACTGAACTTGAATGTTTTGCATGCTACGTGAGTTCTAGGAATCGTATGATAGCGTGCTTGGTCTTTTTAGAAAGCTTACGACATGAACATATGATCTGGAGCTTCTTATAATTGTTTGATGTGTCATTTGTAAACTATGCTTGTCCGATTTCATGACCGTTGCGAAAATGTACGATAGCTAAACTAGTAAACGTTAATTGGCTAAACGAATGTGTGAAACTCATGAGTTGACCTTGGTTTGACTTTGTGACATCATTTATATGACCTAATGATGTAGTTGACTTAGGTTGACCAAATGGACCAAGTGTGACTTTTGTTGACTTTTACTATACAATGGCGTCGGTCTGAGCAATAGGACAAATGTACTGTGAGTCTGTCTTTTGAAACATAAGTGTGTAACTATATAATGCTACATTTAGGTTCCATTACTTGGTCATTGTAATTCGACTACTCTTTGCTTGTGAATTGTCAAGTGCAATCAAGGTGAGTTTATAGATCCATTTTTAATTGCTTTTGCAATCTATATTTTTGGGCTGAGAATATATGCACTTTATTTTAAATGCAATGGACACAAGTACATACTTAATTCTACACTGAGTTTGAACCAAAAATCCCTTAGCTTTGGTAACTAGTAACTGCCGGTTATAAGAACTGGTGGGCGCGAGTAGTTGTATATGGATCCATAGGGCTTGACATCCCCGTCCATTCCAGGTATAGAGACCCTAGCCCGAACTATAAAGGGAACGTATGCTATTTGAGTTTAGTACATGTTGGTTTGCGTGTATTGTACATGTTGGTTGTATGTATGTTAAAATAGGGGTACTTATTATATATACGTTAAGTTTAGTTACCAAGGTGCTCAATTTCGTAGAATATTTTGATAAACGTTTTGGATGAAACAACTGAAATCTTGTGGTCCACCTTTATATACATATTATGCGCAACATTAAAACTATGAACTCACCAACCTTTGTGTTGACACTTTTAAACATGTTTATTCTCAGGTCTCTAGAAGTCTTCCGCTGTTTTCTTATACGTTATACAAGCTATGTGCATGGAGTCATACATGCTTTATTCAAGAAAACTTTGCATTCACAAAATCATCACCATGTATCTTATTTTGACTGTATTGTCAACGGATGTATTATTAAAAACTATTATTTACGGTGATTGTTTATACGTCAAAATCATCAGATGTCGAAAACCTTGGATATATATATTCAATTGATAGTGTACCTTTTGAAAAGAATGCAATGTTTACAAAATGTATCATATAGAGGTCAATACCTCGCAATGAAATCGATGAATGATGTACTACGTCTAAAGGGATTTGGATGGGTCATCACATTATACCATCATCATGTGCCATGTTACACGATTCTTTCATTCTATTTAACCTCTAAACATATCAAGAACATATTTTCTTGATAGTTTTACCTTTTTTGTGATACCGGTAATTTACCAAATTAAATCGTGCTATTACAATTCCTTTCTGCTTAAAACATTAGTTATGTTCATTTGAAATTTTGTACCTACAAAATTGAGACGTCTTGATCACTTTACTTAAAGTCGAGAAGAAAAGCATGGAGCTCCGATATATATAAGGAAAATATAAAGGCCGATAACAAAACAGAAATTACAAACCGTGTATATCAACGCGTATAGCAATATAAAGACACGGGAGAATGATAAATACAACAATCCCTAGAGCATAATAGAAGTAAACAGATTCCTCCGATGGGAGCTGGAAAAGAAGGATAATGGTGTCGAGTGTCAATATTAAGTCAAGAACTAGAACTGGATTGAGCATTTTCACAATCTTTTGGATGTATGAATTGAGGAAGAAAGTATAGGGATGGTGAAAATAATGAGACGGAAGAGGTCAATTTATAGGGGTAATATCAGGCAAAGCAATCGAGGCAGGTTACCACATTTAATTAAAGAGTATCCTAATTTCCTTAAATCCCGAAAAATCAAATCTGAGATAGATTACGAAGATTTTCTTTACATTCCTTGAAACCCGAAAATCAACTGTGACTACGTCAAAAGTTAAGACGAAACTTTATTTTTCTCAATTACATCTTTTACGATAGCTTCATTCATACTCTTCGCGTAATCGAATTGTTTTATCCATATTTTCGCAAACATGATAAACTCTATATTTATTGAACTCATGCTATTCATAAACGGAACTCTACTCATTCAAGGTATTCAAAATACTCCATTAATCCATTTTATTATATTCTTTTGATGATGATTTTATGAAAAATCAAGTTCATGATGAGAATTCAAGTTATATCATATTCCTTGATAGGAGAATATTCTGGTTTTCGTTATCAACTTTCCTTAAGCAAATTTCGGGACGAAATTTCTTTAACGGGTAGGTACTGTGACGACCTGGAAATTTTTGACCAACTTTAAACTTAATCTTTAAATGAATTAATGTTTCTGACACGATAAGAAAAGTCTGTTAAGTTGAAATTCAAAAATTTGGAACTGTGTTCATGTAACCTTCGACTTTTCCGGACGATTCACGAACCACTATTTGTAAATAAGATATGTATATAAATATATGTATATATTTGAGATTCATATATATATATATATATATATATATATATATATATATATATATATATATATAAATGTTTCCAACATGTTAAGAAATAAAACTTGTTAAGACTTGATTAATTGAAACGGATTTTATGTAAACGTTTGACCACCCAGTTTGTCCGACGATTCAGGAACGTTAAAACTTGTAAAAACGACATGATGATATATATATATATATATATATATATATATATATATATATATATATATATATATATATATATATATATATATATATATATATATATATATATATATGAACATATGTATATATTGTAAGTATCTCATTAAGTATATTAACAATGGGTTATATACATAAAATGAGACTACTAAATTAAGGAATTCGAAACAAGATATATATGTAACGGTTATCGACGTAATAACGTCTTAATTAACATAAATACATATGTATTGTATTAAGATATATTAATACATTATGTTTAAAATGATAAAATGATAATTAAGTAATTCATTAAGTGTATTAACAATGAACTATATACATAAAACGAGACTACTAACTTAAGGGTTTCGAAACAATATATACATGTAACGATTAACGACGAAATAACGACTTAATTAAAATATATATATATATGTAATGTATTAAGAAGTAGTAATACAAATTTTAAAGACTTAAAGACATATATCAAAATACTTATACTCAACAAAGATAGTTATAATCGTATTCCCATTCGTTTTCATCAAGAATTCTACTCGTATTCATACGGTATTTTCATCTGTATAATACCCAGATTCTAGATGTATATACTATTGGTATATACACTTAATGATTAGCTCTTAGCAGCCCTTGATGAGTCAGCAAACATGTGGAACCAACCATTAGACAACTAGCATGACTTATGAGCAAGAAAACAAAACAAGAACTCCTTTTAACCCCACTCACCACTCACCACTCATCATTCACTTCATTTCATTTCCAATTTCTTTCTAATTCTCTCTCAAAACACATACACACCCTCAAGAACGAAATTTCTAGTAAACTAATCATCATCTTCATCAAAAACTACTTCATGAATCAAGCTATAATCATCATAGGAAAAAAACTTCAAGAAGACTTCGAAAATCCTTTCAAGTTTGCAAGATTACTTTCAATCTTTCTAGCCCATTCCAAGTAATCATCTAAGATCAATAAACTCTTGTTATTTACAGTAGGTTATCATTCTAAATCAAGGTAATATTCATATTCAAGCTTTGATTCGATTTCTATAAATATAACTATCTTTAATCAAGTAGTAATCTTACTTAAACTTGTTTTCATTCCATGATTCTACTTCAAGAACTTCCAAGCCATCAAAGATCCTTTGAAGCTCAAGATTAATTCTTGTCATTTACAGTAGATTTACCTACTAAACTTGAGGTACTAACGATGTTCATAGCCTTGCTCGATTCTTACATATATAACTATATTATTCAAAGAATATAACTTGTAATCACTATAACATAGTTTAGTTAATTCTAAACATGTTCGCAAACAAACTTAATCCTTCTAACTTGACTTTAAAAACAACTTCACAAATGTACTATATCTATATGATATGCTAACATAAGGATTTAAAACTGGAAAACACGAAGAACACCGTAAAACTGGACATACGCCGTCATAGTAAAACCGGGTTGGATAATTAAAAACTATCTTAAACTTTGAATTTAAAGTTGGTTTTCTGAGAAAATGATATTTCATATAAACATGTTAATATATCTAAAAATGGTGGTTAAACTCAAAGTAGAACTATGTTTTTCAAAATGGTCATCAAGGTGTCGTTCTTTCGGCAGATATAACTACTCTTTATAAATAGACTTATAACCTGTAACTCCGACTATAAACCACCACTTTTTCAGTTTAGTTTTAGAAAATAGAGTTCATTATAAAACCATAGCAATTTGATTCACTCAAAACCGATTTGTAACGAAGAAGATATGGGCAAAACAATATTGGTTAAAAATGGCTAAAATGACTACGGGATTGTTTTTACAAAATCTATACTAACCATATCCTAGCTAACTTTTCCTGTATTATACATGTATTTAAACATGTCATGACTATTTCCTTGTAATATACTAGTCTTGGTTAAGTCCGAGACAATATCATGTAATCTTGGTTAGTTAAGACAATAGTTATACAATACGTCGAATAAATCGAAAGACACCATGTACACAATACGTCTAGATTAATTCTAAGACAATAGTTGTACCTTGGGTCATGATTGAGTCTTGTACAATACGTATACAATACGTCTTGATTATTCCAGGGTGATATTTTGGACTATATATATGGACTACTAACATTGGACTACTAACATTGGACTACTAACGTTGGACTGCTAACTTGACAACTTAAATCATCAACACATAAATAAAAATATGATGTGAATGTATTTCTATCATACTTTGATATATGTATATATTTGTTATAGGTTCATGAATCGATCTGTGGCCAAGTCTGATTTTCAACGAATTGAAAATCTGTGAAAGTGAGTTATAGTCCCATTTTTACTATCTAATATTTTTGGGATGAGAATACATGCAGCTTTGTAAATGTTTTTCAAAATAGACACAAGTACTTGAAACTATATTCTATGGTTGGATTACGAATACCGAATATTGCCCCTTGTTAGCTTGGTAGCCTAAGAATTAGGGAAATGGCCCCTAATTGACGCGAATCCTAAAGATAGATCTATGGACCTTGACACGTCCCATTCGGGTTACGAATGCTTTAGTACTTCGATTGATATATACTGATTGCGACGACCGGTATATAGCATGCAGATTACGAAATACATGTATGCGAGGGATATTCTATATGCATCTTGTTAGTTCGGTTACCAGGCGTTCACCATATGAATGCTTTTATCTTTATGCAGATTGCGAAATGCCTGTATAATGTTTATGAAAATGAAAATGAAAATCTTGTGGTCTATTAAAATGATGGAAACGATTGTTTATGTTAAACTAATGAACTCACCAACCTTTTGGTTGACACTTTTAAGCATGTTTATTCTCAAGTACGAAAGAAATCTTCCGCTGTACTTTTACTTAAATTAAAGATATTACTTGGAGTCATTCATGGCATATTTCTAAAGACGTTGCATTCGAGTCGTTGAGTTCAAAAAGATTATTATTAATTAAATGACAGATTAAGTCATTTATAATTTGGAGATATTATGAATTGATATGCATATTTGTCAACTATCGTTGTAATGAAAGATTGTCTTTTAAAAACGAATGCATTGTTTGTAAAACGTATCATATAGAGGTCAGTACCTCGCAATGGGAACAAATGTTATTGTATTCATCCATATGGATTTGGACGGGCCATTACATCGAGAAGGTCAAACCCGAAGAAAAGAACATCAATGATGTTCCCGTCGCAAAGAAATTTCCCGATGTATTTCCGAAGGAATTACCGGGAGTACCTCCATACCGATCCGTTGAATTTCAAATAGATCTTGTACCGGGAGCTGCACCGATAGCTCATGATCCTTACCGACTTGCATCCAGCGAAATGAAAGAATTACAAAGCCAGTTACAAGAGCTTTTGGAGTGCGGTTTCATTTGACCAAGCACATCACCGTGGGGAGCTCCTGTGTAGTTTTTCAAGAAGAAGGATGGTACGTTCAGGTTGTGGATCAACTACCGAGAGTTGAACAAGCTTACCATCAAGAACCGTTATCCACTACCGATAATACGATTTATTTGACCAACTGCAAGGTTCGTCAGTTTATTTGAAGTTTGATTTAGGTTCCTGTTATCATCAAATGCGGGTGAAGGAGGATGATATCCCAAAAACTGCTTTCAGAACGCATTATGGTCATTATGAGTTTATGGTGATGCCGTTTGGATTGACTAACGCACCAGCTGTGTTTATGGACCTCATGAACCGGGTGTGTGCGCCATATCTAGACAAATTTGTCATTGTTTTCATCGATGACATACTTATTTACTCTAAGAATGATCAAGAGCACGAAGAACATTTGAGAATGGTGCTAGAATTGTTGCGGAAGGAAGAATTGTAGGCTAAGTTTTCTAAGTGTGCATTTTGGTTAAAAGAAGTACAATTCCTCGGTCATGTAGTGAGCAAGGAAGGCATTCAAGTTGATCCGGCAAAGATTGAATCTATAAAAATGTTCTATAAAAATGTGTGAAACCCCAAAAACTCCAATGGACATACGTCAATTCTTAGGATTGGCTGGTTATTATAGTAGATTCATCCAAGATTTTTCCAGAGTAGCAAAACCCTTGACTGCATTAATGCATAAATGGAAGAAATTTGACTGGAAGGATGAGCAAGATAATGCATTTTAATTGTTGAAGAAAAAGTTAACTACAACACCTATATTGTCATTGCCTGAAGGGAATAATGATTTTGTGATTTATTATGACGCTTCAAAGCAAGGTCTTGGTTGTGTATTAATGCAATGGATGAAGGTAATCGCTTATGCGTCTAGACAATTGAAGATTCACGAGCAGAACTATACGACTCGCGATTTGGAATTGGGCGTTGTTGTTTTTGCATTGAAGATATGGAGACATTACTTATATGGGGTCAAATGTACCATATATACCGACCATAAAAGTCTCCAACACATATTTGATCAGAAGCAACTGAACATAAGGCAACGTAGGTGGGTTGAGCTACTAAATGATTACGACTGTGAGATTCGTTATCACCCGGGGAAGGCGAATGTGGTAGCCGATGCTTTGAGTAGAAAGGAAAGTAACCTATGCGGGTAAAAGCTATGAATATAATTATTCATACTAACCTTACTACGCGAATAAAAGAGGCGCAACAAGAGGTTTTGAAAGAATGTAGTTTTGAAAAGGAAATACCCAAAGGTTTGGTTAAACAGCTTACTATTCGGGAGGACGAAACCCGGTATTTGGATGAAAGAATTTGGGTACCAAAGTTTGGAGATTCGAGAGAAATGGTACTTAGGGAAGCACATAAAACCAGATATTCAATACATCCCAGAGCGGGGAAAATGTACCAAGATCTCAAGAAACATTTTCGGTGGCCGGGTATGAAAGCCGATATTGCTACATACGTAGGATTATGTTTGACTTATTCTAAAGTCAAAGCTGAACATCAGAAACCATTAGGTCTACTTCAACAACCTGAAATCCCGGAATGGAAATGGGAAAACATTACCATGGATTTCATTACTAAATTGCCAAGGACTGCAAGTGGTTATGATACTATTTGGGTAATAGTCGATCGTCTTACCAAGTCAGCACACTTTCTACCAATGAGAGAAGATGATAAAATGGAGAAATTGGCACGACTATACTTGAAGGAAGTCGTCTCCAGACATGGAATACCAATCTTTATTATCTCTGATCGGGATGGCAGATTTGTGTCAAGATTTTGGCAGATGTTACATCAAGCATTGGGAACTTGTCTAGACATGAGTACTGCCTATCATCCACAAACTGATGGGCAGAGTGAAAGGATGATACAGACACTTGAAGACATGATACGAGCATGTGTTATTGATTTTGTAAATGGTTGGGATCGACATCTACCATTAGCAGAGCTTTCCTACAACAACAGCTATCACTCAAGTATTGATGCGGCACCGTTCGAGGCACTTTACGGTAGGAAGTGCAGGTCCCCGATTTGTTGGAGCGAGGTGGGGGATAAATAGATTACGGGTCCAGAGATTATCCAGGAAACTACTAAGAAGATCATTCAGATTCAACAACGGTTGAAAATAGCTAGGAGTCGGCAAAACAGCTACGCCAATGTCAGAAGAAAACCTTTAGAATTTGAGGTTGGTGACATGGTCATGCTTAAGGTATCACCTTGGAAAGGTGTCATTCATTTTGGCAAACGGGGGAAGCTAAATCGGAGATACATTAGACCATTCAAGATTATTGATCGTATTAATCCAGTGGCTTATCGACTTGAACTACCTCAACAACTCGCCAGCTTACATAACACCTTCCACGTCTCGAATTTGAAGAAATGCTTAGCTACAGAAGATCTCACTATTCCTTTAGACGAGATTAAGATTGACGAAAAACTTCAATTCGTTGAAGAACCCATTGAAATAATGGATCGTGAGATTAAAGGACTCAAGCAAAGCAAAATACGAATTGTTAAAGTTCGATGGAATGCTCGTAGAGGACCTGAGTTCACATGGGAACGTGAAGATCAAATGAAGCAGAAATACCCGCACTTATTCCCAAATGATGAGTCAACACCTACAACTGCTTGAAATTTTGGGACGAAATTTATTTAACGGGTAAGTACTGTAACGACCCGTATTCTTCCATGATTATATTTATTTGAGATTGATATTTACATGAATAAATGTTTCCAACATGTTAAGCAATCAAATTTGTTAAGACTTGATTAATTGAAATGGATTTTATGTAAACGTTTGACCACCCAGTTTGTCCGACGATTCACGAACGTTAAAATTTTAAAAACGACATGATGATATATATGGACATATATATATATATATATATATATATATATATATATATATATATATATATATATATATATATATATATATATATATATATATATATATATTTAACATGATAGAATGATAAGTAAGTATCTCATTAAGTATATTAACAATGGGTTAGATTCATAAAATGATACTACTAAATTAAGGATTTCGAAACGATATATGTAATGATTATCGATGTAATAACGTCTTAACTAAAATAAATACATATGTATCGTATTAAGATATATTAATACACTATGCTTAACATAATAAAATGATAATTAAGTATATTATTAAGTGTATTAACAACGAACTATATACATAAAATGAGACTACTAACTTAAGGGTTTCGAAACAATATATACATGTAACGATTAATGACGAAATAACGACTTAATTAAAATGTATATATATGTAATGTATTAAGAAGTATTAATACACTTTTAAAAGACTTAAATACATATATCAAAATACTTATACTTATCAAAGATAGCTATAATCGTATTCTCATTCATTTTCATCAAGAATTCTACTCGTATTCATACGGTATTTGTACCCATATAATACCCAGCTTCTAGATGTATATACTATTGGTATGTACACTTAATGATCAGATCTTAGCAGCCCTAGATAGTCAACAAATATGTGGAACCAACCACTAGACAACTAGCATGATGTATGAGCAAGAAAACAAAACAAGAACTCCTTTTAACCCCACTCACCACTCACCATTCACTTCATTTCATTTCCAATTTCTTTCTAATTTTCTCTCAAAACACACACACACCCTCAAGAATGAAATTTCCATTAAACAAATCATCATCTTCATTAAAAACTACTTCAAGAATCAAGCTATAATCATCATAGGAAGAACACTAGAACACTTCGAAAATCCTTTCAAGTTTGCAAGATTACTTTCAATCTTTCTAGTCCATTCCAAGTAATCATCTAAGATCAAGAAACTCTTGTTATTTATAGTATGTTATCATTCTAAATCAAGGTATTATTCATATTCAAGCTTTGATTCGATTTCTATAAATATAACTATCTTTAATCAAGTAGTAATCTTACTTGCACTTGTTTTCATTCCATGATTCTACTTCAAGAACTTCCAAGCCATCAAAGATCCTTTGAAGCTCAAGATTAATTCTTGTCATTTATAGTAGGTTTACCTACTAAAATTGAGATAGTAACGATGTTCATAGCCTTGCTCAATTCTTACTTATATAACTATCTTATTCGAAGAATATAACTTGTAATCACTAGAACATAGTTTAGTTAATTCTAAACTTGTTCGCAAATAAACTTAATCCTTCTAACTTGACTTTAAAAACAAATGTACTATATCTATATGATATTCTAACATAAGGATTTAAAACTGGAAAACACGAAGAACACCGTAAAACTGGACATACTCCGTCGTAGTAAAAGCCGGGGCTGTTTTGGGTTGGATAATTAAAAACTATCTTAAACTTTGAATTTAAAGTTTATGTTATGGAAAAATGATATTTCATATGAACATGATAACATATCTAAAAATGGTGGTTAAACTCAAAGTAGAAGTATGTTTTTCAAATTGGTCATCAAGGTGTCGTTCTTTCGACAGATATGACTACTCTTTATAAATAGACTTGTAACCTGTAACTCCAATTACAAACCACCACTTTTTCAGTTTAGTTTTAGAAAATAGAGTTCATTACAAAACTATAGCAATTTAATTCACTTAAAACCAATTTATAACGAAGAAGATATGGGCAAAATAATATTGGTTAAAAATGGCTAAAATGACTACTGGATTGTTTCTACAAAATCTATACTAACCATATCCTAGCTAACTTTTCCTGTATTATACATGTATTTAAACATGTTATTACTATTCCCTTGTAATATACTAGTCTTGGTTAAGTCCGTGACAATATAATATAATCTTGATTAATTAAGACAATAGTTATACAATACGTCGGATAAATCGAAAGACACCATGTACACAATACGTCTAGATTAATTCTAAGACAATAGTTGTACCTTAGGTCATGAATGAGTCTTGTAAAATACGTATACAATACGTCTAGATTATTCCAGGGTGATATATTAGACTATATATATATATATATATATATATATATATATATATATATATATATATATATATATATATATATATATATATATATATATATATATATATATATATATATATATATATATATATATATATATATATATATATATGGACTACTAACATTGGACTACTAATGTTGGACTGCTAACTTGACAACTTAAATCATCAACACGTAAATGAAAATATTATATGAATGTAATTGAATTACATTTTGATATATATATATATATATATATATATATATATATATATATATATATATATATATATATATATATATATATATATATATATATATATATAATTATTACAGGTTCGTGAATCGAATCGAGACCACGTCTGATTTTCGACGAATTAAAAATCTGTGAAAGTGAGTTATAGTCCCATTTTTACTAACTAATATTTTTGGGATGAGAATACATGTAGTTTTGTAAATGTTTTACAAAATAGACACAAGTACTTGAACTACATTCTATGGTTGGATTACTATACCGAATATCGCCCCTTTAACATGGTAACCTAAGAATTAGGGAAATGGCCCCTAATTGACACGAATCCTAAAGATTGATCTATGGGCTTTGACATGCCCCAGTCAGAGATATGAACTGCTTTAATACTTTGATTTATATATATACTGATTGCGATTGCCGGTATATAGTATACTGATTGCGAAGTGTCGGTATGCGGGGGATATTCTATATGCATTTTGTTAATGTCGGTTACCAGGTGTTCATCATACGAATGATTTTTATACAGATTGCTATATGCCTGTATGCTATTTATGAAAATGAAATCTTGTGGTCTATTATTACAAATTGATATATAGGTTAAACCTATGACTCACCAACATTTTTGTTGACGTTTTAAGCATGTTTATTCTCAGGTGATTATTAAAGACTTCCGCTGTTGCATGCTATTTAAAAGACAAGATTTGGAGTCAGCATGCTTGTATAATATTGTTTAAAAAAGCATTCTTAGTTATCTTTTGTTGTAACATATATTTAACCATTATGTAATGGTTGTGTGAAAATATGTATTTGTAGATTATCGATTGATAATCTATATTATGTCATTTAAACCTTTATCGAATAAATAAATGTTATGGTTTGTTTTAAAAACGAATGCAGGTTTTGAAAAATGTCTCATATAGAGGTCAAAACCTCGCAATGACACCAATTAATATGAAACATTTATAATCGATATGAACGGGGCATTTCAATAGTTGTGCAACAATTGATACCTTCTTGGATGTGCACTTTGATGGCTAGAATGATCTCCATATACTTGCATTTGCTTAGGACCAAGCATACCTCTTCTCCTCTTCATCTTCTTCTTTCAAACACTAGCAAAAACTCAAACATCAAGCTTCAAACCTCTACAATTCATCATTTCATCAAATGGTGCAATGGTGGGGTTGACAATTCTTGACCAAATCTTCAATTGAACCTCAAAAATACGCTCCACTCCTCCGAATCAATCTCACAATCTTCAAACATCCTCAAAGCAAACAAATTCAAGCCTAGGCTAAACATCTACACATCTTCATTCATCTTAAAAAAAACGATCAAACAACAAGCTCCCTAGAAAGGCTCAAATATCCACAAGATTTTGCAATTTAAGAGTAATCATATCAAGATTCGAGCTTTTTAGTACAAACCTTTCTAGGATCTTTCTTCAAACCATCACAAGCATAGACTTCACCTTCATTCCCCACTTTCATCACCACTAACGATCTCGAACTACCTAAAATCTTCACCTCGGTGTAATGGAGCGCCAAATTGCATGAGTTGCCCAAGAAAATGTTTAAGCCTTAAGGAAGATAAGGCTTTTAAAGAAAACCATTTTTTTCATTTTTAGAAAGGGAAACGAGTCAAGTTGTGAAACTAGACATGTTTTTCGAAAATTTTGGTTTCAAGCTTTGTGCATTCCAAAGCCATCCCAGTTTTGGGACAACCGCACGGATAAATAATGCCCCAGTATATCACCTAAGTGAACTACCTTCTTGTATTGAAGGCGATGAGACAAAAGCTATCTTGGGCTCATAAGGTTGTGTGCATACAAGCCACCCCGGTGGTGGGATGGCCGCATGGGTAGCTACTCCCCCGGTAAACATACTACTCGGTGCCAATAGCGATGGAGAAGTAACTACCTTGGGTGTGAGATTGTCGGTGGGTCTATTGCACGATACTTGGAAGACTCTACTTCCAAGCTTAGGTCTTTTTGGTGCACAATATAACTTAGAAGACTTTACTTCCAAGTTTGGAAGACTTGACTTCCAAAAATGAGACATTGGGAGGACTCGACTCTCTCGAGAGTGTCAAAGATCAAGGCTTTTATTCACTCAGCTACTTCCCACATAACAAGCTTTTATACTTATGTTGAGAAATGGTAAGAAGTAGAAACTACCCTTCCATAATTGATCGAACAAAGGTGCCATAGCTTTTGGCTATGTCGTGTGTCTTCTAGCAACACTAGCACGAAACCATTGCTCCTAAAAAGGATAGCACATTGTGAAGCTCGGTGTCTCCTTTTCCCTTGGTATGATAGATCAGTTGAAACATCGTGAAATGATGAGACAACCAATGTCAATATGAAATGATGTGGATTAGGAAGTATCCAACACCAAGTAGTACAACATTCGAGAGACTTGACTCCCTTGAAATGGATGGACTTGAATCATCTGGAAGTGTTACAGCTTTTAGCTTTAAACACTTAGTTTTTGGAACCCAACATGGAAGACTTTAACTTCCATGCCAAAGTTTTGATTTTTCATTTGATTTCATCATTTCAAGCACAAAAATCATTTGTAAGTGGGAGACTTTACTCCCACTTGAGAATTGAAACCATGGGACAAAAGGAAGACTTTATTTTCTTAAAGTTGAGACAATTTACAAGTTTTGTTACCATTTGATTGTTTTAAGATATGAGTTAATGTGATGGTAAAAACTTGTTCCAACAATTTTATCAACATTGAAAGTTTTATCTTTGTAGGTGTATGTGACAAGTTTAACCCGAAAAGTTCAAAATGACCCGAGATTTTAACTATCCCCCTACATTTAGTTTGATGCAATGCCCTCATTGCATTTAAACGATGAAATAAGTAAAAATGAGGGGCATTTTGAAATAGAATAGAAGAGAGAAGAGAAATAAAAACCGGAGTAGATCAAATGCTCTTTGTTGTCATCAATCGGGTAGAAAAACTTAGTCACCAATAATGGCAAGTCGATGAGCTTGCCTGAACTTACTGCTAGACTTGAATGAATCATCACAAAGTATGTCCTGCCACTGAGATCTATAACAAGAAAAAGAAAACACAAACATCCACAAACACAAATTTATTACATGCATAATTATGATGATGTGCGAGAGTAGCAATACAAGTGTACTACCTCGCACCAAATCATGAATTCCAAGCTTCCACACACAATTATCAAATTAAGTTAGGTTACATGCCAATTTATTAAATTTTTTTCACAATTCATAACCAAGATTGATTACCAATTACCCATTGTGAGTTGGGTTTGCCGATAAGATGCGCCCTTCCTAGTAATCATCATAACCGAAACGAGCCATAGGATGTTTCTCCGACTCATTGAGATTGACTTTAAAGAACTTAGCAATTCGAGTCACATAATGACCACCAACACTTGGGAGCATAGACTTCTCGCCACTTGCATCAAATAGATAACTTGTGATGAGGTTGGGGATATGAACGTGCTTTTGCTTGTGAATACGATGAATCAACCAAATATCGAACAATGTCATCTTATCAACATCCTCCATTCGGTGGAAGACCGAGTGGGTAAAGAACTTTTTGATGCACCTGATTTTAGGGCTTTTAAGCGCACTAGGAACTTGATTGGCGGGTGTGAGTTCGACATTACTAATTTTGTGCCACACCCGCTTTGGATCAAACTCGTTTGGATTGAAAGTTTCACACTTGGCCATGTACATGTAGGTAACATTGAGATGAGAATCAAAGTAGAGACATAAACAAGCCATGAATTGGCACATGTTCAATTGCCTTTCCTCTCCCCCAACCTAAATGTGAGGTAGTTGTTTAACCATGGTGAGCGGACCTTGAAATGAATCCTCAAGGTTGTTAGGAACTTACGGGTTAGTGACATGTAGACATCTTCACGAATGTAAAGGAGAGGCTCCCAAGGGCGCATAACTTTATGAAAGTCTTCAACTTTGAGTGCATCCTGAATCTCATTACCTAAACCCGTAAGTCAAATTGAGTCCAATAAATGTACTTGGTTGGGCACACCGGCATGTTAATCCTATTCATCATTAGACACCTTAGAACCTCATTTTGAAGAACCTCTTGTAACCATTCATCAGAATTGGATGCATGCTTCTTTCCTTTCCCTTTGTGAATCACCTAGAACATAAACACACAAACACAACAAACGCATCCACAACTTCATAGCATTAGCTAACAACAAATTTTTCACAATTAAACAACAATGGGGGCCACACGCCCCCTAAATTTAATCCATTAGGAAAAGCTTCACAATTGTCATGTTTATGTTAAAATGATCAATATGCAACGATGGTACAATGGTCAACTCGGGTCAAACTAGATAAGTGCAATTCTAGAAAACTTAAATAACCTTGCAAGCATACCGAAAGCACATATTAAATCATAGGCAAGAGTGTTTCATGCTTTAAATCTCAATTTCAATGTCTAAAAAGTCAATGTCGGTCAAACCCTAAAGTCATTAACCTCAATCTCAATTTCATAATGAAAGAAACACTAAATTCAAGGGTACATGGCTATAGCATGTTGGTTAACTAGCAAACAACCTTAGACAACACCCAATTTCATCCCTTAAAACCAAACTTAATTAGACCCAATTTTTGAAGAACCCTAGAATCACAAAGTTGAAATTTGTGCAATTAAACATGGTAAATATGTAAATCAACAATAAAGCAAACTAGAATCATCAATAATATCATCATAATCAACTTATGTCTAGCATAATTGACAAACAAGGCACATAAAGTAAAAAAGCATGAAGATTTCATAAAGAAGTGCAATTAAGTAAAATAAGTGTAAGATCATACTTGAAACATTATTGATGTTGATAAATTAGCAAGATCCTTGAAGAAAATTGATGAATTAGATGGAAGAAAGCAGGATTTTAAGTGTGTAAGTCGGAGGTAAGAAAATTATGAGAGTGTGAAAAGGTGATTTAAATAATGTAATGGTCCGTCCAAATCCATATGGACGAATACAATAACATTTGGTCCCATTGCGAGGTACTGACCTCTATATGATACGTTTTACAAACATTGCATTCATTTTTAAAAGACAATCTTTCATTACAATGATAGTTGACAAATATGCATATCAATTCATAATATCTCCAAATTATAAATGACTTAATCTGTTATTTACTTAATAATAATCTTTTTGAACTCAACGACTCAAATGCAATGTCTTTAGAAATATGCCATGAATGACTCCAAGTAATATCTTTAATTTGAGTAAAAGCACAGCGGAAGATTTCTTTCATACCTGAGAATAAACATGCTTAAAAGTGTCAACCAAAAGGTTGGTGAGTTCATTAGTTTAACATAAACAATCGTTTCCATCATTTTAATAGACCACAAGATTTTCATTTTCATTTTCATTTCCATAATCATTATACGGGCATTTCGCAATCTGCATAAAGATAAAATCATTCATATGGTGAACACCTGGTAACTGACCTTAACAAGATGCATATAGAATATCCCCAAAACAGAATCATTCCGTCTGTATAATATAAACCTCGAAGTACTAAAGCATCCGTAACCCGGATGGGGCTTGTTGGGCTCGATAGATCTATATTTAGGATTCGCGTCAATTAGTAGACTGGTTTACTAATTCTTAGGTTACCAAGCTAAAGGGGCGATATTCAGTGTAGTAATCCAACCATAGAATATAGTTTAAGTACTTGTGTCCATTTCGTAAAACAGTTATAAAAACAGCGCATGTATTCTCAGCCCAAAAATATATGTAAAAAGGGAGTAATGAAACTCACTTTCACAGATTTTCAATTCGTCGAAAACCAGACTTAGCCACGGATCGATTCACGAACCTATAACAATTATATACATATATATCAAAGTATGATAGAAATATATTCACATCAAATTTTTATTTACGTGTTGATGATTTAAGTTGTCAAGTTAGCAGTCCAACGTTAGTAGTCCAATGTTAGTAGTCCACATATATAATCCAAAATATCACCCTGGAATAATCAAGACGTATTGTCTAAGACTCAATCAAGACCCATTGTACAACTATTGTCTTTGAAGTAATCTCGACGTATTGTGTACATGTGTCTTACAATTTATCCGACGTATTGTATATGTATTGTCTAAGACTCAATCACGACCTATTGTACAACTATTGTCTTTGAAGTAATCTCGACGTATCATGTACATGTGTCTTACGATTTATCTGGTGTATTGTATATGTATTGTCTAAGACTCAATCACGACCCATTGTACAACTATTGTCTTTGAAGTAATCTCGACGTATTGTGTACATGTGTCTTACGATTTATCTGACGTATTGTATATTGTCTCAGGATTAACCAAGACTAGTATAGTACAAGAAAATAGTCAAGACATGTATAAATACATGTATAATACAGAAAAAGTTAGCTAGGATATGGTTAGTATAGATTTTATAAAAAAAAAATCTCGTAGTCATTTTAGCCATTTTTAACCAATATTGTTTTGCTCATAACTTCTTCGTTAAAAATCGGTTTTGAGTGAATCAAATTGCTGTGGTTTTGTAATGAACTCTAATTTGTAAAGCTAAACTGAAAAAGTGGTGGTTTATAGTCGGATTTACAGGCTACATACCATCTTTGAAAGAGGTAGTCATTTTCATCGTAAAAACGTCATCTTGATGACTATTTTGAAAAACATACTTCTACTTTGAGTTTAACCATGATTTTTGGATATATTATCATGTTCATATGAAATAACATTTTCCCAGAAAACAAACTTTAAATTCAAAGTTTATTATAGCTTTTAATTATCCAACCCAAAACATCCCCCGGTTTCACTACGACGGCGTATGTTCAGTTTTACGATATTCTTCGTATTTTTCAGTTTTAAATCCTTATGTTAGCATATCATATAGATATAGTACATTTGTGAAGTTGTTTTTAAAGTCAAGTTATAAGGATTAAGTTTGTTTGCGAACAAGTTTAGAATTAACTAAACTATGTTCTCGTGATTACAAGTTATATTCTTCGAAATAAGATAGTTATATAAGTAAGAATCGAGCAAGGATATGAACATCATTACTACCTCAAATTTAGTAGGTAAACCTACTGTAAATGACAAGAATTAATCTTGAGCTTCAAAGGATCTTTGATGGCTTGGAAGTTCTTGAAGTTAAATCATGGAATGAAAACAAGTTCAAGTAAGATTAATACTTGATTAAAGATATTTATATTTATAGAAATCGAATCAAAGCTTGAACATGAATATTACCTTGATTTAGAATGATAACCTACTGTAAATAATAAGAGTTTCTTGATCTTAGATGATTACTTGGAATGGACTAGAAAGATTGAAAGTAATCTTGCAAACTTGAAAGGATTTTTGAAGTGTTCTTGAAGTGTTCTTCCTATGATGATTATAGCTTGATTCTTGAAGTAGTTTTTGATGAAGATGATGATTAGTTTACTGGAAATTTCGTTCTTGAGGGTGTGTGTGTGTGTTTTGAGAGAGAATTAGAAAGAAAATTAGAAATGAAATGAAGTGAATGGTGAGTGGTGAGTGGGGTTAAAGGAGTTCTTGTTTTGTTTTCTTGCTCATAAGTCATGCTAGTTGTCTAATGGTTAGTTCCATATGTTTGTTAACTAATTTAGGGCTGCTAAAAGCTGATCATTTGAGTGTATATACCAATAGTATATACTTCTAGAAGCTGGGTATTATACGGGTGAAAATATCGTATGAATACGAGTAGAATTCTTGATGAAAACAAATGGGAATACGATTATAACTATCTTTGTTAAGTATAAGTATTTTGATATATGTCTTTAAGTGTTTCAAATGTGTATTAATACTTCTTAATAATTTACATATATATACATTTTAATTAAGTCGTTATTTCGTCGTTAATCGTTACATGTATATATTGTTTCGAAACCATTAAGTTAGTAGTTTCATTTTATGTATATAGTTCATTGTTAATACACTTAATGATATACTTAATTATAATTTTATCATGTTAAACATAATGTATTAATATATCTTAATACAATACATATGCATTTATTTTAATTAAGACGTTATTACGTCGATAACCGTTACATATATATCTTGTTTCGAATTCCTTAATTTAGTAGTCTCATTTTATGTATATAACCCATTGTTAATATAATTAATGAGATACTTACTTATCATAATACCATGTTAAATATATATATATACGGATTGTGATGTTGAGGCGGGTGATGGGGATGTTGTTGTTGGTGGTACAGGCGTTGTTGATGTTGGTGGTACTGTTGGTGCCGGTGGTGTTGCTGGTGCTTGTAAGTTGTTCACCATATGCTCCAGATTGATTACCCGAGCGCGAAGCTCGTTGACTTCTTCTATTATTCTGGGATGATGGGCGGTTGAGACGAGCGGATGAATAAGGTTTAAAATAGTAGATATTACGTAATTGTTGCGAGCTATTCTGGAAATGAGGGTGAAGATGGTGTTTCGGACAGGTTCGCCGGTAAGTGCTTCAGGTTCTTCGCCAAGAGGGAAATTCGGTGGATGGAAGGGATCACCTTCTTCTTGTCTCCATTGATTTAGTCGACTACGAACCCATCCCCAATTCATCCAGAATTGATGAGGGCTAATTGGCTAATTACATAGAATACCTATATGTAGTACAGAAGATCCCGTAGATTATGGAGGAACTTTCGGAAGCTATCAGGCAAAGTTTACAGTAACAGATACGCTAAGATATGAATATTTTCTATACACTAATCATGCAATCAATGCAGTAAGATGTGTCTAGACTAATAATGTTAAGCAGGTAATTCCCAACAAGAGATGATAAGCAAAACTTTTGACATGTAGACACGGTCAAAGTCCAGACTCATTAATTCATCATAACAACTATCAGTTAGACACACTAATGCAAGACCTGGTTCGCTAAGACCAACGATCTGATACCAACTGTAATGGCCCATCCAAATCCATATGGACGAATACAATAACATTTGGTCCCATTTCGAGGTACTGACCTCTATATGATACGTTTTACAAACATTGCATTCATTTTTAAAATACAATCTTTCATTACAATGATAGTTGACAAATATGCATATCAATTCATAATATCTCCAAATTATAAATGACTTAATCTGTCATTTACTTAATAATAATCTTTTTGAACTCAACGACTCGAATGCAACGTCTTTAGAAATATGTCATGAATGACTCCAAGTAATATCTTTAATTTGAGTAAAAGCACAGCGGAAGATTTCTTTCGTACCTGAGAATAAACCTGCTTAAAAGTGTCAGCCAAAAGGTTGGTGAGTTCATTAGTTTAACATAAACAATTGTTTCCATCATTTTAATAGACCACAAGATTTTCATTTTCATTTTCATTTCCATAATCATTATACAGGCATTTCGCAATCTGCATAAAGATAAAATCATTCATATGGTGAACACCTGGTAACCGACCTTAACAAGATGCATATAGAATATCCCCAAAACAGAATCATTCCGTCTGTATAATATAAACCTCGAAGTACTAAAGCATCCGTAACCCGGATGGGGCTTGTTGGTCCCGATAGATCTATCTTTAGGATTCGCTTCAATTAGTAGACTGGTTTACTCATTCTTAGGTTACCAAGCTAAAGGGGCGATATTCAGTGCAGTAATTCAACCATAGAATATAGTTTAAGTACTTGTGTCCATTTCGTAAAACAGTTATAAAAACAGCGCATGTATTCTCAGCCTAAAAATATATGTAAAAAGGGAGTAATGAAACTCACTTTCATAGATTTTCAATTCGTCAAAAATCAGACTTAGCCACGGATCGATTCACGAACCTATAACAATTATATACATATATATCAAAGTATGATAGAAATATATTCACATCATATTTTTATTTACGTGTTGATGATTTAAGTTGTCAAGTTAGCAGTCCAACGTTAGTAGTCCAATGTTAGTAGTCCATATATTTAGTCCAAAATATCACCCTGGAATAATCAAGACGTATTGTCTAAGACTCAATCACGGGACATTGTACAACTATTGTCTTTGAAATAATCTCTACGTATTGTGTACATGTGTCTTACGATTTATCTGACGTATTGTATATGTATTGTCTAAGACTCAATCACGACCCATTGCACAACTATTGTCTTTGAAGTAATCTCAACGTATTATGTACATGTGTCTTACGATTTATCTGACGTATTGTATATGTATTGTCTAAGACTCAATCACGACCCATTGTACAACTATTGTCTTTGAAGTAATCTCGACGTATTGTGTACATGTGTCTTACAATTTATCTAACGTATTGTATATTGTCTCAGGATTAACCAAGACTAGTATAGTACAAGAAAATAGTCAAGACATGTATAAATACATGTATAATACAGAAAGATTTAGCTAGGATATGGTTAGTATAGATTTTATAAAAAAAATCCCGTAGTCATTTTAGCCATTTTTAACCAATATTGTTTTGCTCATAACTTCTTCGTTAAAAATCGGTTTTGAGTGAATCAAATTGCTGTGGTTTTGTAATGAACTCCAATTTGTAAAGCTAAACTGAAAAAGTGGTGGTTTATAGTCGGATTTACAGGCTACAAACCATCTTTGAAAGAGGTAGTCATTTTCGTCGTAAAAACGTCATCTTGATGACTATTTTGAAAAATATACTTCTACTTTGAGTTTAACCATGATTTTTGAATATATTATCATGTTCATATAAAATAACATTTTCCCAGAAAACAATCTTTAAATTCAAAGTTTATGATAGCTTTTAATTATCCAACCCAAAACAGCCCCATGTTTCACTACGACGGCGTATGTTCAGTTTTACGGTGTTCTTCGTATTTTCTAGTTTTAAATCCTTATGTTAGCATATCATATAGATATAGTAAATTTGTTAAGTTGTTTTTAAAGTCAAGTTAGATGGATTAAGTTTGTTTACGAACAAGTTTAAAATTAACTAAACTATGTTCTAGTGATTACAAGTTATATTCTTCGAATAATATAGTTATATAAGTAAGAATCGAGCAAGGATATGAACATCATTACTACCTCAAGTTTAGTAGGTAAACCTAATGTAAATGACAAGAATTAATCTTGAGCTTCAAAGGATCTTTGATGGCTTGGAAGTTCTTGAAGTAGAATCATGGAATGAAAACAAGTTCAAGTAAGATTAATACTTGTTTAAAGATAGTTATATTTATAGAAATAGAATCAAAGATTGAATATGAATATTACCTTGATTTAGAATGATAAACTACTGTAAATAATAAGAGTTTCTTGATCTTATATGATTGCTTGGAATGGACTAGAAAGATTGAAAGTAATCTTGCAAACTTGAAAGGATTTTTGAAGTGTTCTTGAAGTGTTCTTCCTATGATGACTATAGCTTGATTCTTGAAGTAGTTTTTGATGAAGATGATGATTAGTTTACTGGAAATTTCATTCTTGAGGGTGTGTGTATTTTGATAGAGCATTAGAAAGAAAATTAGAAATGAAATGAAGTGAATGGTGAGTGGTGAGTGGGGTTAAAGGAGTTCTTGTTTTGTTTTCTTGCTCATAAGTCATGCTAGTTGTCTAATGGTTGGTTCCACATGTTTGTTGACTAATTGAGGGCTGCTAAGAGCTGATCATTTGAGTGTATATACTAATAGTATATACATCTAGAAGCTGGGTATTATACGAGTGAAAATACCGTATGAATACGAGTAGAATTCTTGATGAAAATGAATGGGAATACGATTATAACTATCTTTGTTAAGTATAAGTATTTTGATATATGTCTTTAAGTCTTTCAAATGTGTATTAATACTTCTTAATACTTTACATATATATACATTTTAATTAAGTCGTTATTTCGTCGTTAATCGATACATGTATATATTGTTTCGAAACCCTTAAGTTAGTAGTCTCATTTTATGTATATAGTTCATTGTTAATACACTTAATGATATACTTAATTATCATATTATCATGTTAAACATAATGTATTAATATATCTTAATACAATACATATGTATTTATTTTAATTAAGACGTTATTACGTCGATAACCGTTACATATATATCTTGTTTCGAATTCCTTAATTTAGTAGTCTCATTTTATGTATATAACCCATTGTTAATATACTTAATGAGATACTTACTTATCATAATACCATGTTAAATATATATATATATATATATATATATATATATATATATATATATATATATATATATATATATATATATATATATATATATATATATATATATATATCATCATGTCATTTTTACAAGTTTTAACGTTCGTGGATCGTCGGACAAACTGAGTGGTCAAACGTTTATGTAAAATTTGTTTAAATTAATTAAGTCTTAACAAGTTTGATTACTTAACATGTTGGAAACATTTATATATATGTAAATATCAATCTCAAATATATACATATATTTATATACATATCTTATTTACAAATAGTGGTTCGTGAATCATCCGGAAAAGTCGAAGGTTACATGAACACAGTTCCAAATTTTTGAATTTCAACTTAACAGACTTTGCTTATTGTGTCGAGATCATATAAAGATTAAGTTTAAATTTGGTCAGAAATTTCCGGGTTGTCACAAATAAACCCCCAAAACACATTCGAAACAGGGCCTGGAGCGTTATTCCATATGCTGGAACGTCGTTCCAGATTACCAGAAATAGGAACGTAGTTCCTCAAACTAGAACGTCGTTCTTAATTCAGGAACGTCATTATTAAATGTAACAAACGTCGTTCCTCAAATGGCCTAGAAAGTGCCACTGATCAAATTTACACTTCGGAACGTCGTTCCACTATTCAAGAACGTCGTTCCTAGGTAAAACTCAGTATTTTCAGCATTTTAACTCAAACAAGCAAATTCCTACCCAAATCACAAACTGTTTTTGGTCTTTTCAGATTTCCCAAATGCATGAAATACAACTACATGCCAGTGCAAGCTAACAAAAACGCAAAAGCAAACAATTCTACGTGAAATGAAAACTATCATGAACAAATATACACAAGCGTGATCGTTTTTGGTCTAGGGTCTATCACATGACCCTTTTAAGCGCAAGGATATCAATTTGGGTAGAGCTTAAATGTCATCAAGCTAGCAAGCATTGATTTCATCAAAGTAAAGCCTCAATCGGTGCCCATTCACTTTAAAAGTATCGTTATCTCCATACAACTCAACATAGCCCATTGGGTAAGCTTTTTTTGACTATGTAAGGACCCGACCATCTAGACTTTAACTTACCGGGCGAGAACTTAAAGCGTGAATTGAACACAAGAACCTTGTCATTTGGGTGGAATTCATTAGGTCCCTTAAGTCAGGCGTCATGCCATCGTTTAGTCTTCTCTTTGTATGTCAAAGATTTATCATATGCCTCTAACCTAAGTTCCTCCAATTCATGCATTTGCATGACCCATTTTTCCTTGCCTTGGTTTAGGTCTAGGTTCACCTCCTTCAACACCCAAAATGCCCTATGCTCAACCTCCACCGGGAGGTGACATGCTTACCCATACACTAAACGAAAGGGTGTGGTGCCTATTGGTGTCTTATATGTGGATCTAAACACCCATTATGTAGTGACCCGAACTTTTCCATGTTTATATATATTAATTGAGATTGATATTTACATGATTAAATGTTTCCAACATGTTAAGCAATCAAACTTGTTAAGACTTGATTAATTGAAATAGGTTTCATATAGACAATTGACCACCCAAGTTGACCGGTGATTCACGAACGTTAAAACTTGTAAAAACTATATGATGACATATATATGGTTATATATATAGTTAACATGATATTATGATAAGTAAACATATCATTAAGTATATTAACAATGAACTACATATGTAAAAACAAGACTACTAACTTAATGATTTTGAAACGAGACATATATGTAACGATTATCGTTGTAACCACATTTAATGTATATATATCATATTAAGAGATATTCGTACATCATAATATCATGATAATATAATAATTTAAAATCTCTTTTGATATTATAAACATTGGGTTAACAACATTTAACAAGATCGTTAACCTAAAGGTTTCAAAACAACATTTACATGTAACGACTAACGATGACTTAACGACTCAGTTAAAATGTATATACATGTAGTGTTTTAATATGTATTCATACACTTTTGAAAGACTTCAAGACACTTATCAAAATACTTCTACTTAACAAAAATGCTTACAATTACATCCTCGTTCAGTTTCATCAACAATTCTACTCGTATGCACCCGTATTCGTACTCGTACAATACACAGCTTTTAGATGTATGTACTATTGGTATATACACTCCAATGATCAGCTCTTAGCAGCCCATGTGAGTCACCTAACAGATGTGGGAACCATCATTTGGCAACTAGCATGAAATATCTCATAAAATTACAAAAATATGAGTAATCATTCATGACTTATTTACATGAAAACAAAATTACATATCCTTTATATCTAATCCATACACCAACGACCAAAAACACCTACAAACACTTTCATTCTTCAATTTTCTTCATCTAATTGATCTCTCTCAAGTTCTATCTTCAAGTTCTAAGTGTTCTTCACAAATTCCAAAAGTTCTAGTTTCATAAAATCAAGAATACTTTCAAGTTTGCTAGCTCACTTCCAATCTTGTAAGGTGATCATCCAACCTCAAGAAATCTTTATTTCTTACAGTAGGTTATCATTCTAATACAAGGTAATAATCATATTCAAACTTTGGTTCAATTTCTATAACTATAACAATCTTATTTCAAGTGATGATCTTACTTGAACTTGTTTTCGTGTCATGATTCTGCTTCAAGAACTTCGAGCCATCCAAGGATCCGTTGAAGCTAGATACATTTTTCTCTTTTCCAGTAGGTTTATCCAAGGAACTTAAGGTAGTAATGATGTTCATAACATCATTCGATTCATACATATAAAGCTATCTTATTCGAAGGTTTAAACTTGTAATCACTAGAACATAGTTTAGTTAATTCTAAACTTGTTCGCAAACAAAAGTTAATCCTTCTAACTTGACTTTTAAAATCAACTAAACACATGTTCTATATCTATATGATATTCTAACTCAATGATTTAAAACCTGGAAACACGAAAAACACCGTAAAACCGGATTTACGCCGTCGTAGTAACACCGCGGGCTGTTTTGGATTAGTTAATTAAAAACTATGATAAACTTTGATTTAAAAGTTGTTATTCTGAGAAAATGATTTTTATTATGAACATGAAACTATATCCAAAAATTATGGTTAAACTCAAAGTGGAAGTATGTTTTTCTAAAATGGTCATCTAGACGTCGTTCTTTCGACTGAAATGACTACCTTTACAAAAACGACTTGTAACTTATTTTTCCAACTATAAACCTATACTTTTTCTGTTTAGATTCATAAAATAAAGTTCAATATGAAACCATAGCAATTTGATTCACTCAAAACGGATTTAAAATGAAGAAGTTATGGGTAAAACAAGATTGGATAATTTTTCTCATTTTAGCTACGTGAAAATTGGTAACAAATCTATTCCAACCATAACTTAATCAACTTGTATTGTATATTATGTAATCTTGAGATACCATAGACACGTATACAATGTTTCGACCTATCATGTCGACACATCTATATATATTTCGGAACAACCATAGACACTCTATATGTGAATGTTGGAGTTAGCTATACAGGGTTGAGGTTGATTCCAAAATATATATAGTTTGAGTTGTGATCAATACTGAGATACGTATACACTGGGTCGTGGATTGATTCAAGATAATATTTATCGATTTATTTCTGTACATCTAACTGTGGACAACTAGTTGTAGGTTACTAACGAGGACAGCTGACTTAATAAACTTAAAACATCAAAATATATTAAAAGTGTTGTAAATATATTTTGAACATACTTTGATATATATGTATATATTGTTATAGGTTCGTGAATCAACCAGTGGCCAAGTCTTACTTCCCGATGAAGTAAAAATCTGTGAAAGTGAGTTATAGTCCCACTTTTAAAATCTAATATTTTTGGGATGAGAATACATGCAGGTTTTATAAATGATTTACAAAATAGACACAAGTACGTGAAACTACATTCTATGGTTGAATTATCGAAATCGAATATGCCCCTTTTTATTAAGTCTGGTAATCTAAGAATTAGGGAACAGACACCCTAATTGACGCGAATCCTAAAGATAGATCTATTGGGCCCAACAAGCCCCATCCAAAGTACCGGATGCTTTAGTACTTCAAAATTTATATCATATCCGAAGGGTGTCCCGGAATGATGGGGATATTCTTATATATGCATCTTGTTAATGTCGGTTACCAGGTGTTCACCATATGAATGATTTTTATCTCTATGTATGGGATGTGTATTGAAATATGAAATCTTGTGGTCTATTATTATGATTTGATATATATAGGTTAAACCTATAACTCACCAACATTTTTGTTGACGTTTTAAGCATGTTTATTCTCAGGTGATTATTAAGAGCTTCCGCTGTCGCATACTTAAATAAGGACGAGATTTGGAGTCCACGCTTGTATGATATTGTGTAAAAACTGCATTCAAGAAACTTATTTTGTTGTAACATATTTGTATTGTAAACCATTATGTAATGGTTGTGTGTAAACAGGATATTTTAGATTATCATTATTTGATAATCTACGTAAAGCTTTTTAAACCTTTATTGATGAAATAAAGGTTATGGTTTGTTTTAAAATGAATGCAGTCTTTGAAAAACGTCTCATATAGAGGTCAAAACCTCGCAACGAAATCAATTAATATGGAACGTTTTTAATCAATAAGAACGGGACATTTCACATTAGGCATCGTCAAGTTTGGTTGACCAAACCTTAGGGTTATTGTTAACCGTCTTTTCCAAAATCCTTTTCAACGCACGGTTTGTGTTCTCGACTTGACCACTCATTTTAGGGTGGTAAGGGGTCGAGAAACGATACGTTACACCATATTTTTCCATCACTTTTTCCATTAGATTGTTTGCAAAGTGCGTGCATCAATCCAAGATCAACGCCTTTGGAACTCCAAACCTAGCAAACAAGCCTTTTAAAAACTTTTTCATAACCCTAGCGTCATTGGTTGGTAAGACTTTAGCCTTGGCCTATTTCGAAACATAATCAACCGCTACTAAAATATAGAGACATTTATTCGAACTCGAAAATGGACCCATGAAATCGAGACCCCATACATCAAAAATCTCATATATTTGGATTCCGGTTTGGGGCATTTCGTCCCTCTTAGAAATGGAACCAGACCTTTGGCAAGAATCACAACGTTTCACCAACTTGTGGGCGTCCTTGAATATCGTGGGCCAATAGAATCCGGAATCAAACACCTTTTTAGCGGTGTGCTTTGGCCCAAGATGCCCTCTCGTAGGTCCACTATGACAACTTTTCAAAATTTCTCGGGTTTCTTGCCCATGTACACACCGCCGGATAAGTTGATCCGCCCCGATGCGGAACAAGTCCGGTTCTTCCCAAAAGTAGTACCTTAAATCGTTGAATTTTTTTTTCCTTTTGTTGGTACGAGAACCCTTTTTGTAAAACATTTGAGGCCAAATAATTTGCGAAATTGGCAAACCATGGAACTTCATCGACTAGATCAACCCTCATTAAGTGTTCATCCGGGAAAGTGTCCCGGATTTTGGATTCGTCCAACGGTTGAAGCTTGGGGTTGTCTAGTCATGACAAGAGGTCGGCGGCCACATTCTTGGCCCCCTTTTTATCCCTTATTTCCATATCAAACTCTTGTAAGAGAATGACCCACCTAATTAAACGATGTTTCGAATATTGTTTTTGAAAAAGATACAGTAACGCGGAGTGGTCCCTGTATACGATTGTTTTAGAAAGCACAAGGTAAGATCGAAACTTGTCGAAGGCGAACACTACCGTGAGAAGTTCTTTCTCGGTGGTAGTGTAACTCAATTGGGCCCCGATTAATGTCTTGCTTGCATAATAAATTGGTCTAAAGTGTTCGTCAACTCTTTGACCAAGCACCGCTCCAAGTGCGAAGTCGCTCGCATCGCACATCAATTCAAAGTCTTTATCCCAATCGAATGATAAGAATTGGTGGATTAGTGAGCTTTTCTTTCAACAAGTTAAATGCCTTGGTGCACTCATCATCAAACAAGAAAGGTTGGTCCTTTTCTAACAACTTGGTCATGGGGCGGGCAATTTTTGAAAAATCCTTTATGAACCGACGATAAAAACCCGCATGCCCAAGAAAACTTCGTATTGCTATCACATCCGATGGTCTAGGGAGGTCTTTTATCACGCTAATTTTAGATTTATCTACCTCAATTCCCGCCTTTGAAATTTTATGTCCCAAAACTACCCCCTCGTTGACCATGAAGTGACATTTTTCCCAATTTAGAACCAAATTCGCATTTTCGGAAAGGGTCAATGTTTTGTCAAGGTTTTTAAGACAACGGTCAAACGAGTCCCCAAACACCGAAAAATCATCCATGAACACCTCTATCGTGTCCTTTACCATATCCGAGAAGATTGCAAGCATGCATCTTTGGAATGTCCCCGGGCGTTACACAACCCAAAGGGCATTCTTCGGTATGCAAAGGTACCATAGGGACACGTGAAGGTGGTCTTTTCTTGATCCTCGAGATCTATTGGGATTTGGAAGTATTCCGAGAATCCGTCAAGAAAACAATAAAACTCTTTCCCACTTAAACGTTTAATCATTTAGTCAATATACGGGATAGGGAAATGATCTTTCCTTGTGGCATCGTTGAGACCCCTATAGTCTATACACACCCGCTTATATGATCGAAACAGACGGTTTTATTCATGCGGTGTTGTTAGGCCGCAGGGCATCGGAATCAGCTGATCAGAGTAGCGAACAGTGGTTTATTATTTATATTTTGCGGGGCCTAAATTTACTTTTTAACTTTCTAATGGTAGAAGGTGTAAGTTAACCTAGGGTCGTACTTTTGAATGGTTTAACGAATTGAAGATCAAGTGGATAATTGTCTTCGGTTAAATTACCTAGATAAAGGATAGTAGTGGTTTTAAGCTAATGGTCCTAATTGCAGAAAAGTAAAGAAAGTGGAAGGATATCTGGAATATGCAGATCAGGGAAACGTTGACCAAGATATTAGTTTGGGTTAGGTTAAGGTAATTATGTTTATGTTAAGGCTAAGCTTGGAATGGTGTAGATCTGGTTGGATGAGCCAATTACACAGACCTACTTATCTCCAGACTCTCAGAGTTCTCGTTGAGTAGTGAAAAGCATGTCGCTTGGTAGTATAATTGAAAGGTAACTAAACCTCGGAGGTTATCCTCAGTAAAGCACTAGGTTTATTAGTGAGTTGAGTTCTAATCCTAACCATCATTATCATTTTGGATAACTGAATAACAACGTGTCGTGTTGATTGAACACTGATCACAAACGGAAGGAGTCCGTCGAGTTAAGTTGACAAAACTTTAAATGAAAACTAACAACCATTTCATCATACTAATGAGATCATACCAAATCAAACATTATACAGCATTAAAGTTGATGTATTGAAAGTAAAGCAGATAGAAACCTAACAAGTACCTAAACAGTTGATATGACTTAATCCTAGGGCAACAATCAGACAAGAACATGCAATAGGTTTGGGTCATACAGTCAAGGCACTAGCTAGATCTTAACATCTCCTAAGAGGTCTCTTTGGAATGTCAATAGGCATGCTAGGTCATTCATGTCTCAATTCCTAAGTTCTGTGTCCTAAAAGCGCATTAGATGCCTCTCGGGAACTCCGACCATACCGACTTCATAGAATCTTCAGATACAGTATAACCAGGGGCCTTAATCCTATGAAGTAGCGAAGTTCATATAGGTGGACAATTCCTGATCACAAACTAGGTTGGTCAATCCTTAAGGTGCTAGCATACGAATCTATCAGACTCACAAGTTCAGCATAACAATAGTAACCGTACTAATTTAACATAACTACGCTAACCCAGACTTCTATCATGGAAACATACAGATTAATTAAGCTAACATTGTAATATCAGAATGCATTATTAAACATAAATGGTAACAAAACATGTTTAATACAAAAGACAAGCGTTTCGGATAAAAACCTGAAAAGGCTGAAGAAATCTGCCCGAGATTGCAGGGACTCACCGGGATATCCTCCGGAAAATAAAAGCTAAGCTAGATACTAATAAAAACTAACTAAAAAGCTTGAAAATATAAAGTGAAATACAAATTGATTGTGTGTTTAAATGGATGGAAGAAGCCCTTTAAATAGACTTGGATTTTGCCTGCAAACGACTGGCAGGCCATTTGGCAAGCCGTTTGGCAGGCCGTTTGCTGAGGCCGTTTGCTGAGGTGGCCTGTTTTTGTTGCCCGTTTGCTTGGCCCATGTGGCAAGCCATTTTCCATAGTGACAGCCCGTTTGGCAAGCCGTTTTCTGCCCTGGTCAGCTTGTTTCCTGGATCGTAATTTGATTTTCACCATTTTCGCTCTAGATTCTTCGTTTTAGCTCCGTTTTACTTGATACTTTTTGCATCGCTTTTGTAATTACTTACTCTACAAAATCAACCATTAAAGCGATAATTTATGCGATAAAGTTTGGAACTTTATGGATTTAGGGCTTAATAACGGGGGTAAAAACGTAACTTTTTGGCCGATATCAAATACCCCATACTTAGCTTTGCTTGTCCTCAAACAAAAAGCGGGAATATAAGGTTCTTTCTAATAGACTCTTACTCACCCACCCTTGGATCCTTTTATTATTCCTTCATCAGAAGTTGTCACATCTTTCGAAAGTATTAGAGAAAGTTTCGAACTTCGCTAGTTTTAGTCGCTAGATTTCCATCGCGTCTATAGTGAAAAAGGCGTCCTTTCCAACTCTCAGATGTAGAGTATACATGACCAGGATTCTTACTAGCGGATCACTCATATCACTCAAGTGTTTAGGGTGCCCTAATCTAGTTGTATTGTCGCTCAGAAGCCAGTCGTGTAACAATTCTCATCATAGGCTTGGTAAAGCATCGATATCTCCACCGATTAAGTAAGGACGACACTGATCTTCTTCCTAGGCATTCTTTCAAGAAGAAGACAGGTTATAGGGTTGGTTGAGGAGTTTATGGAATGGTGAAAATGTGACGACCCGGATTTTTCCGAATACTTGATTATACTATCTACATGATTTAATAATTCTGACTTGATAAGCAATGAATTTTAATAAGTCTTGAACCTCCGAAAAGAGTTTTACACAAGCTTTTGGTCACCCTTTTGAAACGATTCACAAACGTCATAACTTCTATTAATTATATATATGTATGTATATATATATATATATATATATATATATATATATATATATATATATATATATATATATATATATATATATATATATATATATATATTAACTTGAAAATATGATAATTAAATATCTCATTAAGTATATTAACAAGGTATTATATATACATTTTTATACTACTAATTTAAAGAGTTTCGAACAATATATATGTTACTTTTTAAACGACGTAATTAACTTATGTTAAAATGTATTTACATACAATGTATTATGAGTATAAATACATCCTTAAAAGTATTGAATACACTTAATAATATACAAATACAGATAAGGGATAGCTATATTCGTATTTTCGTTCATTTTTCTAAAGAATTGTACTCGTATTTATACAGTATTTATATGGTATTTATACGCGTATTATACACAGCTTCTAGAAGTATTTACTATTGGTATATACCAATAGAAATCTACAATTATGTATTTATACGGTATTTATACGCGTATTATACGCAGCTTCTAGAAGTATTTACTATTGGTATATACGAATAGAAATCTACAATTATTGATGTATTATGTCATGCATGACCTAATGGTTTTTAACTTATACTAGATATTTTTCACAAAACAACAAAATTACAACTAGTATATAAAGACACCATATTTGATCAAATTTTTACCATTCCATTTTCTAATTTTTACTTCAAGTTTACTTACACACACATACTCTCTCTAGTTCTAGTATCCCTTTCTTTGTTCTTCATCTATTTCTAGCAAGTTCAAGCTTCAAAATCAAGGTATTAACCTTGCCTAAACTCTTGTTCAATTCATATGTTTATAGCTATCTATATAAGAGTTTATAAACTAGAACATAGTTTAGTTGATTCTAAACTTGTTTGAAAAACTAATCTAATCTTTCTAACTTAACTCTAATAACACTTATTTATATGTATTATGATGTTATATTAAGTTAATATAAGAACTTATAGCTTGTACATATGAAGAACACCTTGAAACTTAACATATATCATTTAATCTCCATTCGGTAAAAAGCGAGCTGTTTTGGGTTGGGAATTAAAAACCTATCTTAGACTTTGAGTTCGAGGCTAAGACTTTGGAAATATGTTAATATATGTAATTAAGACTTCCAGTAATTTTTTCCTGATTTTAGACAAAGTGGAAGTATTTTATCAAAAATTATATATCGGGTGGATGCCGGGATTCTTTCAAATCTGACCACCGGCACAAAAAGAGGGTAAAACTCTAAATATTACTATTTGGGCTGAACTTTTTGAATTGTTTTTGAAAAATTAACTTCTTAAGGAATCCATAGAAATTTGATTCACTTTAAACGGAGTTGTAATGAATATTTGGCGAGCAAAACAAAATCTACTAAAATTAACTTTATATGGACGAAATTTATCTTATAAAAACTATATTAACCATATCCTTGCTAACTTTTCCTATATCCTATATATATTTGGACATGTTATCATTAGTATAACAAAATATTATAATCTTGGTTGATTCCGAGATTGTATATATATAATAATCTTGGTAAGTTCCATGACAATACGTATACAATACGTTTTGATAAATCCTAAGTCAACACGTCTCTGGATTGATGCAAGACAATATGTACACAATACGCTGTGAGGTAATTCTAAGATTATATATATATACCGATTATTGGACTGTTGGACTTTTTGGACTATCACAATCCGTACCTCGAGCATAATCTTCGTCCAACATCTCTCATTTTTGTTCTGTATATCGTTCTACATCAACATCATATGCCTCGAAGACACCAAGGAAAACCAATAAACGATGAAGTATTGATTCATAACTTAATTGGAGAAATATTCCGCGGCGATTATGTAATCTCTAAAGTCTTAGAGATTATTTATTCTAGTTCTAATCGTAGCTCAGATGGTTAGAGGGATAGAAATGATAGAGGGTAGAGTAGAAACCCTGACACAGAATGATGCGTGACTTACAAGCTAGACTTGTTATACAAGCACCACCAGCAGAACCGCCAACATCACCAGTAGTATCACCAACACCAGCAAAACCTGCAGCACTACAAACTCTACAAGCTCCATAACCATCGCAGATATCAACACCTCAATCATTATTAAGTATATTATATTATCGAGTCATGAAATATTAACTCATTCTTTTCAAGGAATTTATATGTATATTTTATATATATAAATTTTGAAACCATAATTTATCTTTTCATACTAAGCTATTACGTATGAATTTTTAAAGGGTAGATACTACTCGGTTAATTCATATTACTAATATGCTATGATGTACATCCTTCTTTAACAACATAACAATCGTTAACTATAATCTCTGCTTCAGCTCAATAAATTCTATTTCATGATAAACAAAGTGTATTATTGAATTACGTGTTTGATTTTACACTTTTATTTCCGATGTACTTGAAACCATCTAGAAAACATCATTCGTGCCTTGCGAAGTTCACAAGAATTCCACGAGTATCAATATCTTTCACCGAGTAATGTCAATAAGATTAAATAACGAAGTATTGATTACATTAGCAAAATACTCTACGAAGATTATCTAAAGTTTTAGAGATTATTCATTTTTAGTTCCAGTCAAAAATCAAATGAGTTTAATATTAACTCATTAAATCTGTACTACATTTGAAGAAAATATACATACATATATTTTCATAAAGACTGTAATAAAAATTCTCTTGTACAAAATATTATTTGTGAATTTTTTTTTAACGGGTAGGTAATACCCGAGAAATATTTAAGTTCACAATTAATATGTTACACTGTATACTCTTCAATTATTCGATAATCATTATCTATACCCACTACTTCAACAACGATATATATTCTTCCATAGAAATCAGAACAACCATTCCTATCCAAATTCAATTACATATTCTGATTTTGACATATCAGAATTCAAGTCAAGATATAACAGATAACATCACTCTTAGATCCTTACATCTTTCAAAACCATACTTTGAATTCAAAACTGTAATAGAACGTCACTCTTATTCATAAAACCTAGAAATATATTCATCTCATTCAAAATCCTAAATGATTTCATCTTGAACATCATGTGTATATTGACGATTACAACCTGCGTTCAAACCCTTCATGATTCTTGAAAATATTTCAACTGATAAACAATCAAGAGGATGAACCAACCACACGTTATCTACGAAAAAGATTTACACATATATTCATACACCTGGAAAACTCTCGTAACTAAATAACAGCCTAACACGTATTTGTGCTAGATCTTTTGACATTGTTATTACGAAAAATAACCTTATAATCCTTTTTCAAAGTATTCAGTTTTATTACACTTCCAACAAGTTAACTTCGACTTCTCATTTGGATTAGCCCTATTATAATCTTGATATATACGTTTGCCTTTTTGCTTTTGTTACCGGGGACCCTTTTATATTCCACCATATTAACAGTAAACGTATCAGCAGCTTCATTACTCTTTGGCGTAAGTCTCTCCGAAAAATCACGATATTCATCCATTGAAACCCCATTATGTACTCATCTGCATCATGTAACGACAATTGCCATACCAAATATCGGGAAGCATCAATCATTATTCTCGAATTTCACAGCATTTCTACGTCAACGGTTATATATATACATATAACGTCTATCTCCTGAACTTACGTACTTCAATTATGGAATTCTGAAAAGCACCCCAACCTGTGAATTAGTTCTCTGAGTTTTGAAAAACTAGTGAAGCAGCAAAAACTATAAAGGACCTTAACAGTCAAAAGTTTGGTGATAAAGAATAGAGTGTTGGAAACGCTCAATAGAAAAAATTTGGTGCTGAAAAACGAATTGAGCAAACCATGAAGGAGACTGTGGACAAATCACAAGGACTAAACCTGTATTCAAAGAATCCAGATGATTCTGTATTTGATGAAATCTTTAGCGAATACCTTGCTCTTTACTTATTCTAAATCCTTACAGAAAATTTTCTTCATCAACCTTCAATTTTAGAAATTTCAAAATATCATCATATCTTCATTATAAATATCTTCGATATTTTTGAAGATATTTTCATAACTATTCTTGTCTGGAATTATTTATCTCTTTACGCTATCTGTATTACATTAAAGGAAACTGTTTTAGTTTCTAAACTTCTAAAACCTTCGAGTTTAAATTATGAATGATTTCTGGAGAAGTGTTTGGAAATTGAAGCATGAGTTAGTATAATATAATGGCACCTGGCCAACGTGGTTATATTACAGTAAGTCATGCTAAATTTCTAATGGAACGTAATGATTCACAGATCTTACACTCATCATATACCATGCTACACGACTCTTTCATTCTACTTAAGCTCTAAACATATCAAGAAAATATTTTCTTGATAGTTCTATCTTTTCTCGTGACTTCTGATAATTTAACAAATCAGATCGTGCTATTACAACTTCTTTCTTGGAACATTAGTCATGTTCATTAGAAATTCAAAGGTTTAAACTACGAATCCGAAACGTCTTAATCGCTTACTTAAAGTCGAGAAAGAAACAAAAGCATGAAACTCCGAAATATAAGGGAAGATATAAAGCGCGACGGCAATACAGAAATTACAAACCATGTATATCAATACGTATAGCAATATAAAGACACGAGAGAATTAAAAACACTATAACCCCAAGGTAATAGTAGAAGTAAACATATTTCTCCGGTGGCAGATGAAAAAGAAGAATGACAGATATGATAACCAGGAAAATATCAAGGATCAGAACTAGATTTAGCATTTTCAAAATCTTTTGGAAGTATGAATTGGGGAAGAAAGTATGGGAATGGTGAAAAATAATGGAACGGAAGAGGTTAATTTATAGCGAAATATCAGACATAGAAATCAAGACAGGTCACCGCATTTAATCAAAGAGGATCCTAATTTCCTTAATTACTGAAGAATCAAATCTTTAATAGATTGCGAAGATTTTCTTTACATTCCTTGAAATCCAAAAATCCACCATGACTATGTCTAAAGTTAAGACGAATCTTTATTTCACTCTTTTACGATAGCTTCACTCATACTCTTCGCGTAATCGAATTATCTTATTTATATTACTCGATGGTGATAAAACTCAAAATTTCAACTCATATTCTTCATGAAAATATTCTTGTGGTCAACCATGATGACCTCTGTCAAATTTCGGGACGAAATTTCTTTAACGGGTAGGTACTGTGACGATCCAGATTTTTCCGAATACTTTATTATACTATCTACATGATTTAATAATTCCGACTTGATAAACAATGAATTTTAATAAGTCTTGAACCTCCGGAAAGAGTTTTACACAAGCTTTTGGTCACCCTTTTGAAATGATTCACGAACGTCATAACTTCTATTAATTATATATATGTGTGTGTGTGTGTATATATATATATATATAACTTGAAAATATGATAATTAAATATCTCATTAAGTATATTAACAAGGTATTATATATACATTTTCATACTACTAATTTAAAGAGTTTTCGAACAATATATATGTTACTTTTTAAACGACGTAATTAACTTATGTTAAAATGTATTTATATACAATGTATTATGAGTATAAATACATCCTTAAAAGTATTGAATACACTTAATAATATACAAATACAGATAAGGGATAGCTATATTCGTATTTCTGTTCATTTTTCTCAAGAATTGTACTCGTATTTATACAGTATTTATACGGTATTTATACGCGTATTATACACAGCTTCTAGAATTATTTACTATTGGTATATACCAATAGAAATCTACAATTACGTATTTATACAGTATTTATAGAGTATTTATAAGCATATTATACGCAGCTTCTAGAAGTATTTACTATTGGTATATACGAATAGAAATCTACAATTATTGATGTATTATGTCATACATGACCTAATAGTTTTTAACTTATACTAGATATTTTTCACAAAACAACAAAATTACAACTAGTATATAAAGACACCATATTTGATCAAATTTTTACCATTCCATTTTCTAATTTTTACTTCAAGTTTACTTACACACACATACTCTCTCTAGTTCTATTATCCCTTTCTTTTTTCTTAATCTATTTATAGCAATTTCAAGCTTCAAAATCAAGGTATTAACCTTGCCTAAACTCTTGTTCAATTCATATGTTTATAGCTATCTATATAAGAGTTTATAAACTAGAACATAGTTTAGTTGATTCTAAACTTGTTTGAAAAACTAATCTAATCTTTCTAACTTAACTCTAATAACACTTATTTATATGTATTATGATGTTATATTAAGTTAATATAAGAACTTATAGCTTGTACATATGAAGAACACCTTGAAACTTAACATATATCGTTTAATCTCCATTCGGTAAAAAGCGGGCTGTTTTGGGTTGGGAATTAAAAACCTATCTTAAACTTTGATTTCGAGGCTAAGACTTTGGAAATATGTTAATATATGTAATTAAGACTTCCAGTAATTTTTTCATGATTTTAGACAAAGTGGAAGTATTTTATCAAAAATCATATATCGGGTGGATGCCGGGATTCTTTCAAATCTGACCACCGGCACAAAAAGAGGGTAAAACTCTAAAAATTACTACTTGGGCTGAACTTTTTGAATTGTTTTTAAAAAATTAACTTCTTAAGGAATCCATAGCAATTTGATTCACTTTAAACGGAGTTGTAATGAATATTTGGCGAGCAAAATAAAATCTACTAAAATTAACTTTATATGGACGAAATTTATCTTATAAAAACTATATTAACCATATCCTTGCTAAATTTTCCTATATCCTATATATATTTGGACATGTTATCATTAGTATAACAATATATTATAATCTTGGTTGATTCCGAGATTGTATATATATAATAATCTTGGTACGTTCCATGATAATACGTATACAATACGTTTTGATAAATCCTAAGTCAACACGTCTCTGGATTGATGCAAGACAATATGTACACAATACGCCGTGGGGTAATTCTAAGATTATATATATATATATATATACTGATTATTGGACTGTTGGACTTTTCGGACTATTTTGGACTACTAACAAAGGACTACTAACAATGGACTACTAACAAAGGACCACTAACAATGGACTACTAACATAAAATGTTAAAAATTATTATATAAGTATTCTATGAACTTGCTATATTAATTTTGTTCACATGTATTATTATCTGAATCATTATTATTGATATAGGTTTGTGAATCCAGGGACGTCGGCTATATTTTAATAAGTTGAAAACTTGTTAAAACTATACTTTTACGACAGTGAGTATATAGTCCCATTTTTAAACTCTACAAATATTTTGGGATGAGAATACATGCAGCTTTTATTTTTCGAAATAGACACAAGTACTTAAATATATATTCTATGTTGAGTTGTACCTTTGTATATATCCCTAATAGTCTGGTAACTACTAGTTACATGTTGTTAATATGTAAGCGCGAATCCTATTGATAGATCTATTGGGTTTGACCACCCCACTCGGGCTAGTTAGCACTAGTTCATAACAGGTGTTTAGTACTTCGTTTTACTACACTTAGTACGGTGTAGAGATAACTTTGAAAAGGGAATATGCACGGAAAACATCTGTTAAGTATAGTTACTGGGCGCTCAACAAACGTATAGAATATCTTTGCAGAAATGTTTATAACATAAAATCTTGTGGTCTATTATTATATCTTATGCTGACTTTAAAACCTATATCTCACCAACCTTTGTGTTGACAGTTTACAGCATGTTTATTCTCAGGTCCCTAGAAGTGTTTCGTTGTTTGCTTATACGTTATACAAACTATGTGCATGGAGTCATACATGCTTTATTCGAGAAAACTTTGCATTCACAAAATCATCATCATGTATCTTATTTTGACTGTATTGTCAATGAATGTATTATTGTAAACTATTATTTACGGGGATTGTCTATAAGTAGAAATTATCAGATTTCAAAAACTTTGGATTTTATATATTCATTTATGGCGTGTCTTTCAAAAGAATGCAATGTTTACAAAATGTATCATATAGAGATCAATACCTCAAAATGAAATCGGTGAATGATGTACTACGTCTAAAGGGATTTGGACGGGTCATCACAGAAAAGGTATTCAGATCTTTTGACTTTTAAGGAGAATTGATAGATTTTGATTCTTCAGAGTATCCATTTTGGATAGAGAACGGCTTGAATTCCGCGAAGAGGTTTCTTCAGAAGATGCGGATTTCGCTAAGACTTTTGTCTAGAATTTTTCTTGGCTCTTCCGGTAATCCTTCTTTGGGCAACTTCTCGGGTTTTTCTTGCCTTTATTTAGAGACTTTGCTCTTTCACAATCATTATTCATTTTTTTTGGCATACCTTTTCTTCATAACTTTTGTCTTTTGTTCCTGGTGCCCAGAGAGGAAGTGATGATTCACCGAAAATAGGTCTTTGACCTATCAAAAACAATCAGGGGTTCGGAATATTTTAACAAGTGCTTTTGAAGCGAATTTGATCGATCTATCTCTTTATTAATCTCTGGATCTTATTGATAAGAGGAAAAGGAATGAAGGTGAATGGGTAGTGTATTTTGGGGGTGAATTTGGGGTAAGTATTTTCTGGTTCATCAACTCTTTGGTGTGAGTTGGTCGGTTTTATATGCATGGAGTGGAAACGGAAACGGATGGTTTTTGTCTTCTCTATTCAAAATGATTTCGGATGTAGTATCTCACATGCACCACGTATGGCGCTTACTAACCATTGGCCTCGAAACGTATGTCAAAACCAAGTTCTAACTTAAACCGTACATCGGCACACTCATCAAATGAATTGAAAAAGTACTGTAGATTTGATGGGTCATATAGATACTTTGGGTCCAAGAGTCCTCACTTTTTGGGAGTAGGGGTCGTGCTTGGTCATACGTAGCCTTTTACATATTTTTCCGAAAGAAATATTTTGACACAAATCATGAGTTTTAGCTTAATCGTTCCATTCTAATGAATGTTCGAAAACCAATTTCTAGCAATTTTATAGAATCTCTGGGTAAAGCGAAGTAAGAATTTTTCGAAATTACCTAAATATTCTTGCTAATCACTTTTTAGACAAAAGAATTTTTCAAAATTTGGTGTTTTATGGTTACTTGTCCTTAAACCTTTACCCAATACCCCACACTTAGAAGAACATTGTCCCTAATGTTCTCTGAAATAGAATATTTGAATACTTTATAAATTAAGGACAACATCTCTTAGAATCTCTAAGTTAGTTGCGGGGTGACCCCACACTTAGAGATTTTAGTGCGTAATAATTGAAAGAGGTTTGAGGAAAGATTACTTCTTTATGGTCAGGCTACTCTCCTAGTGCTGGGCTTTCCTATGGTCAGGCTTCTAATGCTTGAAAGGACTAGTCTCTTTGATAAAATTCTGCATGAAGAACAAACGAGAGTACCATTTCCACTAGATATATAACTTTTTATACAATGCTTTTAAAAGATAAACTAAAAGAAAATAAAGTAGTCTATGAAATACTCTCCTGGCCAGTTTGTAGAGCGGTGTCTGCGAAGCATCCATTAGGTTCGAAGGGATCATCATCATCCTCGATTCTCGGCAAATACTCAAGCGGCTGTCCTGAATCCAACTCAGCTTCCAGAAGTGTGTCTAGACAAAGGTCTGATGGCAACTCCAGGTGTGATAGGCTCGGGAATGGCTCCTCATCAGGGATGCTCACGGTAATCTCAAAAATCTGGGCTGTGGGTGGCTCTACTGAGATAGGTACTGTCACCAAGTGGCAGCCCTCAGGTAGCTCACGAATAGGGACCGTCTCAATAACCGGAGGAGGTGAAATAGCTATGAAAGGTGGCATGATGGGAGCAGCATGAACTGGGATGGCGGCTGAGGCTACTGAATGAACTGAGACGGGGGTGGAGCGCCTGGGTGTAGCTTGTTGTGTCGGCGGAACACGGCGTGCTAGTCTGAATGACGAAGGTCCTAGAGTACTCCGGGGCATTCCCTCGCGCTGAAGGAATGCTCTGAGAGCTCGATAGAGTCTTTGCTGGTCTCTATGTAATGCCCACGTTGTAAAGGCCCGTCCTAATCCACTTGGACGAACACATCAACATCTGGTCCCATTGTGAGGTACTGGCCTCTATATGATACGTTTTACAAACATTGCATTCTTTTAAAAGACAAACTCATTTCAAAATATAATCTTTCAATACAAATGATATATGTTTCTCATAATATGAATGAATAAGCTGTCATAACAATCTTTTTGAACTCAAATGACTTGAATGCAACGTCTTTTAAAATATGCATGAACGACTCCATGTAAAATCTTTAAAATGAGCAAATGCACAGCGGAAGATTTCTTTCATACCTGAGAATAAACATGTTTAAAAGTGTCAACCAAAAGGTTGGTGAGTTCATAGGTTTATCATAAACAATAAAATTCAGTAATTTTGATAGACCACAAGGTTTTAATATGCTTGGCACAAATGGGTCCGTATCCTATAACCACCTGTAAGTTACCTTGCGATTTTTAAATACAGTACACCTATCTCGTGTACGAAACCATTTTTCATAATGCTTTGCACAGGAGGGACATACCCTTTTCTCCCCCGTAGGTTGCCTTGCGAATTTTAATAACCATACACATATTTCGTGTACAAAAAGATCATACAGGAACACTCATCTGTATAAAATCATTCTCTCTATAACATTGCCTGGTAACCGACCTTAACATATAAAGCGCATATAGAATATCCCCAAAATAAACAGAACTCGTATGTGATACAGGTAATCCCATCTGTATATATAAACCTCGAAGTACTAACGCATCCATAACCTGGATGGGACATGTCAAAGTCCATAGATCTATTTTTAGGATTCGCGTCAATTAGGGTGTCGTTCCCTAATTCTTAGGTTACCAAGCTATAATAAGCAGGGGTGATATTCGGTATAAAAATTTCATTCGAGGAATGTTTTACTTGTGTCTATCGCGTCAAACATTTATAAAAGTATTTCATGTATTCTCAGCCCAAAAATATATATTGCAAAAGTATTTAAAAAGGGAGCATATGAAACTCATGATACGATATTTTGTAGTAAAATATGCATACGACAGAAGTGAACAATGCAAGGTTGGCCTCGGATTCACAAACCTAGGTTGGTCAATCCTTAAGATGCTAGCATACGAATCTATCAGATTCACAAGTTCAGCATAACAATAGTAACCGTACTAATTTAACATAACTACGCTAACCCAGACTTCTATCATGGCAACATACAGATTAATTAAGCAACATGGTAATATCAGAACGCATTATTAAACATAAATGGTAACAAAACATGTTTAATACAAAAGACAAGCGTTTCGGATAAAAACCTGAAAAGGCTGAAGAAATCTACCCGAAATTGCAGGGACTAGCCGGGATATCCTCCAGAAAATAAAAGCTAAGCTAGCTACTACTAAAAACTAACTAAAAAGCTTGAAAATATAAAGTGAAATATAAATTGATTGTGTGTTTAAATGGATGGAAGAAGCCCTTTAAATAGACTTGGATTTTGCCTGCAAACGACTGACAGGCCGTTTGGCAGGCCGTTTGCTGAGGCCGTTTGCTGAGGTGGCCTGTTTTTGTTGTCCATTTGCTTGGCCCATGTGGCAAGCCATTTGCCATAGTGGCAGCCCGTTTGGTAAGTCGTTTGCTGCCCTGGTCAGCTTGTTTCCTGGATCGTAACTTGATTTTCACCGTTTTCGCTCTAGATTCTTCGTTTTAGCTCCGTTTTACTTGATTCTTTTTGCATCGCCTTTGTAATTACTTAATCTACAAAATCAACAGTCAAAGTGATAATTTTTGTGATAAAGTTTGGAACTTTATGGAGTTAGGGCTTAATAACGGGGGTAAAAACGTGACTTTTTGGCCGATATCAAATACCCCACACTAAGCTTTGCTTGTCCTCAAGCAAAAAGTGGGAATATAAGGTTCTTTCTAATAGACTCTTACTCGTCCACACTTGGATCCTTTTATTATGCCTTCATCAGAAGTCGTCACATCTTTCGAGAGTATTAGAGAAAGTTTCAAACTTCGATGGTTTTAGTCGCTAGATTTCAATCGCGTCTATAGTGAAAAAGGCATACTTTCCAACTCTCAGATGTAGAGTATACATGACCAGGCTTCTTACTAGCAGATCACTGCCCTAATCTAGTTGTATTGTCGCTCAGAAGCCAGTTGTGTAACAGTTCTCATCATAGGCTTGGTAAAGCATCAATATCTCCACCGGTTAAGTAAGGACGTCACTGATCTTCTTCCTAGGCATTCTTTCAAGAGGAAGACGGGTTATAGGGTTGGTTGAGGAGTTTATAGAATGGTGAAAAGGTATCTAGATCTTTTAACTTTTAAGGAGAATTGATAGATTTTGATTCTTCAGAGTATCTATTTTGGATAGAGAACGGCTTGAATTCCGCAAAGAGGTTTCTTTGAAAGATGCGGATTTCGCTAAGACTTTAGTCTAGAATTTTTCTTGGCTCTTCCGGTAATCCCTCTTTGGGCAACTTCTCGGGTTTTTCTTGCCTTTATTTAGAGACTTTGCTCTTTCACAATCATTATTCAATTTTTTTTTACATACCTTTTCTTCATAACTTTTGTCTTTTGTTCCTGGTGCCCAGAGAGGAAGTGATGATTCACCGAAAATAGGTCTTTGACCTATCAAAAACAATTAGGGGTTTGGAATATTTTAACAAGTGCTTTTGAAGCGAATTTGATCGATCTATCTCTTTATTAATCTCTGGATCTTTTTGATAAGAGGAAAAGGAATGAAGGTGAATGGGTAGTGTATTTTGGGGGTGAATTTGGGGTGAGTATTCTCTGGAGCTTGTTTCCTGGATCTTAACTTGATTTTCACCGTTTTTCACTCTAAATTCTTCGTTTTATCTCCATTTTACTTGATTCTTTTTGCATCGCCTTTGTAATTACTTAATCTACAAAATCAACCGTCAAAGCGATAATTTTTGCGATAAAGTTTGGAACTTTATGGATTTAGGGCTTAATAACGGGGGTAAAAACGTGACTTTTTGGCCGATATCACCCGCCATCCCGTGATGGTTCGGGTTGGGACAAGCTCGTTTTGGTCGTTTAAGATTACCATGGTCCCACCCTTTTTAGGCACCACTTGGACGGGAATCACCCATGATGAGTCCGAGATTGGGTGGATTAGGCCCGCATCTAGTAATTTAATATCCTCATTTTTCACAACCTCTTTCATATTAGGGTTAAGTCTCCGTTGCCTTTGGACAACCGGTTTGAAGTTCTCCTCCATGAGGATTTTGTGTGTGCAATATGATGGATTAATCCCCAGGATGTCCGTGGTTTTCCATGCTATCGCTTTATGGTGAGACTTGAGAAGTGAAATAAGCTTTGTCTTTTGGTCATTGGTGAGTCTATAGGAGATTATCACCGGAAGTTGGCTTGATTCTTTGAGATAAGCATACTCAAGGTGCTCAGGGAGCTCTTTTAGCTCAAGAGTAGGAGGTTCTTCCCATGAAGATTTGATTCTAAATCTATCCTCATTAGGAATAGCCTCAAATGACTCTTCCAGAGGTGTTTCACTTTCAAGCTCACACTCATCAACATTAACATGCATCAAATCTCTAAAGTCGGCCTCTAAGTCCACAATTTAATTTTCACAAATTTGGTTGAACCCCGTGGTATCAACCCCCAAAAGCTTTTCAAGCTCCTCATCAACATAAAGGCCAATATGGTTAAAAGTATAACACTCATCATCATCGGTATTACTCGGTTGCTTCATAGCTTCCCGGATATTTATGGTCACACGCTCTTCACCAACTCCAATGTTGTAACGGCCGGTCAAAATCTCTTTTGACGCAGCACGCTATTCACCGGTTTCATCGCGAGGTTTTGACCTCTATGTGATACGTTTTGTAACATTACATTCGTTTGAAAAGGTATTTCATAAATGAATATATAAATTCCAGGTTTTTAACATCTGATGATTTTTACGTATAGACAATCACCATTTAAATGGTTTACAATAATACATATGTTGACAATACAGTCAAAATGAGGTACATGGTAATGGTTTGGTGAATGCAAGTTTCTTGTATATTGCATGTACGACTCCCAGCATATAACTTGTATCACGTATAAGCAAATAGCGGAAGACTTCTAGAAACCTGAGAATAAACATGCTTCAAGTGTCAACACAAAGGTTGGTGAGTTCAAAGTTTTAATATTACACATAATCCGTATATCAATGTGGATTACAAAAGTTCAGTTGTTTCATTCAAAACGTTTATCAATATGTTTTAACATTTCAAATCATCTGTATGTAAAGGTTGATCACAAGATCTCAGTTGTTTTATCCAAAACGTTTATCAATATGTTTTACATAAAAGGTGGACCACAAGATTTCAGTTGTTTCATCTGAAACATTTATCAATCGGTTCTACAAAGTTGAGCAACCTGGTAACTAAACTTTAACGTTTATATAATTTGTACCCTTTGTATAATCATCTTAATAATACACGCAAACCAACGTGTAAGCTTCTCAAATAGCATACGTCCGTTAAAAGGCTAGCGCTACTGTAACGACCCAGATTTTTCTGATCGTTTTATACTTATGAGATTAATATTTACATAAATTAAACATTACCAACATGATAAGCAATCTAAATTGTTGAGACTCATGTTTTTGAAAAGAGTTTTACACAACGTTTGACCGTTCAATTTGACCGATGATATCACGAACTATATAACATACGATAATTATACGTTTGTGTATATATATGTATTTATATATTTAACATGATCTAAGGATGGTTTAACATCTCATTGTGTACTAATAACAATGAGTTATAAGTATACCTTGAAACTACTAACTTAAGTTTTCAAAACGATAATTATACGTAACGTTCTTCAACATAAATACATACAACTTATAATGCTTATACATGTATCATATAGATATGTATTTAATCACTTTTAAAGGGCTTTTATACATAAAACAATATAAGTATATTTACAAAAGATAGTTATATTTTAATTCTCGTTACGTTTTCTTAAGATTTTTATACGTACATCTAGGGTATATGTACCCGTATCATACTCAGCTTCTATACGTATTTACTATTAGTATATACACATCAAATCAACATTCTAATCAACCATGTTACTGCCTTAAAGGAGAGGTAACTACTTTTGTAAGATAGTATGACAATTTTACAAGATTACAAGTTAGGAAATTTGTCCATGTCTCCCCCATAATCACGTTTTTATGGCTTTAAATACCTCTTCCATTTTCAATTTTTACTACATAATTTCCTAGCTAAACACACACACCTTCATGAGCCTTAAACACCTTCATCATTTCAGCAAGTTACCATGAAGATCTAGCTTCAAAAACAAGCCTTAATCATCATAACAAATTTCTTACCAGAACACTTCAATAATCCTTCCAAATATACAAGTTTACTTCCAATCTTTCAATCCCACTCCACCACTCTTTTGGTTCTAGGATTTTTCTTATCTTTTGCAGTAACTTTGTCCAAGTAACTTGAGGTAGTAACCTTATTCATAACCTTATCCAATTCATATTTATATAGCTATCTTATTTTGTGTTGTAAAATTTTAACAACAAGAACATAGTTTGAATGATTTCAAACTTGTTCGCAAACTAAATAGATCCTTCTAACTTAACTTTTAAAACACTTCAAGACCTGTAATATATCATAATGATATGCTAACTTAACAAGATACAACTTGTTTTTACAAAGAACACCTTAAAACTGAATCTACGACGTCGGAGTGCAACTGGGGGCTGTTTTGGGTTGGATAATTAAAAACCATCTTGAACTTTGAATTGGAAGTTTATATTCTGGAAAAATGATATTTCTTATGAATATGTTAACACATAAAAATTTCATGGTTTAACTCAAAGTGTAAGTATTTTTAGAAAAATGATCATTAAATGTTGTTTTTATGATGGAAAATGATCACTTTCATAAGTTTCACCAAAGTTTGACCTATAACCTGTGATTTCGATTACAAACTAAGGTATTTTCAGTTCATATTCTTAAAATTTGACTCGATCCAAGTAAGTGGCAAGTTGAACCAACAAAAACGGAGTTGTAATGAAGAAACTACGACTAAAACAAGATCGGGTATCCGAAGCTAGTTTAGCTACGAAAATATTTGGAGAAAAATTAAATTAATCATATCTTTTCTAATTAATATGATATTTTATATATATAGTTACTCATGATTTGATTTTATATATTTCAGGACCACCCGTAAACAATACGAGAAGATTAATTATAAGACCTTATGATTGTACGCAATACGTCATTTGACAATACGGTACTTTGGGTCACGATTTTAAATCATAAGACACCATGTACACAATAAGCCATTTGACAATATGGTACCATGGGTCGAAATTAATTCAGATCAATATGAATACGATGGGGTCTTTATTTATTTTATTGAACAACTAATTGTGGACTACTAATATCGGACTGCTAACTACGGACTAATAGATATTAAAAGTATTATAAGTATATATGTAACGATTAATTGAAAAGAAAACATGTTGATATATTATATATGGTTAGGTTCGTGATATCTATCGGAGACCAAGTCGAGTTAAATACCTTCAAGGCAAAAGTGAGTATATAGTCCCACTTTTAAACTCTAAATATTTCGGGATGAGAATACATGCATTTTATGATTTACGTTATGGACACAAGTGATTAAAAATATATATTCTACGTTGAGTTGTACCACTGGCATACCTCCCTGTAGCTTGGTAACTACTATTTACATGGGTATTGTAAACACGAATCCTGTTGATAGATCTATCGGGCCTGACAACCCCAACCGGGCTGGACGACCAGTATTCAACGGTTGCACAGTACTTCGTTTCGATGACTACACTTGGTACGGTGTAGTAAGATTTCATAATAAAGGGAATATGCGACGTTGATTAAATGTTAAGTATGGTTATCAAGTGCTCAACAACTTAGAATATTTTTATTAAACGTTTATATATGAAATCTTGTGGTCTATATTTATAATGCTGCCGGCATTAAACCTATATCTCACCAACTTTATGTTGACGTTTTAAGCATGTTTATTCTCAGGTGATAACTAAAAGCTTCCGCTGTATCATGTTGAATTTAAGCAAGATCTGGAGTATGCATAATTGTGTCAAAAATAAAACTACATATCAGAGGATTTGTAATGTAAAATATGTTGGAAATCGTATTGTTATCATCACATGTAATGTTTGTAAGGCTAAGATTATCGCTAAACGATAATCATTATTATGTTGTTTAAACCTTGTAATTTATTAAAAGTTATGGTTTGTATTGTAAAAACGAATGCAGTTTTCTTTGAAAAATGTCACATATAGAGGTCAATACCTAGCAATGACACCAATAAGTACGTGACATTTATAATCGATATGAACGGGACATTTCAGTTGGTATCAGAGCGTTGGTCTTAGAGAACCAGAAAATTTGCATTAGTGTGTCTTATCAAGTTTGTTAGGATGCATTAGTGAGTCTGGACTTTGACCGTGTTTGATTTCGAAAACTATTGCTTATCATTGTTGGTTAAAAATTAATATGTAAATAATATGTGGTACTAACGTGCTAGTTGCTGTGTGATAGATGTATGGCTCAAAATTTGTTATCACATTCAGCGACTCCGAACCAGAATCCCCAGATAGTGTTCCAGTCATTAACCTATCCGACGATGAAAACGACACCTTTGGGGAGGACTCACAATTTTCGGATGAACCAATGGTAGAGGAACCGGAAAGTGATCCTGAGGAGGAAGAAATACAGAAAATTACGGAAGACGAGTTCAAACGAGGAAAGAAACGAAAGGCTACTGAATTGGAAAACCCAAATCCCGAGTTTAGTGAGGATGTTGTGGCACCAACCCCACCAGACCATACCACCCTTATTCCCGCTATTCCTATTAGTTCTATCCTGGCATCCAGTTCTTCGGCCCCTCCGCCAAAACGTAGGATGACAGCCAGGATAAGCGTTAAGCGATTTCCTGAACACAAACGTTTTGGGTATATAGGCTAAATGATGCGCTGTTATTTTAAACCATGGGATCATAAAACGTTTTGTATAATATTACTAGTGTGGTTTGCTTAATGTTTGATGTAAGATAAGCATATGTAAAATAGTGAAGTGTGAAATGCAATAAATTTTCCATGGTTGAGTATTATTTGGATGGTAGTAATTGATTTCCGTACTAAGCTATTAAGTATGAACTTTAACAGGTAGGTACTACCCTAGATATAATTATAAAATGCTAATAAGAAGAAAAGGCTTTTATAATAATAATTGGTTCATATTATTAATAAGCTACGATGTACTATAAATACACACTACATCTATAATATTCCATGTGAATAATTATTTTTTTTCATTCTTATTGAAGAATATGGCGCGATTGAACCGAATGACGCAACAAGAAATCGAGGAACTCATCAATCAGCGAGTGAACGACAGAATGTTATGGGTCGAGGCTGGAAGAGCTGCTGTAGTTAACCCAAATCCTGGTGAGGGATGCACCTACAAAACTTTTCAAAGTTGTAAGCCCTCATCATTCAGTGGAACAGAAGGAACGATCGGTTTAACCCGGTGGATCGAAAAGATGGAGACTGTGTTTAAAATCAGTGGTTGTATTGAGAAGGACATGACCAAGTATGCATCGTGCACCTTACAAGATAGTGCACTCACGTGGTGGAAAAACTATGTGAAGGCCGTAGGAGGAGATGTAGCTTATGATACTCCCTGGGAAGAATTCAAAACAATGCTAATCAACGAGTATTGTCCAAGGAACGAGGTTAGGAAGTTGGAAGCTGAATTACGAAGCCTGAAAGTTGTTGGTACTGAACTCACCAACTACAATCAGCGATTCATGGAATTAGCTTTGCTATGTCCCGAATTGGTACCAACCGAAGAACGGAAGATAGAACTGTACAAAGATGGTTTGCCTAAAAATGTCAAGGCAAATGTTACAGCATCGAAACCCAAGACAATTCATGAAGCCATCACTATGGCAAACGAATTGATGGATCAGATTATCCTGGATAAGAACACCGATGTCAAGACATCGGAAAACAAAAGAAAGTGGGAAGGTAATCAACAATCCAACAAGAAACAAGAAACCACGCAAGGTGCGGGTAGTGGTTCAATCTCAGGTTACAAAGGACGGAATCCTTTATGTAACAGATGCTGCAAACATCACTCTGGTTATTGTAATGTGGTGTGCAATAATTGTAACCGAAGGGGTCATCTTACTGAAGATTGTAGGGTTCTCGTTATAAATACTAATGGCACCAAGACTCCTGCCACCAATGCAAATAGAACTGCCTTGGCCACTGTTACTTGTTATGGGTGTGGGAAACAGGGTCATTATAAGAGCCAGTGCCCGAATCCAGAGAAGAATAACGGACCTGCACGTGGAAGAGCATTTATTATTAATGCTAGAGAGGCGTGTGAAGATCCGGAGCTTGTTACGGGTACGTTTACCATTAATAACTTATCAGCATCTATTATATTTGATACTGGTGCCGATAGAAGTTACGTGTGTAGAGACTTTTATGCTAAATTGAATTGTTCATCATTACCTCTAGATGCTAAGTACATGATTGAGTTAGCTAATGGTAAACTAATTAAAGCCGATAAAATTTGCCGTGATTGTAAAATAAATTTAGCCGGAGAAACGTTTAAAATTGATTTGATACCCGTAGAATTAGGAAGTTTTGATGTAATAGTCGGCATGGATTGGATGTCCAAAATAGGAGCTGAAGTTGTGTGTGCCAAGAAGGCAATTCGCATTCCTCGTAAGGATAAAACGCCAGTAATGATTTATGGAGAGAAGGGTAACTCAAAGCTAAAACTCATTAGCTGTTTGAAAGCTCAAAAGTGCTTGAAGAAAGGGTGCTATGCTATCCTAGCACATGTTAATAAAGTCGAAACAAAAGAAAAAGAGAAGTGCATCAACGACGTGCCTGTGGTAAGAGATTTTCCTGAAGTCTTTCCAGAAGAGTTGCCGGGATTACCTCCATTTAGATTTGTAGAATTTCAAATAGATCTAGTACAAGGAGCTGCACCAGTGGCTCGTGCTCCATACAGACTTGCACCATCTGTGATGAAAGAGTTACAAAGCCAGTTACAAGAATTACTGGACTGTGGTTTTATTCGACCGAGCACTTCACCGTGGGGAGCTCCGATTTTATTTGTCAAGAAGAAAGATGGATCCTTCCAAATGTGTATAGATTACCGTGAATTAAATAAGTTAACTATCAAGAATCGGTATCCACTACCGAGAATTGACGACTTATTTGATCAACTGCAAGGATCATGTGTTTACTCGAAAATTGACCTGAGATCGGGCTATCATCAACTACGCGTCAAAGAAGAAGATATTCCGAAAACTGCTTTTCGGACACGCTACGGTCATTACGAATTTTTGGTCATGCCGTTTGGATTGACGAATGCGCCAGCTGTATTCATGGACCTCATGAATCGAGTTTGTAGTCCGTATTTAGATAAGTTTGTTATCGTTTTCATTGATGATATTCTCATTTATTCCAAGAATGAGTAAGAGCATGAGCAGCATTTAAGGTTGGTATTAGAATTGTTAAGAAAAGAACAGTTATACGCCAAATTTTCTAAGTGTGCGTTTTGGTTGAAAGAAGTGCAATTTCTTGGTCACGTTGTTAGTAGCAAAGGAATTTAGGTTGATCCAGCTAAAATTGAGGCCATTGAAAAATGGGAGACTCCTAAGACACCAACGCAGATACGCTAATTTTTGGGTTTAACCGGTTATTATAGAAGGTTTATTCAAGATTTTTCCCGAATAGCTAAGCCATTAACAGCGTTAACGCAAAAAGGGAAGAAGTACGAATGGACTTCTGAGCAGGAGAGTGCATTTCAATTACTGAAGAAGAAGTTGACTACATCACCTATTTTATCGTTACCTGAAGGGAACGATGATTTTGAGATATATTGTGATGCTTCGCGACAAGGTTTTGGTTGCGTCCTCATGCAACGAAAGAAAGTTATTGCGTACGCATCCCGACAATTGAAGATTCACGAGCGAAATTATACGACGCATGATCTAGAACTGGGAGCAGTAGTGTTTGCATTGAAGATATGGAGACACTATTTATATGGGGTTAAATGCACTGTGTTTACTGATCATAAAAGCCTTCAACATATTTTTGATCAGAAACAGCTGAACATGAGGCAACGTAGGTGGGTCGAGCTGATAAATGACTATGATTGTGAAATTCGCTATCATCCCGGGAAAGCAAATGTGGTGGCCGACGCTCTAAGCAGAAAGGAACGGGAACCAATTCGAGTACGAGCGATGAACATAAAAATTCGCATGAATCTCAACTCATAAATCAAAGAGGCTCAACGAGAAGCTCTTACTAAAGAAAACATAGGAAATGAAATAATGAAGAAGTATGAGAAGTAACTCGTTATACGGGAAGACGGAATTCGATATTTTGCAAATCGTATTTGGGTACCAAAGTTGGGTGGATTAAGGAAGTTGATATTGAATGAGGCGCATAAAACAAGATACTCGATACATCCTGGAATTGGAAAGATGTACCAAGATCTTAAGACGCATTATTGGTGGCCTAATTTAAAGACAGACGTTGCAACATATGTTGGGGAATGTTTAACTTGTTCTAAAGTTAAAGCAGAACACCAAAAGCCATCAGGGTTATTTCAACAACCAGAAATCCCAGAATGGAAATGGGACGGTATTACCATGGATTTTATCACGAAGTTACCCAAGACTGCATGGGGTTATGACACCATTTGGGTAATAGTTGATCGTCTCACCAAATCTGCACATTTCTTGCCTATAAAGGAAACGGATAGAATGGAGAAATTATTACGACTATACATAAAGGAAATTGTTTCAAGGCATGGAATACCTATTTCCATTATATCCGATCGTGATAGTAGATTTACATCAAAGTTCTGGCAATCACTACAGGAGGCCCTGGGAACTCGTTTGGATATGAGCACCGCATATCATCCGCAAACTGACTGGCAGAGTGAAAGAACAATTCAGACTCTTGAAGACATGCTCAGGGCATGTGTGATCGATTTTGGAAACGGATGGGATAAATATCTACCATTAGCAGAATTCTCGTATAATAATAGTTATCATGCGAACATTAAAGCTGCACCATTTGAAGCACTATATGGAAGGAAGTGTAGATCCCCTATCTGTTGGAATGAAGTAGGAGATCGACGATTAACTGGTCCCGAGATCATACACGAAACTACTGAGAAGATAGTACAAATCAAGGAGAGATTGAAAACAGCCCGTAGTCGCCAAAAGAGTTACGCCGATGTCAGAAGGAAACCATTAGAGTTTCAGATTGGTGACATGGTTATGCTAAAGGTGTCACCTTGGAAAGGTGTAATACGTTTCGGTAAAAGGGGTAAACTGAACCCAAGGTATGTAGGCCCGTTCAGAATTATCGAACGCATCGGACCGGTAGCTTATCAACTCAAGTTACCGCAACAACTCGCCGGAGTACATAATACATTTCACGTTTCAAACCTTAAGAAGTATCTTACAAAGGAAGATCTCACCATTCCTCTTGAGGAAATCCAAGTCGACGAGAAACTACAATTCATAGAAGAACCATTCGAAATCATGGACCGTGAAGTTAAACGGCTCAAGCAGAGCAACATACCAATTGTTAAGGTTCATTGGAATGCTCGAAGAGGTCCCGAGTTTACTTGGGAATGAGAGGATCAGATGAAACAAAAGTACCCACATTTGTTTCCCGAGAACGCAAAATAGGTACAACTTTAAAATTTCGGGACGAAATTTATTTAACGGGTAGGTACTGTAACGACCCGGATTTTTCCGATCGTTTTATACTTATGAGATTAATATTTACATAAATTAAACATTACCAACATGATAAGCAATCTAAATTGTTGAGACTCATGTTTTTGAAAAGAGTTTTACACAACGTTTGACCGTCCAATTTGACCGATGATATCACGAACTATATAACATATGATAATTATACGTTTGTGTATATATATGTATTTATATATTTAACATGATCTAAGGATGGTTTAACATCTCATTGTGTACTAATAACAATGAGTTATAAGTATACCTTGAAACTACTAACTTAAGTTTTCAAAACGATAATTATACGTAACGTTCTTCGACATAAATACATACAACTTATAATGCTTATACATGTATCATATAGATATGTATTTAATCACTTTTAAAGGGCTTTTATACATAAAACAATATAAGTATATTTACAAAAGATAGTTATATTTTAATTCTCGTTACGTTTCTTAAGATTTTTATACGTACATCTAGGGTATATGTACCCGTATCATACTCAGCTTCTATACGTATTTACTATTAGTATATACACATCAAATCAACATTCTAATCAACCATGTTACTTCCCTAAAGGAGAGGTTGTTGGGATTTAACAAGTTCATAATATACTTAAACCATTTTAAGAATTAAGAAAGCGGAAGCATGTTAATTACCAATTTTAGACTTGTTAAACTTTAACCAATTAAAGTTAAATCCCAATTAGGATCAAGTTGTGAAACATACTTACAAACTACAAGATAGATAAGATATTATACCTTCTCCAAGCTATGTAGTTGATGATGAAGATGATGATGAAGAATAGAGCTTCAAATGGATGAAACCTCAAGTAGTTATACCCCAAACTTATAACCAACACCCTTAGTTTTGGTTAGGATTTGTTTAACACTTGTATAGAGCTTTTAATCACTCAAGAACACACTCTTTCTTCTTGTAAAATTTCGGCCAGCAACCAAAAAATAGAAGCAAGAAGTGTTTTGGTTATTGTGGATCTTTTATGCATGTAGTAGTGTGAGAACTTGGTTCAAGATTCTAGCATGCCCTTTGTTACTTGTGCATTCTTAAACTTAACAAAAAAATAGCATGGGTGTGGTGCCTTGGGCACATAAAACCGTCCACCCCATGGGGTGGTCTTCTAGACCTTAATTTTTTTATAAAACATCCCATTTATATGTAATAAACCATGCTTTTATTTGTTAAGTACTTTTCATTTTATAAACCATTTTATAAAACTATAACACAACATAATTATTTAAACCTATAAATAATCAAATCCATATTATTTATAAATTATCCAAATAATTTATCTCAAGTGATTATAATTTAGAAAACCGATTTTCTAAAGTACAAGTGTCGCGTATTTATTTAACAATCCAACTGTCTAAATAAATACATATAAGGTGTTGGTAAGCTTGTTGTTGGGTATGACCCGACTTGGATCATAACACAGTGGCCACATTAATTTAATATGTCTCTCGGGCATACGAAATACCTTCAATCTCCCACTTGCACGAGAAACATAAGAAATTAATGCAAGTGATGGATACCACCTAAGGACCGTCCATCACCCCCAATATGTTATGACTTTGTGCCATTCAATAACATCATCCCTTTCGAGTTCCCATCTCGAATATGAATAGGTGAATCTTTCATTTTATCCTTTCATCCTAGATGTCATGTTAAATCCAAGAGATACAGAGTGATCACTCTCTTATAGATTTAACTTTTCAGGCCTTAGACATCTGACTCTCAACGAATAAGAGGGACAAATTCCATCTTGACTACATATGTCCTAGATATACACTTTGTAATATACCTGAGCTCTTCCTTATGTACTACCATGTTTCAGAATAGCGAAGGAAAGAATCAAGGCACAGTACTTGGTGAATATCCGAACCCAATATGTATCTCAGGTCAGAGGATACAATGATATTCGCCTTTACTCAAGATTACATGTGATCAACCACAAAGGCTCTATACAGTAATTCTTGAGAGCGGGTCTTCCAATATTTGTTTCCCACAAATATCTATGAACCTTGGTTGCAACCTTGCCCCACATTCAACCTATGAATGTATACCAATCCGAGTTCATAATAGTCTAAACCTCACACTTGTTCCCACAAATGTGATCGACTACAGAATTTAGAATAATAGTTTATTCATGGATGAAATATGCTAAATTGGAACATGACTCATAATTAAATTAATACCATAATTATATTAATGAGTTTGAACTAATTCGTTCCGTTACAATACATAAAGTAGATCAATTCCAATCACTAGAATATCGAAGCCCTAACGCACAAACATGTCCCTCATGTTTTGGCCCATGTAAAAGCTTCGTGAGTGGATCCGCAACATTATGATCTGTGTGAACTTTGTGAATACATATCTTTCCCTTTTCAACCTCATCCCTGATGTAGTTGAATCTCCGCTCAATGTGACGAGTCTTTTGATGAGCACGAGGTTCCTTGATTTGAGCAATCGTACCCTCGTTATCACAAAAGATCTCAAGAGGGTCCTGAATGGAAGGGACCACTCCTAAGTCGTCGATGAATTTCTTCATCCATGCAGCTTCCTGAGCTGCCAGTGAGGCGGCAATGTACTCCGACTCTGTAGTGGATAACGCAACAACCTCCTGTTTCGAACTCTTCCAAGAGATCGCACCACCATTTAACATGAAGACATAACCGGATTGTGATCGAGAGTCATCTCGATCAGTTTGGAAACTCGCGTCCACGTAACCTTTTACGGCGAGTTCCTCCTCACCAGACCCATATATTAGAAACATATCCTTAGTTCTCCTAAGGTATTTCAATATACTTTTAACAGCAATCCAATGACTGTTTCCTGGGTTATTCTGGTATCTACTTGTCAAGCTTAGAGCGCATGACACATCCGGTCTAGTACATATCATCGCATACATGATAGACCCAATAGCAGATGCGTATGGGACTTTCTTCATTCTCTCTTGTTCATCTTTCGTGGTAGGACACTGAGATGAATTGAGAACGGTTCCTCTTTGAATAGGTACCAAACCTTTCTTAGAGTTTTCCATCTTGAACCTTTTCAAGATTTTATCAATGTATGTACTTTGACTTAAACCTATCAATCTCTTGGATCTATTCCTATAGATCCCTATCCCCAATATGTATTGTGCGTCTCCAAGATCCTTAATGGAGAAGCAACTCTTTAGCCAAGTTTTGACTCCTTGCATTGTGGTAATATCATTCCCAAATAATAATATATCATCCACATATAGCACAAGGAACATTGTAGAGCTCCCACTAGCCTTCTTGTACACACAAGCTTCATCACCATTTTTAATGAAGCCAAATTTCTTTGCCTCTTCATTAAAGCGATGATTCCACATTCTAGATGCTTGTTTCAATCCGTAGATTGATTTCTTCAACTTGCATACCTTATTAGGATTTTTCGGATCAACAAAACCTTCGGGCTGTACCATATAGACATCTTCCTCAAGATATCCATTTAGGAAAGCGGTTTTGACATCCATTTGCCATATTTCATAGTCATAGTGAGCAGCAATGGCAAATAATATCCTAATAGACTTTAGCATTGCTACTGGCGAGAAAGTTTCATCATAATCAACCCCTTGAGTTTGAGTGAAACCTTTTGCTACAAGTCTAGCTTTGTATGTATCCAAGTTTCCATGTATGTCGGTTTTCTTCTTGAAAAGCCATTTGCAATCAACTAGCTTGGAGCTAGGAGGTTGCACAACAAGTTCCCAAACTTGGTTTTCATACATGGATTGCATCTCGGCGTTCATGGCTTCCTGCCATTTATCTTTATCAATTCTTGATAAAGCATCTTTGTAGTTTGTCGGTTCATCCAAATCAACCGTATAGTAACCTTCCACGAGAAACCCATATCTCTCGGGAGGATTACTAATCCTACTAGATCTTCGAACGTCTTGTGTACCTTGATCATCCACTTGATCATTTTCAACATCCTCATGTTGAGTACTAGTGCCAACCAATTGTGTATCATCGGCTTGATCTTGTACCTCTACAAGATCTATCTTCCTTTCACCATCACCTTCCATAAGGAACTTGGTTTCAAGGAATTCCGCTTTCCGAGCAACAAATATGGTTTGCTCGGATGGATCATAGAAGTAATATCCCATGTCATCTTTGGGATATCCTATGAAGATACACTTTGTGGATCGAGCATGTAGCTTATTTGCTACATAACGCTTAGGATAAGCTTCACATCCCCATACTTTCAAGTATGAAAGAGAAGGAGGTTTTCCAAACCACATCTCATGAGGAGTTCGTTCCACCTTCTTGGTTGGGGCCATATTTAAAATACGAGCCGCGGAGCTTAGACAATAACCCCAAAATGATAGAGGCAACGAGCTTCTTGCCATCATAGATCGAACCATATCCATTAGGGTTCGGTTCCTCCTTTCGGAAACTCCATTAAGTTGGGGTGTTCCGGGTGGAGTAAGTTGTGAGATAATCCCACAACTCCTAAGATGATCTTGGAAGGCATCGCTTAGGTATTCACCTCCTCTATCGGTACGTAGTACCTTAATTGTCTTATTGAGTTGATTTTGTACTTCGTTTTGATATTCTTTGAATGCTTCAAACGTTTCGTCCTTGTGTCTTAATAAGTAGACATATCCGAAACGACTAAAGTCATCAATGAAAGTAACAAAGTATCTTTCACCTTTCCTAGTCATGGGTTTAAAGGGTCCACATACATCCGAATGTATTAATCCCAATAAATCTTTAGCCCTTTCATAGGTCCCTTTAAAAGGTGCTTTAGTCATCTTGCCTTGTAAACAAGATTCACATACTTCAAACGAATCCATTTCATTTGATTTCAAAAGTCCATTCTTTTGAAGTGTATGTATTCGGTTCTTGTTTATGTGACCAAGGCGACAATGCCATAAGTAGGAATCACTCAAATCCCTTTTGAGTTTCTTGGTGCTTGTATGGTACATTGAGCTACTAGATGATGTGTCATCATGAACCAATTCATAAATTCCATTTGAAGGCGAAGCCTTGAAATAGAATACATTATCTTTAGAAACATGAATATCATCATCAATAAAATTAACAACGTAACCACATTGTTTTAAGCGAGAAATAGAAATAATGTTTCTACACAAATCCGGAGCATACAAAACATTTTCTAAAATAAGTTCCAATCCGCTTGGAAGCTTCAAAATAAAATCTCCTTGAGCTTTAACATGCACCTTTGCACCATTGCCCATATAGAGACTTGATGTTCCCGCCTTATGATCACTTCTTTTGAACCCCTGCAAAGAATTGCAAATATGAGTTCCACATCCAGTGTCTAATACCCATGTATTAGAAGAAGTAATACTAAGCTCTATATATACCATATATATATTACCTGAGGTTTGCCCTGCATCCCTCTTGTCCTTCAACTCCTTAAGGTAGACCGGACAGTTTCGTTTCCAATGACCCATCTCACCGCAACCGAAACATGGGTCTTCCTTGGGGTTTGCCTTCTCGGCTACCTTTTGCTTCTTAGCCTTGTTGATGGTTGGGGTAACCACCTTCCCCTTCCCTTTGCCTTGATAGGCGGGTCCTTTTCTCTTAGCCACCTTTGGCTTAGAGGTGTTACCTTTGGACCCACCTTGATCGATTGCTAACACGGGTAAAGCCCTTTTACCCATGCTAGTTTCCGCCGTTCTAAGCATACCGTGAAGCTCACCTATGCTCTTATCCATCCCATTCATATTGTAATTAATTACAAATTGATCAAACCTTTTTGATAGGGAATTAAGGATAAGATCGGTGGCTAACTCATTTGATATGTTTAGGTTAAGACGGTTAGCACGATCAATAAGGCTCTTCATTTTGAGGACATAAGAGGAGACGGATTGGGTGTCATCCATACGACATGCATGTAGCGCTCGAACTGTTTCGAAGCGCTCGACACGTGCTTGTTGAAGGAACATCTCCTTCAATTGCGTAATCATGTCATATGCACTATGATGTTCGAAATCCTTTTGGAGTTCGGGTATCATAGTCCCAAGAATTAGACAAGCGACTTGCACCGAATCGGCGCAATACTTGTCATAATAAGCCATGCCCTCTATATCTTCCTCATCCGGTTGGTCGGGAATAGGGTCCTCCAACACATACGCTTTGTCCTCAAGTTTGAGGACAATCCTAAGATTACGGAACCAATCCATAAAGTTCGTATGGTTGAGTTTGTCTTTCTCGAGGAGAGACCTTAATGATAGGTTGTTTAGGTTAAGTGGTGCATTTTGCATGTTGTTGTTATTTGCGGCCATCTACAAAATTTAACAAAGTCCTTTTAAGTATCGATTTTAAATTTAATAAACAATACCCTTTTATTTTTAATTGTTTTATTAAATCTTAGAATCCAACGGTAAATCAAATTTCGGTTAGGTGACCTTTATCCCGTTATTTGATTTAGCTAGGTAGTCATTTATGTGACAATTGCAATCCTTTTGCAACTTCTAAGTTATGGGATCATGCAATCCTTTTGCATGGCATATTTATCCCATCAACGCCTATTTGTTCCTCATGCTTCGGTGACCCTAAGTTCATGATTCCTAAATCAAGTCGTCCTACTTGTGTAAACATGTAGACTTAATATACAAGTGGTTAGGTGACCTTTATCCCACATGTATGCGAAGTGTACCTTATTCATATTAGTTCACTCATGACGGTTAGGTGACCTTTATCCCATCAAGAGATTCCTAATATGTCTAAGTGTTTCCACAAAAGGATGGCGTTTAACTTGTTTACCTTGTTTTAGTTAAGGGATTTTAAGTTTTCATAAATTCTAGTTTAAGAAAACATTTGCCATACACCAACATGCATTTGGTGTATAGTTCATTATGAAAAGCCAATTTCATGTCTATAAACCATTTTATGTATATATGATCCTAATCATGATCTTAATAATCGTTTATTAATGTCCTTTTAGCCATTTTTAATTCAACCAATTAAATTGTCGTTTTGCATGTCGTTAATTAATGTATAATTTAACCAATTAAATTTCCATTTTGCTTGTTGTTAACTTGTGTGATTAACTTGTAGCATACAAACATACAATCCACAATCATACAATAAACAACCATGCATGCAAAACAAATATGTTCACAATCAAGCCATTTTGGTAGACATTTGTTTAGCCGAAAACAAATGCCACCGGATAAGGGGTAATTACACAAAGTAGGAGATTTCAAATCTCCCACTTAACCTTGCATCCAAATGCTTCTTCATGTGTTCTTCAAGTCTTCATCATTCTTCATCATTTTACAAAATATATCCTAATACATTTTGTCTAAAAAATGAAATTACAACCTAATCTATTTTACATACCAAATATAAAATAAATTACATAACCAAATGAATTATTACATGCCAAATGAATAAATATTATTACAAACCAATTGAATAAATATCAATCAACCATGCATGCAACCAAACACAAGGTCAAGGCTTAGATTGTGAACATCATCAACATAAGTGATAGGCAATACAGAATCACAAGTGATTGGAAACACAGAATCACAAGTGATCTGCAACACAGAATCACAAGTGATTGGCAATACAGAATCACAAGTGATTGCAACACAGAATCACAAGTGATTGGCAATACAGAATCACAAGTGATCGGCAACACAGAATCACAAGTGATTGGCAGTACAGAATCACAAGTGATTGGCAGTACAGAATCACAAGAGATTGGCAGTACTGAATGCAGAATCACAAGTGATTTTGGCCAAAATGACAACCACCCAAAACCGAAAATTTTACATTCTACTTCATGCATGTTCATAGAATGCAAAATTATAGTGGGTTTAATAACCATCTCGAAGCATATTCCATCAACTTCGGCTCTAGATACCATTGTTGGGATTTAACAAGTTCATAATATACTTAAACCATTTTAAGAATTAAGAAAGCGGAAGCATGTTAATTACCAATTTTAGACTTGTTAAACTTTAACCAATTAAAGTTAAATCCCAATTAGGATCAAGTTGTGAAACATACTTACAAACTACAAGATAGATAAGATATTATACCTTCTCCAAGCTATGTAGTTGATGATGAAGATGATGATGAAGAATAGAGCTTCAAATGGATGAAACCTCAAGTAGTTATACCCCAAACTTATAACCAACACCCTTAGTTTTGGTTAGGATTTGTTTAACACTTGTATAGAGCTTTTAATCACTCAAGAACACACTCTTTCTTCTTGTAAAATTTCGGCCAGCAACCAAAAAATAGAAGCAAGAAGTGTTTTGGTTATTGTGGATCTTTTATGCATGTAGTAGTGTGAGAACTTGGTTCAAGATTCTAGCATGCCCTTTGTTACTTGTGCATTCTTAAACTTAACAAAAAAATAGCATGGGTGTGGTGCCTTGGGCACATAAAACCGTCCACCCCATGGGGTGGTCTTCTAGACCTTAATTTTTTTATAAAACATCCCATTTATATGTAATAAACCATGCTTTTATTTGTTAAGTACTTTTCATTTTATAAACCATTTTATAAAACTATAACACAACATAATTATTTAAACCTATAAATAATCAAATCCATATCATTTATAAATTATCCAAATAATTTATCTCAAGTGATTATAATTTAGAAAACCGATTTTCTAAAGTACAAGTGTCGCGTATTTATTTAACAATCCAACTGTCTAAATAAATACATATAAGGTGTTGGTAAGCTTGTTGTTGGGTATGACCCGACTTGGATCATAACACAGTGGCCACATTAATTTAATATGTCTCTCGGGCATACGAAATACCTTCAGAGGTAACTACTTTTGTAAGATAGTATGACAATTTTACAAGATTACAAGTTAGGAAATTTGTCCATGTCTCCCCCATAATCACGTTTTTATGGCTTTAAATACCTCTTCCATTTTCAATTTTTACTACATAATTTCCTAGCTAAACACACACACCTTCATGAGCCTTAAACACCTTCATCATTTTAGCAAGTTACCATGAAGATCTCGCTTCAAAAACAAGCCTTAATCATCATAATAAATTCCTTACAAGAACACTTCAATAATCCTTCCAAATATACAAGTTTACTTCCAATCTTTCAATCCCACTCCACCACTCTTTTGGTTCTAGGATTTTTCTTATCTTTTGCAGTAACTTTGTCCAAGTAACTTGAGGTAGTAACCTTATTCATAACCTTATTCGATTCATATTTATATAGCTATCTTATTTTGTGTTGTAAAATTTTAACAACAAGAACATAGTTTGAATGATTTCAAACTTGTTTGCAAACTAAATAGATCCTTCTAACTTAACTTTTAAAACACTTAAAGACCTGTAATATATCATGATGATATGCTAACTTAACAAGATACAACTTGTTTTTACAAAGAACACATTAAAACTGAATCTACGACGTCGGAGTGCAACCGGGGGCTGTTTTGGGTTGGATAATTAAAAACCATCTTGAACTTTGAATTGGAAATTTATATTCTGGAAAAATGATATTTCTTATGAATATGTTAACACATAAAAATTTCATGGTTTAACTCAAAGTGTAAGTATTTTTAGAAAAATGATCATTAAATGTTATTTTTATGATGGAAAATGATCACTTTCATAAGTTTCACCAAAGTTTGACCTATAACCTGTGATTTCTATTACAAACTAAGGTATTTTCAGTTCATATTCTTAAAATTTGACTCGATCCAAGGAAGTGGCAAGTTGAACCAACAAAAACGGAGTTGTAATGAAGAAACTACGACTAAAACAAGATCGGGTATCCGAAGCTAGTTTAGCTACGAAAATATTTGGAGAAAAATTAAATTAATCATATCTTTTCTAATTAATATGATATTTTATATATATAGTTACTCATGATTTGATTTTATATATTTCAGGACCACCCGTAAACAATACGAGAAGATTAATTATAAGACCTCATGATTGTACGCAATACGTCATTTGACAATACGGTACTTTGGGTCATGATTTTAAATCATAAGACACCATGTACACAATAAGCCATTTGACAATATGGTACCATGGGTCAAGATTAATTCCGATCAATATGAATACGATGGGGTCTTTATTTATTTTATTGAACAACTAATTGTGGACTACTAATATCGGACTGCTAACTACGGACTAATAGATATTAAAAGTATTATAAGTATATATGTAACGATTAATTGAAAAGAAAACATGTTGATATATTATATATGGTTAGGTTCGTGATATCTATCGGAGACCAAGTCGAGTTAAATACCTTCAAGGCAAAAGTGAGTATATAGTCCCACTTTTTAACTCCAAATATTTCGGGATGAGAATACATGCATTTTATGATTTACGTTATGGACACAAGTGATTAAAAATATATATTCTACGTTGAGTTGTACCACTGGCATACCTCCCTGTAGCTTGGTAACTACTATTTACATGGGTATTGTAAACGCGAATCCTGTTGATAGATCTATCGGGCCTGACAACCCCAACCGGGCTGGACGACCAATATTCAACGGTTGCACAGTACTTCGTTTCGGTGACTACACTTGGTACGGTGTAGTAAGATTTCATAATAAAGGGAATATGCGACGTTGATTAAATGTTAAGTATGGTTATCAAGTGCTCAACAACTTAGAATATTTTTATTAAACGTTTATATATGAAATCTTGTGGTCTATATTTATAATGCTGCCGGCATTAAACCTATATCTCACCAACTTTATGTTGACGTTTTAAGCATGTTTATTCTCAGGTGATAACTAAAAGCTTCCGCTGTATCATGTTGAATTTAAGCAAGATCTGGAGTATGCATAATTGTGTCAAAAATAAAACTGCATATCGGAGGATTTGTAATGTAAAATATGTTGGAAATCGTATTGTTATCATCACATGTAATGTTTGTAAGGCTAAGATTATCGCTAAACGATAATCATTATTATGTTGTTTAAACCTTGTAATTTATTAAAAGTTATGGTTTGTACTGTAAAAATGAATGCAGTTTTCTTTGAAAAATGTCACATATAGAGGTCAATACCTCGCAATGACACCAATAAGTACGTGATGTTTATAATCGATATGAACGGGACGTTTCATCTACTAGCTCGGACGGGGATGTCAAGCCCTATGGATCCATATACAACTATTCGCGCCCACCAGTTCTTATAACCGGCAGTTACTAGTTACCAAAGCTAAGGGATTTTCGGTTTAAACTCAGCGTAGAATTAAGTATGTACTTGTGTCCATTTCGTAAAATAGTTTATAAAACAGCGCATGTATTCTCAGCCCAAAAATATATGTCAAAAAGGGATCAAATGAAACTCACTGTTTAATATTGATATACAATATTGCAGGAAAGCATGTAGACGCATCGGAGATGATAAACACGAGGTTTGATTCACAAATATACCCCCGAACATTACCCATAACCTCCTTGGTAATAATCCATAATTTCCTTAGCTCTATCCCACTTGAAAACCATTTTGAAAGTGACACGTTCATAACCTCGTCGTAGTATTTTATGTATAATACTAATTAATAATATTAATAATAATAATATTAATCTTAATAATAATAATAATAATAATAATAATAATAATAATAATAATAATAATAATAATAATAATAATCATAATAATAATAATAATAAATAAAATAAATACGGAGTAATATGTGTGTGTGATTAAGCATGAACTCGCTCGAATTTATAGATGTTTGCTGATCCCTGTGGTCATGCGATCGCATGACTCTGGAGTGCAATACTCATGCGATCGCATGAGATCAATTGCCAGCTCAAATTATTTTTGTAATCTAGCTTGTCGACATAATAAATAAATATATAATATATATAATTTAAATAATTAATTATATATTATATTAAATTCACATGCATAGTTGATTTGTAATTTTAGTTCCGATAAGTCGTACGTCATCACTCGACTTATGTCCCGGTTCCAGTTTTTCAAATGTCCTTTCGTACCTTTAGAAAACTGGCATTTTTCGTTTCGTGACTCGTACCTTTGTCAAAATATAAACTTAAATTATCCATAACTATGTCACTTGAAATTTAGCTTTAATCAATTAAGTGTTTTGGTCATTTGCTTCTATAAATCATCGTCTCATAGTATATACATATACATATATATATTTTCATTTTGAAATAGTGTCTTACTGTAGTAAAGTCAATTTTTACTGTAGCAAATAGTGATTTTCAAAAACACTGTAGCTAAATATTTCAATCAGATAATCAAACCAATAAGTTTAATACACAGTATCATATACTCAACACTTTGTTACGTTTTCAAGTTATAGTATATGTATCTATTTACATATAATTGTTCGCGAATCGTTGAGAACAATCGAAGGGTAATTGAATAGTTCAAAATTTTGAGATTCAACTTCATAGGCTTTGCTTATCGTGTCGAAATTATTAATCATTTAAGATTAAGTTTAAATTTAGTCAAAATTTCCGGGTCATCACAAATGTTGAGTTGGTTGCATTGCACCAAGATGATGGTGTCGGCGGTCGCAAGAAATGGTCTTCCTAAGATGAGGGGGACTTAAAGGTCCTCCTTCATCTCCATGATCACACAATCAACCGGGAACACCAAGGAGTCAATGTTAACCAAGATGTCCTCGGCGATGCCAATGGCGGTGTCAAATGAATGGTTGGCCAATCTTATTCTAATTCGAGTGGGTTTTAAAGGCCCAAGTCCAAGTCTTTCATAAAGTGAATGGGGCATATGGTTAATGCTTGCACCCAAATTGGCAAGTGCATTGAACACTTCCGAGTCACCAAACTTACATGGGAAAACAAATTTTCCCGGATCTCCTAACTTTTTAGGAATCCTTGGCCTTGATGCAAGTATTTTATTACACTCCTCTTCAATAAAGAAAGATATTTCATCATGATATTTACCCCTTTGAGAGATTAACTATTTGATTAAGCATCCATAATTCGGCATTCCTTTGAGCACATCGGTTATTGGCAAGTTGACCAACACATTTTTCATCATATCTTGGAACTTTTTGTATTGAGCTACCAACTTATCTTTCCTTAAAGCTTTCGGATATGGAACCGGTCTCGTAACCTTCAAAGGCTCTTTACCCTTTTCATTACCCTTAACCCCGGTTGAGTCGACTTTTTCTTTACCCTTTTCCTTACTAACCCCGATTTCCTCCTCGATGAAGCTTGGTAGTGGTTCTTGGGTAATAAAGGTTTGTAGGTTGGAATCTTCATTTACTTCATTCAAGGTTAGACCGCTTCGAGTGGTTATGGCATTGACATTTTCATTTCGGTTTGGATAGTTAGGGTTTTGGTTGGTGTTGCTCTCAATAGGAATGACCCTTGTGTTATTGTTGTTGTTTTGGTTTTGTTGTTGGTTATTATTGTAGTTGTTGTTTGGGTTGACTTGGGTGTTGGATGGCAAGGTGCCTTTGTAAAGGCCCGTCCTAATCCACTTGGACGAAGTCTTCAACATCTGGTCTCATTGCGAGGTACTGAACTCTATATGATACGTTTTACAAACATTGCATTCATTTTAAAAGGCAACTCATTTTAAAATATAACCTTTTGATACAAATGACATACATTTTCCATAATATGAATGACTAATCGGTCATTTACTTAATAGCAGTCTTTTTGAACTCAAACGACTTGAATGCAACGTCTTTTGAAATATGCCATGAACGACTCCATGTAATATCTTTAAATTGAGCAAATGCACAGCGGAAGATTTCTTTCATACCTGAGAATAAACATGCTTAAAAGTGTCAACCAAAAGGTTGGTGAGTTCATAGGTTTATCATAAACAATCATTTCAATAATTTTAGTAGACCACAAGATTTCATTTTCGTACAAAGTGCAGGTCTGCTCACTGGTATAAAATCCATTCATATGGTGAACGCCTGGTAACCGACATTAACAAAATGCATATAGAATATCCCCAAAACATACAGGCATATAGCAATCAGTATGATAAATACAGAACTTCTCGTTTGTTACGTATAATCCTCGAAGTACTAAAGCAGTTCATATCACTGACTGGGGTGTGTCAAAGCCCATAGATCTATCTTTAGGATTCGCGTCAATTAGTGGACTGGTTCACTAATTCTTATGTTACCTAGCTAAAAGGGGAATATTCGGTATTCGTAATCCAGCCATAGAATGTAGTTTTAAGTACTTGTGTCTATTTCGTTAAACGTTTATAAAAGCGCATGTATTCTCAGTCCCAAAATATATATTGCAAAAGCATTTAGTAAAAAGGGAGCAAACGAACTCACGATACGATATTTTGTAGTAAAAATATGCATACGACTGAATTGAACAATTGCAGGGTTCGCCTCGGAGTCACAAACCTATATTAATTATTTATATTAAAACATATAATCGTAATCGAACAAGTTTATATATATTATTATTAATAATATACTTGTTATATTATATGTTATATAGATAAATTTAATATATTTAATTCATATATTTTATATAATTGATATTTATCATATTAAATTTTAATATAGTTTAATTAATAACATTTTATTGATAAAATATAGTAATATGTAATATTAATATAATTGTAATGTATTTTTATATAAAATACTTATTTGTAATAATAATAATGATAATAACAGTGATAATAATAATATTAATAATAATGATATTTCATTTTAATCTTATTTAAAATTTTCATAATAACATCTATATTCATATTTATAATCTTTATTTTTATACTTATAACTTTAACAACATCATTAAAACTTTTATTTTCATAATCATAATAATTTTAATAATAATGATATTAATAATACTAATAATATTAATACTAATAGTTTTAATGATAACAAAATGATAATTTTAGTAAAAATGATAATAATGATAATAATTTTTAATAATAACAATACTAAGAATGGTAATCATATTAATAATCATAATGATAATATTAATAATAATACTTATGTTAATAATATAAATAATAATAATAATAATAATAATAATAATAATAATAATAATAATAATAATAATAATAATAATAATAATAATAATAATAATAATAATAATAATACTAATAATTATAAAATAATACTAATACTAATATTTATGAAAATAATAATAAATTGTATTATTTTCATAATAATAATAATAATAATAATAATAATAATAATAATAATAATAATAATAATAATAATAATAATAATCATAATTATAATTATAATAATAATAATACTTATTTTGATAATAAAATGATAAAATTATATTTTTAATGATGATAATAATATTAGTAATAACAATAATAATAATAATAATAATAATAATAATAATAATAATAGTAATAATAATAATAATAATAATAATAATAATAATAATAATAATAATCATAATAATAATAATAATAATAATAATAATAATAATCATAATAATCATAATTGTAACTATAATCATAATAATAATAATAATAATAATAATAATAAATGATAATTAATACTTATATTAGTAATAATAATAATTATTATTATAATACTAATAATAATAACAATAATAATAATAAAAATAATAATAACAAAACTACCTTTAAAACAAGCTTTAAAAAAAATACGCCACTGCCCAGGCTCGAACCCGAGACCTCTCGTTTAAATGCAACACCACTAACCATCCATCTATCTTTATTTTTTTGATATATTCTCTAACATAAAACTATATAACCAGTTTCTATTTTCCTTCTTCTTCTTCATTTAATCGACCAGAGAACCAAAACCAATTTAACATCTATTAAATGTTTTGACTTAGGATTTGATATTGAAATATATACAATTTGTAATTGTGATTTTAATTAACAGACACAAAAAAAAAATTAAAACAAACAGCAGCTGGTACGCGAAAAAAAATAATGAACTCAACATTTGATTTTGATTTCTAGACGTTTTTAGATTGAAATTGCTACTTGAAATATGTTATAAAGCGTTCATAGAAACTTAATGAATCATCAATTGATCCAGAAACATCAAAACGAACTCGAATTTCTTCATAAACATTGACTTTTTGAATTAAAACTTTGACTCTCAAATTCGAACTCGATATGAGGAATTGAAAGCTGAAATTTTGCAGATAGTTTGATTACAAGATTCCTAACAAAACTACATTTATAGATTTTGAAAAATGATTCGAATTCGAGTTTTTGCCAAAAAGTTACGCGTACAGAGTATATCGATCTTTTTTATAAAAATTTTGTTTAATTTAACAAAATTAAACAATTTGTATCAGTTGTAATGGATAATTGATGATAAAAGATTGAATGAATTAACACAAACAGATCAATTGTTATATAAAGAATTCTATGTGGGTCGACAACCAAACACAGACAATAAAAAAAATAAAAAAGGTGAGTTTGATGGCTAACTGATTTTGTTATCTGTCTTTTAATTTTTATATTTAATTAATATTATTAATTAATAAATGTATTAATAATAATAATTATTATTATATTAATAACTAAAATCATAATTATAATAATGATAATATTAGTAATAACAATATTAATAATTAAATGATAGTTTTTATAATAATAGTTATATTAATAATGATAATGAATAAATAATATTAATAACAAGGATAATGATAATTGTTTATAATAATGTTAAAAATGATATTTTTAATAATAATAATAACTAATAACATTTAAATTACAACTAAATTATAATTTTAATCATTCTTATAATAATATTTACATTTTATATCTTTATTTTGATATTCATAACCTTAAAATTATAATTATAACAATAATAATAATAATAATAATAATAATAATAATAATAAAAATAATAATAATAATAATATTAATATTAATAGTAATAATGAAAGAAATAATAATATTACTACGATAACTATATCTTAATTTGTAATTAAATTTAATATATTACATATTATTAATTAGGTAATATTTAATAATTATATAATATATAATAATATATTTTGAATATTTAATATTTATACATTTTAATATATTACAATATACATATAATCATCAATTATGTATAGAAATAATATATATATATATATATATATATATATATATATATATATATATATATATATATATATATATATATATATATATTACATATATCAATCTACCATTGTTAATATATAATTATTCGTTATTAACTTCGTAAAGAAAATAAAACTAGTATTTCTAAATACTGTATTCAAAGTTTTTAAAATATATATTCTAAAATACTATATATATATATATATATATATATATATATTACTTAACAAGTTTTTATTTTTAAATCATATACGATTTTACATCTTTAATTTCAACAACTAAATCGCATAATATTTTATTAATATACTTCATATTATAATATATATATATATATATATATATATATATATATATATATATATATATATATATATATACATATCTATTTATAACTAGTTGTTCGTGAATCGTCGGAATTAGTCAAAGGGTAAATGAATATATTAAAACAGTTCAAAATTTTTTGACACTCAGTTTAACAGACTTTACTTATCGTGTCAGAACTATGAAATCATATATAGTTTTGGTTCAATATAAGTCGAAATTTTCCCGGTCGTCACAGTACCTACCCGTTAAAGAAATTCTGTCCTGAAATTTGATTGAGGTCGTCATGGCTAACAATAAGAATGTTTTCATGACGAATATGAGTTGAAAAACAGAGTTTTATTACCATTGAATAATATGGATAAAATAATTTGATTACGTGAAGAGTACGAGTGATGCTATCGCAAAAGAGTGAAATGATGGAAGTCAAGTTTGTCTTAACTTTTGACGTAGTTACTGTTGATTTTTGGGATTCAAGGAATAAAAAAAATCTTTGAAATCTATATAAGATTTGATTCTTCGGTAAAAAAGGAAATTAAGATTCTCTTTAATTAAATGAGGTCACCTGTCTCGATTGCTATGTCTGATAATTCATTATAAATTTACCTCTTCTGTTCCATTATTTTCACCACTCCTATACTTTCTTTCTCAATTCATACTTCCAAAAAATTGTGAAAATGATTAATCTAATTCTAATCCTTGATATTTTCCTGACTATCGCATCTGTCATTCTTCTTTTTTATCTGCCACCAGAGGAATCTGTTTTCTTCTACTATGCTCTAGGAATTATTGTATTTATCATTCTCCTGTGTCTTTATATTGCTATATGAAGTGATATACACAGTTTGTGATTTCGGTGCTGTTGTCGGGCTTTATATTTTCCCTTATATTTCGGAGCTCCATGCTTTTGTTTTCTCTTCTCGACTTTAAGTAAAGCAAGTAATGGTCCAGAATTCGTAGGTATGGAGTTTCGAATGATCATAATATACTAAGCAGAAAGGTAATATCACGATTTGATTTGTTAAATTACCAGAATCACAGAAGATGGAACTATCAAGAATATATTTTCTTGATATGTTTGGAGGTTAAGTAGAATGAAAGAGTTATTTAACATGGCACATGATGAGGGTATGATCTGTGAACCATCATCACGTTCCATTAGAAGTTTAGCATGACTTACTGTAATATAACCACGTTGGTCAGGCGTCATTATATTATACTAACTCATGCTTTCTATTCCCAACACTTCTCCAGAAATCATTCATAATTTAAACTCGAATTTTTTTACGGAGATATAGAAACTAAAACAGTTTCCTTCATGATGTAACACAAATAGCACGAAGAGATAAATAATTTCGGACAAGAATAGCTATGAAGATATTTTCAGAAATATCGAAGATATTTATAATGAAAGATACGATGATATCTTAGAATTTTAAAATTGAATAATGATGAAGAAAATTTTTCCGCAAGAATTTAGATTAAGTAAGGAGCAAGGTATTCGCCGAAGATTTCACCAGACACTGAATCATCTGGATTCTTTAAGTACGAGTTTAATCCTTGTGATTTGTCCACACTCTCCTTCATATTTTGCTCAATCCATTTTTCAGTACCAAAATTTCTATTGAGTGTTTTCAACACTCCATTCTTTATCATCAACTTTTGGCCATTAAGCCATCTACAGCTTTTGCTGCTTCATCAGCATTCAATGTTACCATAACTGAATCACTGGTTATCAATCCGAGGTGTTTTCAAGAATTTCGAAGGGTTTGAACGCAGATTGTAATTGTCAAGATACATATGATGTTTAAGATGAAATCAAGTGGCAAACTTGAAGAAGTGTTTAGTCTAATATGTTATAATCAGTATTTTAATACTTTTTAATTGTCCATCGTTAGTAGTCCAATGTTAGTAGTCCAAATATAGTCCAACAGTCCAATAGTTCAATAGTCCAATAGTTCAATAGTCTAATATAATCTTAGAATTAATCAAGATATATTGTACACGTATTGTGTAAGACTCAATCTCAACCCATTGTACGCGTATTGTCTTAGAATTAACCCAAACGTATTGTGTACATGTGCCTTACGATTTATCCGATGTATTGCATAACTATTGTCTTAACTAACTAAGATTATATTATATTGTCTTAGGATTAGCCAAGACTAGTATATTACAAGTAAATAGTCATGACGGATATAGAAACAGTTAGCTAGGATATGGTTAGCGTGGATTCTTAACAAAATTACACGTAGCTAATTAGTTCGTTTCTAATAAATTTTATTTTATCCATAATTTTATTCATTATGCCACCTGTTAAATCTTGACTTAGATTCTGATCGGTCAAAATCCGAATATGAAATTGAATATGAACGAAAATGGTTATTCTTGGGTGAACGGATACGTATATCTGTAAGTAGTATAGTAATGACAGTTGAATTAGAACTGAAGAATGTACAGTGTAACATATTAATGTGAATCTAAATATTTTTCGGGTATTACCTACCCGTTAAAATATTCTCTTCATTAATAGTTTGTACGAAAGAATTTCGATGTAGAAGGATACGTAGAATGAAGATAATCGATGTAGAATGATATGTAGAACGAAGATTATGCTCGAGGTATAGTTTGTGATGTTGAGATGTGTGATGTTGAGGGTTGTGTTGTGAATGTTATTGATGCTGTTGGTGCTGATGTTGCATGTGATGCCTACAAATTGTGCATCATATTCTCCAAGGTCACTACTCGGGCGCGAAGCTCATTGACTTCTTCTATTACTCCGGGATGATTGGCGGTTTGAACAACGGGATGAATAAAATTTAGAATGGTAGATATTACGTAATCGTTGCGAGCTATTCTGGAAATGAGGTTGAAAATGGTGTTTCGGACTGGTTCGCCGGTAAGTGCTTCAGGTTCTTCGCTAAGAGGTGAATTTGGTTGCTGGAAAGGATCACCTTCTTCTCGTCTCCATTGATTAAGTTGACTACGAACCCATCCCCATTTCATCCAGAATATGTGATGGCTAATTGGTTGATCCATTCCGGTTACACTGCATTCGGAGCTCGAGTGAAAATCCATATCGGAATAGCTGTCGGAATCCGAGGAACTTGAATTGGTTGCAGAATTCATCTTACACGGTTAGATAAAGGATTTTCGATATGAAATAATTTTTGGATGTCAGATGGTATTCTAATTACATATAATACCTATATATAGTACAGAAGATCCCGTAGATTACGGAAGAACTTTCGGAAGCTGTCAGGCAGAGTTTACAGTAACAGATACGCTAAGATACGAATTTATCTATACACTATCTGTGCAATAAATGCAGTAAGACGTGTCTAGACTAAGAATGAATAACAGGTAATTTCCAACATGAAATAATAAGCAAAACTTTTGACATGCAGACACGGATGAAGTCCAGACTCACTAATGCATCATAACAACTATCAGTTAGACACACTAATGCAAGACCTGGTTCGCTAAGACCAACTCTCTGATACCAACTGTAAAGGCCCGTCCTAATCCACCTGGACGAAGTCTTTAACATCTGGTCTCATTGCGAGGTACTGAACTCTATATGATACGTTTTAGAAACATTGCATTCATTTTAAAAGACAACTCATTTCAAAATATAACCTTTCGATACAAATGACATACATTTTCCATAATATGAATGACCAATCGGTCATTTACTTAATAGCAGTCTTTTTGAACTCAAACGACTTGAATGCAACGTCTTTTGAAATATACCATGAACGACTCCATGTAATATCTTTAAATTGAGCAAATGCACAGCTGAAGATTTCTTTCGTACCTGAGAATAAACATGCTTAAAAGTGTCAACAAAAAGGTTGGTGAGTTCATAGGTTTATCATAAACAATCATTTCAATAATTTTAATAGACCACAAGATTTCATTTTCGTACAAAGTACAGGTCTGCTCACTGCTATAAAATCCATTCATATGGTGAACGCCTGGTAACCGACATTAACAAAATGCATATAGAATATCCCCAAAACATACAGGCATATAGCAATCAGTATGATAAATACAGAACTTCTCGTCTGTTACGTATAATCCTCGAAGTAGTAAAGCAGTTCATATCACTGACTGGGGCGTGTCAAAGCCCATAGATCTATCTTTAGGATTCGCGTCAATTAGTGGACTGGTTCACTAATTCTTAGGTTACCAAGCTAAAAGGGGAATATTCGGTATTCGTAATCCAGCCATAGAATGTAGTTTTAAGTACTTGTGTCTATTTCGTTAAACATTTATAAAAGCAAATTGTATTCTCAGTTCCAAAATATATATTGTAAAAGCATTTAGTAAAAATGGAGCAAACGAACTCACGATACGATATTTTGTAGTAAAAGTATGCATACGACTGAACTGAACAATTGCAGGGCTGGCCTCGGATTCACAAACCTATATCAATTATATATATTAAAACATATAATCGTAATCGAACAAGTTTATATATATTATTATTAATAATATACTTGTTATATTATATGTTATATAAATAAATTTAATATATTTAATTCATATATTTTATATAATTAATATTTATCATATTAAATTTTAATATAGTTTAATTAATAACATTTTATTGATAAAATATAGTAATATGTAATATTAATATAATTGTAATGTATTTTTATATAAAATACTTATTTGTAATAATAATAATGATAATAACAGTGATAATAATAATATTAATAATAATGATATTCCATTTTAATCTTATTTAAAATTTTCATAATAACATTTATATTCATATTTATAATCTTTATTTTTATACTTATAACTTTAACAACATCATTAAAACTTTTATTTTCATAATCATAATAATTTTAATAATAATGATATTGATAATACTAATAATAATAATACTAATAGTTTTAATGATAATAAAATGATAATTTTAGTAAAAATGATAATAATTTTTAATAATAAAAATACTAATAATGGTAATCATATTAATAATAATGATAATATTAATAATAATACTTATGTTAATAATAATACTTATAATAATACTAATAATTATAAAATGATACTAATACTAATATTTATGAAAATAATAATAAATTATATTATTTTCATAATAATAATAATAATAATAATAATAATAATAATAATAATAATAATAATACTTATTTTGATAATAAAATGATAAAATTATATTTTTAATGATGACAATAATATTAGTTATAACAATCATAATAATAATAATAATAATCATAATTGTAACTTTAATCATAATAATAATAATAAATGATAATTAATACTTATATTAGTAATAATAATAATAATAATAATAATAATAATAATAATAATAATAATAATAATAATAATAATAATAATAATAATAATAATACTAATAATAATAACAATAATAATAATAATAATAATAATAATAATAATAATAATAATAATAATAATAATAATAATAATAATAATAATAATAATAATAATAATAATAATAATAATAATAATAATAATAATAATAATAATAATAATAATAATAACAAAACTACCTTTAAAACAAGGTTTAAAAAAAATACGCCACTGCCCGGGCTCGAACCCTAGACCTCTCGTTTAAACGCAACACCAGTAACCATCCATCTGTCTTTGTTTTTCTAATATAATCTCTAACGTAAAACTATATAACCAGATTCTGTTTTCCTTCTTCTTCTTCTTCATTTAATCGACCAGAGAACCAAAACCAATTTAACATCTATTAAATGTTTTGACTTAGGATTTGATATTGAAATATATACAACTTGTAATTGTGATTTTAATTAACAAACACAAAAAAAAATTAAAACAGACAGCAGCTGGTACGCGAAAAAAAAATATAATGAACTCAACATTTGATTTTGATTTCTAGACGTTTTTAGATTAAAATTGCTACTTGAAATATGTTATAAAGCGTTCATAGAAACTTCATGAATCATCAATTGATCCAGAAACATCAAAACGAACTCAAATTTCTTCATGAACAAATCCTTTGACTTTTTGAATTAAAACTTTGACTCTCAAATTCGAACTCGATATGAAGAATTGAAAGCTGAAATTTTGCAGATAGCTTGATTACAAGATTCCTAACAAAACTACATTTATAGATTTTGAAAAATGATTCGAATTCGATTTTTTGCCAAAAAGTTACGCGTACAGAGTATATCGAGCTTTTTTATAAAAAATTTATTTAATTTAACAAAATTAAACAATTTGTATCAGTTGTAATGGATAATTGATAATAGAAGATTGAATAAATTAACACAAACAGATCAATTATTATATAAAGAAGTCTATGTGGGTCGACAACCAAACACAGACAAGAAAAAAAATAAAAAAAAATTAAAAAGGTGAGTTTGATGGCTAACTGATTTTGTCATCTGTCTTTTAATTTTTATATTTAATTAATATTATTAATTAATAAAGGTATTAATAATAATAGTACTAATAATAATAATTATTATATTAATAACTAAATTCATAATTATAATAATGATAATATTAGTAATAACAATATTAATAATTAAATGATAGTTTTTATAATAATACTTATATTAATAATGATAATTAATAAATAATATTAATAACAAGGATAATGATAATTATTTATAATAATGTTAAAAATAATATTTTTAATAATAATAATAATAACTAATAACATTTAAATTACAACTAAATTATAATTTTAATCATTCTTATAATAATATTTATATTTTATATCTTTATTTTGATATTCATAACCTTAAAATTATAATTATAACAATAATAATAAGAATAATAATAATAATATTAATAATACTAATATTAATATTAATAGTAATAATGAAATAAATAATAATATTACTACGACAACTATATCTTAATTTGTAATTAAATTTAATATATTACATATTATTAATTATGTAGTATTTAATAATTATATAATATATAATAACATATTTTGAATATTTAATATTTATACATTTTAATATATTACAATATACATATAATCATCAATTATGTATAGAAAACATATATAAATATTACATATATCAATCTACTATTGTTAATATATAATTATTCGTTATTAATTTTGTAAAGAAAATAAAACGAGTATTTCTAAATACTATATTCAAAGTTTTTAAAATATATATTCTAAAATACTATATATATATATTTATTACTTAACAAGTTTTTATTTTTAAATCATATACTATTTTACATCTTTAATTTCAACAACAAAATCGCATAATATTTTATTAATATATTTCAGATTATAATATATACATATCTATTTACAACCACTTGTTCGTGAATCGTCGGAATTAGTCAAAGGGTAAATGAATATATTAAAACAGTTCAAAAATTTTTGAGACTCAGTTTAACAGACTTTGCTTTTCGTGTCAGAACTATGAAATCATATATAGTTTTGGTTCAAAATAATTCGAAATTTTCCGAGTCGTTACAGCCTTGAGGTCTTTCGGCAACTTGGCTTGAAAGTCTTCCAACGGTGCTCTCAAGGTTTTAGAATGAGGCTTGTTGGTGCTTTAATTGTTGCTTTAAGAACTCGTTCTCCTTTAACAAGAATGTTTCGGTTTTCTCCGCCTTCTTTATATAGTTTTGCATAATCTCTTCTAAACTCTTTGAAGGTTGGGATTGTTGGTTGTTTTGTTGAGGTTGTTGATTGTAACTTTGGTTATTTTGTTGTTGGGAATAACCTTGGTTGTTTTGATAACTTGAGTTGCCTTGGTAACTTAAATTAGGTTGGTTGTTATAAGGTTGAGTGTTGTATGGTTGTTGGTTTTGTGATTGAAAGTTTTTGTTGCGGTTTTGGTTATAGTTTGGGTTGTAACCTTGATTTCGATTTTGGTTTGTAAATCTGGGTGGTGGGTTATTTTGGTTGTTGAATGTAACTTGCCTTTGGTTAGGATTGAAGTAGCCTTGGTTTGATGTCCCACTCCTTTGATAATTTTGATTACTCACATAGTTGACATGAGCATCCGAATTCATGGAAATATCGTTCAAATCAATATAGTTGCATTGGTTGATTTAAGGACAATTCTTTGTGAGGTGAGGTCCATCGCATCTTTCACATCCTACTTGCATCGCGACTATTGATTGTTGTAGCTTCTTTAACTCCTTCCCATACGATTGAAATTGATTATTTAGGCTACCAAGTGTGACTTGACCATTGTCACTGTGACACCGCTAATTATTTTTTTTATACGTGGCGGAAGCATTTATTTATTAATTACATAATAAACATTAACTATTGTTAATACAACCAGTGTCACGTGTCATTACAAAATACTTGTTTATATGGAGAAGACGTATTTACAATACATTTACAAAGTATCACTGTTTAAACAAAACAAGAAAACATCAGAGTTGACTCCTGTCAAACATAACATCACCATGCCCGTCTTCTCCCAAAAAGCACAATCTACAAAAGCTATCAACCTGCAAGGAGGAAATGGAGGGGAGTTAGCATGAAGCTAAGTGAGTACAACTAACTACAGGCCATAGCATACATAAGTGTTATACTAATCATGTCACATAGTCTAACACACAAACATCACCCAAGTGCCATCTACAGAGACTCTGGCGGCTCGGCCAAACCATTAACCACCAGTTGATCGGACTGGGGCTTACCAGAAGTTCCTCCACCACCGTATGTATATATATAATTCACACGCGACGGACGCGTCATTCACATATATATACACCATGATTGACTAGACTACCACATGAGGAACCCAACCCGCAGGTTGATCTCTCCTACCGAGGCCACCACACAATAGGGACGCACTGGGCTCCAGCAGACAAGCATCAACTAACATGCAGTCATCACAAAGTACTAACTAACCACAACAATAAGTATATCTAACAAGCATGGCAATCATAAAATAACATGCTTCTATATACTATATTCTCCAGTTAGTCCCACTCACCAAATACCAGCAACCAGCTCAGATAATCTACGACTGAGCGGCTTCTTTATCCTTATCACCTAAACATAAGGCAAATCAAGTTAGTTTCTGTCCATCAACACAAAACAGTACAGTACAGAACTAAAAATTTTAGCATAAAAAGCGTCCGCTAAAAATTTTTGCTTAACACTTGTGCACTTTCAAAATTTACATCCTGAACATCAAAATACAAACGGGCACCATAACGGCTAAAACTCAACACTTAGTAAAAATTTCTACTGCATAGACCATCGGTCGATCGTCAGAGACGACCGGCCAATCGTCACTACACCATCGGTCGACGGACTTCACTATCGGTCGATCTGTATAATTACAACCGTTGGTCGAAGGACTCACACCATCGGTCGACGGTCTAGTCCATCAGACGATGGCCATACACCATCGGTCAACGGTCAGATACCATCGGCCGAGGGTAGTTCATCTGCAGAAGCTGAAGACAAAGTGACGGGTTTCACCCAAAATCGACCAATTCTTGCTCTAGAGCTCGATTATGACCTCAAAACTGACCAAATCAAAGACACTACACATGTAGAAACATAAACCCACAAGATTAGGACTCAAACAACATCAAATCAAACCATTTTTTACCCAAATACACACTTTGTAAAAACTAACACAAAAAACTCCATTTTCTTGAAGATTAAAGCATGAAAAGCTATGAATCTTACCTTGTTAGAATCAGTAAATCATAAGGAACACAAAGATGTAAATGATTCGAGCTCTAAAACAAGGATTAGAAATTAGGGTTTGATTGTAGGTGAGAGTGAAGGTACGAGAGTGTTTGGTGAAGAAGGGTCTAGAAATGGTAAGAACACAGCCCTCTAGTCATCTAAAGTGGGTTAAAATCCCACACTGTGCAACACACGGGTATTTATCAGTTATCTGATATCTTTCATACATCATTTGGCAACCCAAACAAAGTCCAAATTAAATAAACAAACCTGTTCTGTGACCCTTGTCACAAACTGGTCATAACCACATCATCAAATAATAATAAATGTTAAGTTAAAATAAAAACATATAATAACACAACACAAACTTAAGGGCAAACTAGTAATCTTACATCTAGGCCCAATTGAGGATGTTACAAATCTACCCCCCCTTAAGAAGATTCCGTCCTCGGAATCTGGTCAAGGTCAAACAAGTGGGGATAGCGCGCCCTCATCAACTCCTCGGTTTCCCAGGTCAAGTTGGAACCTAAACTGTGCCGCCATTCCACTAACACCATTGGAATCTGTTTCTTTCTTAGTTTTATGACCTTCTTGTCTACTATTCGAATTGGCTCTTCTACTAACTTCTTACTTAAATCCACTTTCAAATCCTTTAACGGAAGAATTAAACTTTCATCGTCTACTTTACACTTTCTTAAATAACATACATTGAACGTGTTGTGAATTCCCGCTAATTCTGAAAGAAGATCTAAAACTACCGTCTGATTGTTCAAAATTTCTATGATCGGAAATGGCCCAATATACCTTGTTGCCAACTTCCCATGTTTTCCAAATCTGATTACCCCTTTCCATGGTGAAACTTTCAGATAAACCCGATCACCTACATTAAATATCACTGGACTCTGCGCGGATCAGCATACATCTTTTGTCGATCTCTAGCTGCTTTTAACTTCTCACGTGCAATTTCGACCTTTTCTGCAGTTATCTGAACAATTTCGGGACCTGCAAATTGTTTCTCACCTGCTTCTAACCAACACGTAGGAGTTCTGCACTTGCGACCATACAACATTTCATACGGCGGCATTCCAATACTCGAATGATACGAATTGTTGTAAGCAAACTCTATCAAAGGAAGATGCGAATCCCACGAACCACAATATTCTAAGACACGTGCTCTTAACATGTCTTCTAACGTCTGAATCGTTCGTTCACTCTGACCGTCTGTCTGTGGATGATAAGCTGTACTTAGATTCACACGTGTACCCAGATTCTGTTGTAAACTGTTCCAAAACTTAGATACAAACCTAGTATCTCTGTCGGAAACTATTGACATCGGTACTCCATGTCGACTAACGATCTCTTTCGAGTACAATTCTGCTAAATCACTCAACGAAGCAGTTTCACGAGTAGCTAAGAAGTGAGCACTCTTTGTCAGACGATCCACTATTACCCAGATCATGTCATGTCCTTTCTGGGTTCGGGGTAACTTGGTTACAAAATCCATAGTTATATGATCCCATTTCCACTGAGGAATTTCTAACTGTCGTAGAGACCCATACGGTTTCTGATGTTCTGCTTTAACTTGCGCACAAATATGACATTTCTCAACGAAACCTGCAACATCTGTCTTCATTGTCGGCCACCAATACAATGTTTTCAAGTCTCGGTACATCTTAGTACTACCTGGATGCACTGTCAATCTCGATTTATGCGCCTCGTTAAGGATTAAATCCCTCAAATCTGCAAGCTTAGGCACCCAAATTCGGTCTTTATAGGTCTTTAATCCTCTAGAATCATTGCATAGGTCAAATTTTCTTTTGGTCATTTGCTCAGTCTTTAGGTTTTTGTCATTCAAAGCTACTAACTGAACGGTTTTCAATCGATCAATCAAGTCTGAAACAATCTCAATTCTCATAAATTTGACATTTTTGACTGTTTTCTTTCGACTCAGAGCATCTGCGACCACATTTGCTTTACCCGGATGGTACTTAATCTCACAATCGTAGTCTTTAATCAGTTCTTGCCATCCACGTTGTCGCATATTCAATTATTCTGTGTAAAGATATATTAAAGACTCTGATGATCTGTATAGATTTCACAATGCGTACCATACAAATAGTGTCTCCAAAGCTTTAAGGCAAACACAACTGCAGTTAGCTCTAAATCATGAGTAGGGTAATTTCGTTCATGATTCTTCAACTATCGTGAAGCATACACTATAACTTTATTTCTTTGCATCAAAACACAACCCAGACCTGCACGTGACGCATCACAGTAAACCACAAAATCTTCTGTTCCCTCTGGTAAAGCTAAGACCGGCGCTTGACATAACAACTGTTTGAGAGTCTGAAAAGCCTTTTCTTGTTCATCAGTCCATCGAAAGGCTAGATCTTTTCTGGTTAACTTATTTAATGGGCCTGCTATTTTAGAAAAGTCTTTGATAAACCGGCGGTATTAACCTGCTAAACCCAGAAAACTCTTGTTTTCTGTCGGCGTTTTCCGCGAGTTCCAATTCATTACGGCCTCTATCTTAGACTGATCCACTTTAATACCCTGTTCACAAATTACATGACCCAGAAACTGTACTTCCCGCAACCAAAATTCACACTTAGAGAATTTAGCGTACAACTGTTCCTGCTTCAGAAGTTCTAACACTAACCTCAGATGTGTAGCATGATCCTTCTCGGTTTTCGAATATATCAAGATATCATCTATGAAGACAATCACAAACTTGTCAAGATACTGACGACACACCCTATTCATTAAATCCATAAACACTGCTGGCTTGTTTGTTAACCCGAATGGCATAACTAAAAATTCATAATGACCATATCTAGTTCTAAACGCTGTTTTCGGTATATCGTTCTCTGCAACACGTACCTGATGATACCCTGAACGTAAATCAATCTTTGAAAAGTAGGAAGCACCCTGTAACTAATTAAATAAATCATCTATTCTTGGTAACGGATACTTATTCTTTATTGTTCTCTTGTTTAAATCACGATAATCTATACACATACGAAGCGACCCATCTTTATTTTTCACAAACAACACAGGAGCACCCCACGGTGAAGAACTTGGTCGAATAAACCCCTTATCTAACAATTCCTGAATCTGAGACATCATTTCTCGGATTTCTGACGGAGCTAATCTGTAAGGAGCTTTTGCAACTGGCGTAGCACCTGGAACTAAATCAATTTTATACTCTACCTCACGTACTGGAGGTAACCCTGGTAAATCATCTGGAAACACTTCGGGAAATTCTGACACAACAGGAATATCGGTCACCTGCTTCTTTTCTTTCTTAACATCGATCACGTAGGCTAAGAACAATTCACACCCTTTCGATACCGCCTTCTGAGCTTTCATTATGGAAACCATAGGAAAGTTTAATCCATTGCGCTCTCCCCTAGCTATCACTCGGGATCCATCGGCCAGACAGAAAGAAATCATCTTCTTATCACACTTAATATTAGCCCTATTAGCTCTTAACCAATTCATGCCTATGACTACATCAAAGCTAGGTATAGGCATCAACAAACAGGTTAAAGGGAAGGAATGGCCATCGATTTCGATGGTAACTCCAGACACAGATGATGTGAATGGAACCATTTTACCATCAGCTACTGCTATTCCCAAAGGCGCATCCAACATCCTAACATGCAACTTCAACTTATCACAGAAGCCTAAGGACATAAAAGATCGATTCGCTCCTGAATCAAACAACACACGAGCTGGCAAGGAATTAACCAAGAACATACCGGTAATGATGTCATCAGTAGCGGTTGCAGCGTCTACCGTCATCTGAAATGCTCTTGCCTCTGCAGTTGGAGGATTCTTTCTCATCTGCCCAGCAGTAGAAGCAGAAGATCCCCCAGAAGTTACTGACCACGCCCTTGACCCTGGCCCAGAACCGACTCTCGGTGCAGATGGACAATTCGCTGATCTATGACCTACCTGATGACAAGTCCAGCACACATCGGACTTAAAGGAACAAGTTGTTGCTTCATGACCTAATATTTCACATCTCAAACATCTTCGGGTCATTGGAGAACATGGACCGGCGTTAGTCGACTTACAAACATTACACCAACCAGACTGACTAGAACCCGATCCACTCATACCAGACTTACTCTTCTGTTTAAATCCACCTGACTTTTGCCACGAAAACCTGATTGCTTACTTGACTGTTGTACAGACTGTCCACCTGTTTGACCTTCTGATTTTCCTCCAAAAGATCCACCTTTTGAACTTTCTCTCTTTGCTGCCATAACATCTCCTTCAGTAACTTTGGCCATCTCATGAGCTTGTGCCAAAGTCGTTGCAAATCTCGCAATGGTTCTGTATTCCGGCTTAACCACCCGCATGAAATGTTGAATCTTATCTTTCTCAGTAGGTGCCCATTGTTGAACAAACCTTAACTTCGATGTAAAATCTCTGAAAACCTCATCAATCCTCATGCTTTCTGTCATCTTCATACTTAGAAACTCGGTTTTCAATCTTTCCATTTCATACTCAGAACAATACTGCTCACGCACCTTAGCAGTTAATTGTTCCCAGGTTATTTGACTGATTTGTTCTTTGGGTAAATATGCAGTGATAGAGTCCCACCATTCCATCGCATCACCTTTAAGAAGTCTATAAGCAAATAACACTCTGGATTCAGGTTCACAAAAATAGGCCTCTAATGCACGCTCGACTTCTCTTAACCAATTGAGTTTCACTGTAGGGTTTGAGTGACCACTGTACTCTGGAGGTTTGCAGTCTAGAAACTATTTGTATGTACACTTCTTTCTCGTCTCGGGAACTTGAAATGGGTATATCATCTGATTTGGAAACGACTGGTTAAACGGGAATGGCACTTGGAGGTTTTGATAGGTAGTCTGAGAAAACTGTGATTGAGAACTGCCACCGGCTTGAGTATAAAAGTTTGAAGGAAAAGTTGTGTTCAACGCAGTGATATTAGGGTTCCATTGTGTCCGCTCTTGTTCCAATACCTTAATTCGTTCTTGAGCTTCTAGTAACTGACTCTGAAGATTTATTACTACTTGAGAGGTTTCTTCCTCTGATGAAACATGCCCATCTTCGTCAGGGGTTCTGAATGTACCAGTTCCAGGGACAGTAGGGCCAGTAGCGTTAGCTTCGTTATCTGTCATTGCTGCACTACCACAACACTCACACCAAAACTTAGTATAAACTCTGTTAGTACTAACAACTAACACATAACATGTCCTAGTACTCACTTAACCCATTCCCAGCATGTTATGTTTGACATGACTCTATTAAGTTTGGGAACATGACATTTAGATCATAATGTGCATGCTGCCAAACTATGCTCTGATACCAACTTGTGACACCGCTAAATTTTTTTTTTATACGTGGCGGAAGCATTTATTTATTAATTACATAATAAACATTAACTATTGTTAATACAACCAGTGTCACGTGTCATTACAAAATACTTGTTTATATGGAGAAGACGTATTTACAATACATTTACAAAGTATCACTGTTTAAACAAAACAAGACAACATCAGAGTTGACTCCTGTCAAACATAACATCACCATGCCCGTCTTCTCCCAAAAAGCACAATCTACAAAAGCTATCAACCTGCAGGGAGGAAATGGAGGGGAGTTAGCACGAAGCTAAGTGAGTACAACTAACTACAGGCCATAGCATACATAAGTGTTATACTAATCATGTCACATAGTCTAACACACAAACATCACCCAAGTGCCATCTACAGAGACTCTGGCAGCTCGGCCAAACCATTAACCACCAGTTGATCGGACTGGGGCTTACCAGAAGTTCCTCCACCACCGTATGTATATATATAATCCACACGCGATGGACACGTCATTCACATATATATACACCACGATTGACTAGGCTACCACATGAGGAACCCAACCCGCAGGTTGATCTCTCCTACCGAGGCCACCACACAATAGGGACGCACTGGGCTCCAGTAGACAAGCATCAACTAACATGCAGTCATCATTAAGTACTAACTATCCACAACAATAAGTATATCTAACATGCATGGCAATCATAATATAACATGCTTTTATATACTATATTCTCCAGTTAGTCCCACTCACCAAATACCAGCAACCAGCGCAGATAATCTACTACTGAGTGGCTTCTTTATCCTTATCACCTGAACATAAGGCAAATCAAGTTAGTTTCTGTCCATTAACACAAAACAGTGCAGTACAAAAATTTTTGCATAAAAAGCGTCCGCTAAAAATTTTTGCTTGTGCACTTTCAAAATTTACATCCTGAACATCAAAATACAAACGGGCACCATAACGGCAACTCAACACTTAGTAAAAATTTCTACTGCATAGACCATCGGTCGATCGTCAAAGACGACCGGCCGATCGTCACTACACCATCGGTCGACGGACTTCAGTATCGGTCGATCGGTAAAATTACAACCGTTGGTCGAAGGACTCACACCATCGGTCGATGGTCTAGTCCATCGGCCGATGGCCATACACCATCGGTCGACGGTCAGAGACCATCGGCCGAGGGTAGTTCATCTGCAGAAGCTGAAGACAAAGTGACGGGTTTCACCCAAAATCGACCAATTCTTGCTCTAGAGCTCGATTATGACCTCAAAACTGACCAAATCAAAGACACTACACATGTAGAAACATAAATCCACAATATTTGGACTCAAACAACATCAAATCAAACCATTTTTGACCCAAATACACACTTTATAAAAACTAACACAAAAACTCCATTTTCTTGAAGATTAAAGCATGAAAAGCTATGAATCTTACCTTGTTAGAATCAGTAAATCACAAGGAACACAAAGATGTAAATGATTCGAGCTCTAAAACAAGGATTAGAAATTAGGGTTTGATTGTAGGTGAGAGTGAAGGTACGGGAGTGTTTGGTGAAGAAGGGTCTAGAAATGGTAAGAACACAGCCCTCTAGTCATCTAAAGTGGGTTAAAATCCCACACTGTGCAACACACGGGTATTTATCAGTTATCTGATATCTTTCGTACATCATTTGGCAACCCAAACAAAGTCCAAATTAAATAAACAACCCTGTTATGTGACCCTTGTCACAAACTGGTCATAACCACATCATCAAATGATAATAAATGTTAAGTTAAAATAAAAACATATAATAACACAACACAAACCTAAGGGTAAACTAGTAATCTTACATCTAGGCCCAATTGAGGATGTTACAAATCTACCCCCCCTTAAAAAGATTCCGTCCTCGGAATCTGGTCAAGGTCAAACAAGTGGGGATAGCGCGCCCTCATTAACTCCTCGGTTTCCCAGGTCAAGTTGGAACCTAAACTGTGCCGCCATTCCACTAACACCATTGGAATCTGTTTCTTTCTTAGTTTTATGACCTTCTTGTCTACTATTAGAATTGGCTCTTCTACTAACTTCTTACTTAAATCCACTTTCAAATCCTTTAACGGAAGAATTAAACTTTCATCGTCTACTTTACACTTTCTTAAATAACATACATTGAACGTGTTGTGAATTCCCGCTAATTCTGAAGGAAGATCTAAAACTACCGTCTGATTGTTCAAAATTTCTATGATCGGAAATGGCCCAATATACCTTGGTGCCAACTTCCCACGTTTGCCAAATCTGATTACCCCTTTCCACGGTGAAACTTTCAGATAAACCCGATCACCTACATTAAATATCACTGGACGTCTACGCGGATCAGCATACATCTTTTGTCGGTCTCTAGCTGCTTTTAACTTCTCACGTGCAATTTCGACCTTTTCTGCAGTTATCTGAACAATTTTAGGACCTGCAAATTGTTTCTCACCTGCTTCTAACCAACACGTAGGAGTTCTGCACTTGCGACCATACAACATTTCATACGGCGGTATTCCAATACTCAAATGATATGAATTGTTGTAAGCAAACTCTATCAAAGGAAGATGCGAATCCCACGAACCACCATATTCTAAGACACATGCTCTTAACATGTCTTCTAATGTCTGAATCGTTCGTTCACTCTGACAGTCTGTCTGTGGATGATAAGCTGTACTTAGATTCACACGTGTACCCAGATTCTGTTGTAAACTGTTCCAAAACTTACATACAAACCTAGTATCTCTGTCGGAAACTATTGACATCGGTACTCCATGTCGACTAACGATCTCTTTCAAGTACAATTCTGCTAAATCACTCAACGAAGCAGTTTCACGAGTAGCTAAGAAGTGAGCACTCTTTGTCAGACGATCCACTATTACCCAGATCATGTCATGTCCTTTCTGGGTTCGAGGTAACTTGGTTACAAAATCCATAATTATATGATCCCATTTCCACTGAGGAATTTCTAACTGTCGTAGAGACCCATACGGTTTCTGATGTTCTGTTTTAACTTGCGCACAAATATGACATTTCTCAACGAAACCTGCAACATCTGTCTTCATTGTCGGCCACCAATACAATGTTTTCAAGTCTCGGTACATCTTAGTACTACCTGGATGCACTGTCAATCTCGATTTATGTGCCTCATTAAGGATTAAATCCCTCAAATCTCCAAGCTTAGGCACCCAAATTCGGTCTTTATAGGTCTTTAATCCTCTAGAATCGTTGCATAGGTCAAATTTTCTTTTGGTCATTTGCTCAGTCTTTAGGTTTTCGTCATTCAAAGCTACTAACTGAACGGTTTTCAATCGATCAATCAAGTCTAAAACAATCTTAATTCTCATAAATTTGACATTTTCGACTGTTTTCTTTTGACTCGGAGCATCTGCGACCACATTTGCTTTACCCGGATGGTACTTAATCTCACAATCGTAGTCTTTAATCAGTTCTTGCCATCGACGTTGTCGCATATTCAATTCCTTCTGCGTAAAGATATATTGAAGACTCTGATGATCTGTATAGATTTCACAATGCGTACCATACAAATAGTGTCTCCAAAGCTTTAAGGCAAACACAACTGCAGTTAGCTCTAAATCATGAGTAGGGTAATTTCGTTCATGATTCTTCAACTGTCGTGAAGCATACGCTATAACTTTATTTCTCTGCATCAAAACACAACCCAGACCTGCACGTGACGCATCACAGTAAACCACAAAATCTTATATTCCCTCTGGTAAAGCTAAGACCGGCGCTTGACATAACAACTGTTTGAGAGTCTGAAAAGCCTTTTCTTGTTCATCAGTCCATCGAAAGGCTACATCTTTTCTGATTAACTTATTTAATGGGCCTGCTATTTTAGAAAAGTCTTTGATAAACCAGCGGTAATAACCTGCTAAACCCAGAAAATTCTTGATTTTTGTCGGCGTTTTCGGCGAGTTCCAATTCATTACGGCCTCTATCTTAGACTGATCCACTTTAATACCCTGTTCACAAATTACATGACCCAGAAACTGTACTTCCCGCAACCAAAATTCACACTTGGAGAATTTAGCGTACAACTGTTCCTGCTTCAGAAGTTCTAACACTAACCTCATATGTGTAGCATGATCCTTCTCGGTTTTCGAATATATCAAGATATCATCTATGAAGACAATCACAAACTTTTCATGATACTGATGACACACCCTGTTCATTAAATCCATAAACACTGCTGGCTTGTTTGTTAACCCGAATGGCATAACTAAAAATTCATAATGACCATATCTAGTTCTAAACGCTGTTTTCGGTATATCGTTGATGTGCAACGAGGTATATATAAAAATACTATTAATTACGCTACAATTTATACAAGTTATTTAATTATTTATTGAATGGATATACCTAAACCTTGCTATACACTTATAGGCAGTGTACCTAATCGTAGAGTAGTGTAGTTTTTAGTAAGTCTGGTTCGTTCCACAGGGAGCTAGCTGAGTTTAACGCATACTATATTTTATAAACTATAAATATAAATATATAATTATTATTATTATAAAAGGGGGGTTGTTACCGTTTAACGACCGGTTTGTCAAATTTTTAGTTTTAGCGATAAAGATAAATTGCGAGTAAATAAAATAGCGATAAAATATGAAATAAAAGTATTATGCTTATTTTAACTTCCTTAATCATGATGTTTGATATTTTGGTTATATATTATTACCCCGGGTTAATTGTTATTTGGCCTGGTTTATTTGATACGGCTATCTGGCTTTTGCCCATAATAGTCCATCGGTTATAAATATAAAGTGCGAGTGTCCTCGTCAAATTACCCTTATACCCGAAGTCAAATAGTCCAACTAATTAAGGATTTAAACTGTGACGCAGCTATCACTTCTGTCAACAATTACACCAGTTATCACTGTATGTAATCCACCCCTGTTTTAATTAGATATGAATATTAATTTACCCACTTGATCAGTTTGAATACTCAATTACCCAACCCGAATAATTAATTAAATGATTATAATAGACTCCGTATGAACGTCACTAAATAGGACAACCATAATCATTATTTAATTATTAGGTTAATTAATTTGAAGATAGGTTCGACAGACTCCAATGAGTTGTCACTCGATTAGATAATACCCCCCATCTATTAATAGTCCATAGTCCAATGTCCACAAGTGTCGGTCTTTGTCCAAACATTAATTATGGTCCAAAGTTCAATAACCCGGTCTTTAATATTTAGTCTAACATCACGATTACTTCGGCTCAAATAAGCATAATAATAACTTAGTTACGAGACATTAAAGTAAAAAGGTTGAACATAACTTACAGTGATTAAAAATCGCGTAGTGTTACACGGACAGAGTTTTGACTTACAAAACCTTAAAACATTTGTTACAATAACCTTATTATTGAAATTAACTAACTTAAAATTATAACACAAATATAGATATAGATTTAGAGAAAGAAGAAGAGATAAAAATCTCTGGGGTATTTGAAATAAGCAGAACTCGGCTGCTTTTATAGGCAATTCTGAATTTATGATGCTCCACGATCGCGATGGTTTTGTGCCTTGGGGCTCCGCAATCGCGGAGGTCCCTTTTCCAGCTGGTACCAAGTTTGGATCCTAGTTTGTCGACATAATATATATATAATATAATATTTAAGTAATTAATTAAATATTATATTATATTCTCGTGCATAGTTGACTTGTACTTTCAGCTCCGTTGAGTCGTACGTTGATAGTTGGTTCATGTGTCGTTTCCGGATTTTCGAACGTCTTTTTGTACGCTGAGATATCTTGTACTTTGCGTTCCGCGACTTGTACTTTCGTCATTTTTAGACGTTAATCATCAATAAATTGAACCACTTGAATTGTATCTTGTACATTTGAGCTTTTTGGTCATTTGCGTCTTCAAATCGTCAATTATGCCTTTTGTCTTCACCTTTTATTATTTAAACGAATATCACTAGTAAATAGAACAATTGCAACTAAAAGCTTGTCTTTTTGGAAGGATAATGCTATGAAATATATGTTCGTTTGTAGCATTATCAAATATTCCCACACTTGAGCGTTGCTTGTCCTCAAACAATATAGAACTTGAATCACACTAATCACTTCTTTATTCTTCACACTTTATACATCAGTGATTTTGATACAGCGGTATAAACAATGATAGTAACGTTGTGGTTTACAGTCCCACATGACTATAAAAATTTAGATCCTTTAGGAAATAGGATCTTTATGAAAACATTTGATCTTTTGAAAATTCAAGCTAGGTTTTACCCTAGACAGGTTTTCCGGAATAACCCTTCACCGGTGTTTTGCAAAATTGTTTTTGTGGGTTGTGGGTTTCAGATTTTTTTAAAATTTTAGCTCAAAACTTGCGGTTTTGTGTCACTCACTTGCTAACCTTGCATTAGGAAAGCACACATCCAGTCTACTTGTCCTGTATATTACCTTTCGGTAAACTACCGTCCGGTTGTAAAGGAAAGCGATGAACAAGCAACTGTTAAGGCGATGTCTAATGACATGCGTATGATTATGGTCCACAATGTGTCAGATGCAATTACTATCCTTGGTAGGAGCAATAGTAAAGATCACCCTATAGTTTTTCGGTCTGGTACAAGGTCCTGTCTTCGACCATGCTATGCAACCACCGTTCTTACGGTTGACACCCGATTTGGTTCAGGTGACCTAATGAATTCTGACTAAATCTTAGGATTTTACATTCAATGGTAATGAACGCATTAAAAATGGGTTTTTCAGAAAACAAATTGGTTTTAGTTTTGTTCAAAATATTTTCTCGTTCAAGCTCGAGTTTAGATATCATTGAATTCCATGAGTTTGAATTCTCAATCTTTAAGGTCAATCTCAAGGATTGAGTAATATCAGGCTTAAAAGCTGATTTTTAATCTTTAAGGAGATTATCCTTTCTGAGGGTCTGATTCATTAGTCTTATCCAGCTAATTTGCACGGCGCCCTCCCCATTTTACGAGACAGATCCTCTCATGGTTAGGATAAGTCTGACCACTTGGCGACCCTGTTTGATGATGAGGTCCGTGGATTTCCTGCTGATTTTAGAGATGACTTTTCTAGATTTTTCGTCAATCTACAGCTGGTCTGGACGACAACTTCTTGACCTAAATCAAGAAGCGCGTGTCTTTTTCGGAAGACTTTACTTCCTATAATGATGGAATTGATTCATCGTGTAGATCCATCTTTCTCATATATTTATATTACATTAAACCGGGTAAAACTGATTAGTTTAGTCCAAAGCAAAAGTACCTGCAATAATCTTGTACAAAAATGTGTGATATATGTTTTAAATAATTTGGTAATTCTTCCCACACTTAGCTTTTATTTATGTTTTTCTTTGCCTTTTTATTCTCGTCTATTCCATTCTTAAATGAATTCTAGTATTTAAGGTTGTTTCTCAATTTATGTCCTTTTTGAGGCAACGATAATTTCGGTTTTATCACCTAGTTTTATCGTTCATAAATATGTATAAACATGATTTTGAATTCATGTAATTGGAAATTTTTCAATTTTTCATAAAATTTGGCAATTTACACTAAGTGTATTAATAATATGTTTAACCGAAAGAATTTAATCCCTCCCCACACTTAAGATCTTGCAATGCCCTCATTTGCAAGAAATCAGTAAAAATCTAAATTCATGAGGGTGATTAGCGTAGAAAATGATTAAAATTTTACCAAAGTTTCCAAACATTTTGTTGATTGTTTGTTTGAATGAAAAATGGTGCACATCATTTGTTCATTCCTTCATTTGTTATATCACTTTTGTTTTTCGTCTTGTCGTCAAAACTGGTAGCTTTTGCTGAACTTAATGTCAGTCTTTGAAAATGCGTTGTTCTACCCTGCTTTATATTTGACATAAACTACAAACATATATGCATATTTTTGAAGTTTGGTTTTATAATCCCACATTCAAAAATCTAAAAAATCTAAAATCGAAAATGTTAGAAAACTAATAAATTATTACAATATCAAAATAAATATTAAAGAATATAAACTTTACAAATTATAAAACTTAAATAAAAATAAGAAAATAAGAATAAGAAAAACTATGGTTGATGAGGATACCAGTAGGGGTTTCATGGTTCGTTGTACGTGTCCTGGTATGCTTGAAATGGATCGTATGTAGGAAACGGTGGTCTTGTATCTACAGTCCATGGAGGAAAGTTGGTTGGCTCGGTAGGTATGTAGTTCCTACCTTAGAAGGCTAAATGGGATTGGATTTGACGTTGATGGAAATCCCATGCCTGAAACTCATGTAGCCTAGCAGCTTCATATTCGTTTTGAGCCATTAACCTTTGTATGTCTGTCATTTGGTTTCCTCCACCTACATTACCTTGTTCTTGATCCCGTTCTACCTGTGGATGTCTACCCTCATATGGTAGTGCAACGTTTCGTCTTTTCAATAAAACCTTTGCACCAGCATATACACGTATATCAATTCTCTCGCGGTGTTCGGGTACTGGTACTAATTCTCTCCCGCAAGTTCTATCCACATTAAGGTATTCAGCAATCAAGGTAATAACAATACCACCTCCTATTATGCTATGATGTTGCATACCACTTACCATCACCGATAAATAATAACCTACACAATAAGGTATGTTCACGAAGCTCTGTGGGTCTCTAATACAAATGAGGTAAAACAAATCATTTTCATTTACCTTATCCTTATTCTTACCTCATTGTGTAATTGAGTTAGCTATAAATCTATGTATAACTCTAAGCTCAGCTCTATCAATATCGGTGTAAGAGTAATGTCCCCCACGAAATCTATTATGGCTAGTCATTCTACTCCATAATCCATTCATATCAAAGTTCTCATCAACCCTCCTACCATTAAATATTAACTGCCTACAATCATAAGATTCTAATTCCTCAGGCGTATATAAGTACAAAGCCTGAGCCATCTCTAAAAGAGACATACGGCGCATCACACCGCCTAACAAAAATCTAATAAAACTCTGATCGGTTATACTAGATACCTGATCATTTATTTCTACAGTACTTAGCAATTCAACACACCATTCCTTATATACAGGCCTACGTATAGTGAATAAACGTTCCCAATCACTAAAGGTAGAATTACCATACCTTTGGTAAAGTAACTCTCTGATTGGTTCGGCCAATCCCACTGTCTCTAAAGGATCCCAATCTATCACCCTGGGCACTTCAACCTCTTTAGGATGAAGAATGCCCAAATTCCTCTGATATTTTGGATAGTCTATCCAAAATCTGTCAAATCTTAAATTTGGGTGTAGATTCGCCTCTGTTATGTCTGTCAATGCGATGAATGCGTGTGGTTCATATTGCCTGTACTGATTGTTGATCTATTGTTCGTCTTCATTCTCAGGAGGAACATTAGAAGCTTGGGCTGCGGATGATGATTCACCTCTTTCAGTCTGCAAAACACATTAAACACAATTTTTGTGCATCCAAATATGCATTAGTGTTAGCAAAATCATAAATCAAAATAATCATAATGACATGTTTAAACAATATCAAACTTATACACATTTTCATATTTTTAACAATTCTACACTTTTTCAAATAAGCATATATGAAAATGTTTACAAAGTTCATAAGCATTTAACTCAAATAACATGTTAAAATAACCATTACTAGCAATTAAACAAATTTCAAATGGCATTTACATCAATTTAATCAAGTTCATGAATTTTATACCTAAAAAGTCCACTTTAATTCTCAAAAATCATGTTTAGGATCAAAGTTTGGATCATTTAGTTACCTAAACATGTTATACTACTTAATTTAGCATGAATTCATAACAAAAATCGGCCATAACCCCTTTATATCAAAAAGCCCCAAATTGCTCAAGAACACTAACCCTAGATTTCTAAAATTTTTGAAGTTTAAGGCTCCAAATCATGACAATTAGCATCAATCTAGGTTATACAAGCATAATATACTAACAATTTAACTATAAACAAGCTAGAAATCATCAAAATTTAAATTAGGTAAAAATATGCTCAAGAACACTATAAATTCGAATTAAAGAGTGTAATGTGTAGAAATTTACCGTTTTCCTTAAAAAAACTCCTTGGTAGAATTCTCCTCATTGTGTTTTTAGTGAGAAATTTGGTGATAAACGGTCAAAAATCGCGATTTGGGGGGTGTTTTGTGGATTTTTTCGCAGAAAAAAATAAGGGAATGGGGAAGGGGACTGGTCTGTCGACCAGTTTATCCTTTCTGTATTTCGGTCTCTCCGCGATCAAGGAGAGATTCACCCTTACTGCTCCACGATCGCGGAGCAGCATTTATCTGTATTTTTTTTTATATAAACCTTTACTTAATTAAAATAAATAAATAAATAATTTTAAAATTTTGTTTTTCCTTAGTATTGAGAGTGAGGTCGTTTCGGTACGTTCACCTAGTTCGTCCCTCAACAAAATTTCAAAATTTTTCATTTTAAAGTGATTGTTTTAAAAACAAAGATTTTTAGTTTTTAAAATGTTTTTGGCATACTTTATATCAATAAGATTAAAAATAATGATAACAAAATTTTTCGCCCCTCCCTCGGATAAAGCAATTTCGGTTCAAGACCTAGTGTTTAACTTACGACGAATTTTAGAAATCATATTTTTAACTTAATGAAATAAAGTAAATTTTGTTTTTAAAATCACACAAAACTTTAAATTTAAAATGCATATTAATAAAATATAAATATTTTTAATATACATTAATTTTTATAAATTTTAAAATACAATATTAAAATAAAATAGTTATATATTAATAATAAAAAGAAGAAAAAATAAAAATAAAAATCTTTTTGATCTTTTATCTCACTTTAATCAATCAAATTTTTGAATTGATTGATTAAAGATATTTATACCTTATGAATAAACGGTAAATTTTGCAGTGATGGATTAAATTTTTGTATTGATATTAGTAATTTCGGTTTATTATACCTATTTTTAATGAATATCAATTTAATACTTTATAGCGACAATTTAGCGTTTAAAAATAAAAGGTTAAAAAAAAATAAAAACTTACCTGTGAAGCTTATTAAACCATGGCTGATATCAAATGCATGCTTCATCTTGTAAAACCTAAAAACAAAAAATTCAGAATGGGGGAAGAGGACTAGTTCTTTAGGGTCTGCTAGTAGAAAAGACCAATCGGATTCTATTCTCGGAACTACACGAAAACAAAATATCAAACTTCTAGATATCATAAAATTATCTTTAAAATTTTTAATCTTCTCACACTTAGCTAGCTGTGGTGTTGAAATCATGATTAACTTCATCGTCAACTTCTATCAACTTGCATATCTGTTATTTTTGTTTTAAGCCATTGGTCGGTTTCTTTTGTAATCTTCACAAAATCAACTAATTTCTCTTTTTCTTTTGATGACAGATTAGATACTAATCGGTTACATAACTTAAAGTTCCCCTTAATCCTAGCATCGTGAACTCATTTATAAAGCTTCTTCATTAAACTGTTAATAACGAGGTCATCTAATTTTGTATCATTAATGGGGTTCTTTGTTTGCTGGTCATCATTAGGTGTTACTTCATCTTCCCCACACTTAGGCGTTTTAACATTGTTAAGCACTACCGTTGGAGTTATTGGATCAACGATTTTGGTTGGTGGAGATCTAAACTTTCGACTCACAAAGGTGATCGATTTTTCACCATCATTAAGTGTCATTCTACCTTCTCTTACATCAATTAACGCCTTGGTGGACGCTAAAAATGGTCGACCTAAAAGTAGAGGAAAGTTTGAGTCTTCTTCTATGTCTATGATAACAAATTCGACTAGAAAGGTTAAATTACCTACTTGAATAGGTAGGTTGTCAGCAATTCTAACTGGGTGTCTAATGGTTTGGTCAAAGAATTGAACACTCATCTCTGTTGGACTTAACCCTCCTAAATTTAACTTCTTATATAATGAAAGAGGCATAATAGTTACACTTGCACCTAGATCTGCTAGTGCATTATACATGACACAATCACTAAGTAAACAAGGAACAATAAATTCACCCGGATCACCCGACTTAGGTGGAAATTCCGGTGGAATAGTATTTAATGGTTCTATTTTTACGGCTTTGGTTTCTCGTTCTTGCTTACTCTTCCTCTTCCTTTTCGAAGTATCACCAACACAAACTTTATTACCTATTTCTTGATCATATTCAACTTTTATAGGAAATGGAATAGGTGGTTTGTATGGTGCATATATTGGTTTTTCAAAACCTGGTGGTGGTGTAATTTCTTCATCGTCTGAAATCTTTTCCTCTTTTATTTCCGGTTTTTCAGAATTCGTTGAAACCATGTTAACATTTTCATTTCGAGGATTTACTTCAGTATTACTTGGTAACTTTCCTTGTTTCCTTTCACTCATTAGGCTCGCTAGAGTACCTACTTGTTTTTCTAGATTTAAAATGGAAGTTTGTCGAGTTTTAAATGATTGATCAAACTTTTCATTTGTTTGGGTTTGAGATGTAATAAATTGTTTTTGAGATTCAACTAACTTTAATACCATTTCTTCCAGATTTGACTTTTTCTCTTCAGTTTGTTGTGGTTGTTTATATAAGTCTGGCCTTTGTTGATTGAAAGTATTGTTTTGATTATTATTGTTATTGTTGGGTCCATTTGGATTGTAAAGAATGTTTTGACTTCGGTTTAAGTTTTGCCTAGGCTGTTGATAATTATTTTGATAATTATTTCCCTACCTTTGGTTTATGTAGGAGACATTTTCACGTTGTTCCATCGTTTGCTCGACATTACAATCCTTAGTTAAGTGTGGTCCACCGCATTGCTCACAACTAATTTGTATTGCGTGAATATCTTTAGTCATCTTTTCCATTCGTCTTTCAAAAGCATCTATTTTTGCGAAAACGGAATCAAAGTTATGGCTAGAATCAGCTCTAGCCGCTTTGGATGAATGTAAGATATTTTTCTCTTGGTGCCACTCATGAGAGTGGGAGGCTGTTTTATCAATAATTTTGTGAGCTTTAGTAGCGGTTTTCTTCATAATGGAACCACCAGCAGCTGTGTCAATATCTTTTCTTGTAGCGACATCGACGCCTTTATAGAATATTTGAACTATTTGAAAAGTGTCTAAACCGTGTTGAGGACATCCTCTCAACATCTTTCTGAATCTTGTCCACGCCTCAAATAACGTTTTATTTGGCTTTTGTGCGAATGTGGCAATTTCTCCTTGAAGTCTCACGGCTTTAGATGCCAGAAAGAATCTTTGAAGAAATTTCTCTACTAAGACGTCCCATGTATCAATTACTCCTTCTGGTAATGATTCTAACCAATCTTTAGCTTCCCCAATTAAAGTCCAAGGGAACAACATAAGATAGATCGTTTTATCTTCAATTTCTCGGATTTTAAATTAAGTACAAATTCTATTAAAGGTTCGAAGATGTTCGTTTGGATCTTCTTTTTCTGTACCACCGAATTGGCATTGATTAGTAACCATATGTATGATTTGTCCTTTGATTTCAAAATTTGGTGCAGTAACTTCTGGTTGAGTTATGGCATGACCTTGGCCCGTACGTGTGGCTCTCATTCGATCTTCCATAGTTTGAGGTTCTAGATCTTCCATATCTTGATTAGTTGAATCCGAATAATAGAAGATTCTGATTTAATGGTTCCTTCTTCGACAAACTTCGTTTGAATAAATTGTGGTTCAGGAGGAATGTTTAATAGTTCAGGATCTTGGAATTGTCCCTGAATATCCTCCGGGTTCTCAATTGTGAAGTCGGGTTCAAAAAATGGATTATCTGAAATTTGAATTGAAGTACTTGTTCGACTAGATGATGATTCTAAAAATTCAATGGCAGCAATATTTGCTAGATGCCTTGATCGATTTACAGGTGGTGAACGTACGAAAGGTGGTGAACGTTTTGCTCGGTGCATTCACTGAATATCCTATTAGTTAAAAAGATAAAAATTATATAAGTTATTAAATTAATAGACTTTTCTGATTTTGCCCACGTTTCGAATAGCCAAAAGATGCAGCAGGTAGCCAGGACCCTTTAAACCAGAAGTCCACAACTCGCCACTAACAAATCCAACTATTACTACGAACCAGAAAATTTGGATGTCTATCAATTTAATTGCTTATAATAATTTTTCCGTCGAAATTTTAAAGAAATTTTAGATAAGAAATAGAAAATTCTAGGTCCTAAAAACTAGAGCGTCGAAAAATAAGAAAGAAAAAGATTGCGTCGAAAAACGTAGAAAAATAAAAGGTCGAAAAATAATAAAAAAAACGTAGCGCGTTGAAACTAAGAATTAAAAGTTGCGTCTAAAGGTATTAAAGCTTAAAAGGAATTCTATATCCAAAACGGCAATTACTTAAAAAGCACTAAAATCTATAAACTTAAAATGGCGTCGCAAAATTCTAAAGCGCCTAAATCTTGATTTTAAGGAAAAAGCACTTAAGGAATTTTACGTCAAAACTTATAAGTCTAGAAATAAAAATAACTATAGCAAATACTAATTTAAAACTAAGTACGAACGATAATTATTAAAAATTACGAATTAAAAGATAAAAATATAAATTATAACTAAAATGCTAAAAATACAATTTTTATAAAAATATTATTTTTATATTAGTATTTTATAAAAGTATTAAGTTTTATAAATTAATAAAACTAATTAAAACTTAAATTATAAATTAATTAAAACTTAAACTAAATATTATTTTAATTAACCCTAATTAATTAATTAATAATAATAATAATTAATTAAACCCTAATTCTACAATTAATGTGTCTGTCAGAGACGGCTCCGCGTTCACGGAGGTTTATGCGTATGAGGCTCCGCGATCGCGGAGTTCCACAGTATCCGAATGGTAATTGGGCTGAAACAGTTGGGCTCAGTTTAATTTTTATTTAAAATTTGAATTGGGCTTCGAATTTATCTGGCCCAGTACTTTTTTAATTATATATATATTTTTTTTAGATTTTTAAGTTTTATAAAATAAAAGATATATAATTTATATAAAATAAAAATAAACTTATATTTAAAAACTTAAAATAAAATTATATATTAAAATTCTTAAAAATAAATATATATATTTTTGGATTTTTAGTTTTATATTTTATATTATTACAAAATAACCTATTTTTACAAAATTAAAAATAAAGATTATAAATTTTCATATTTTACAAAAATATGGCGTTTAACCGATCTTTCCCCGGCAGCGGCGCCAAAAATATCTTGGCATGCAACGAGGTATATATAAAAATACTATTAATTACGCTACAATTTATACAAGTTATTTAATTATTTATTGAATGATATACCTAAACCTTGCTACACACTTATAGGCAGTGTACCTAATCGTAGAGTAGTGTAGTTTTTAGTAAGTCCGGTTCGTTCCACAGGGAGCTAGCTGAGTTTAACGCATACTATATTTTATAAACTATAAATATAAATATATAATTATTATTATTATTATAAAAGGGGGTTTTTTACCGTTTAACGACCGGTTTGTCAAATTTTTAGTTTTAGCGATAAAGATAAATTGCGAGTAAATAAAATAGCGATAAAATATGAAATAAAAGTATTATGCTTATTTAAACTTCCGTAATCATGATGTTTGATATTTTAGTTATATATTATTACCCCGGGTTAATTGTTATTTGGCCTGGTTTATTTGATACGGCTATCTGGATTTTGCCCATAATAGTCCATCGGTCATAAATATAAAGTGCGAGTGTCCTCGTCAAATTACCCTTATACCCGAAGTCAAATAGTCCAACTAATTAAGGATTTAAACTGTGACGCAGTTATCACTTCTGTCAACAATTACACCAGTTATCACTGTATGTAATCCACCCCTGTTTTAATTAGATATGAATATTAATTTACCCACTTGATCAGTTTGAATACTCAATTACCCAACCCGAATAATTAATTAAATGATTATAATAGACTCCGTATGAACGTCACTAAATAGGACAACCATAATCATTATTTAATTATTAAGTTAATTAATTTGAAGATAGGTTCGACAGACTCCAATGAGTTGTCACTCGATTAGACAATACCCCCCATCTATTAATAGTCCATAGTCCAATGTCCACAAGTGTCGGTCTTTGTCCAAACATTAATTATGGTCCAAAGTTCAATAACTCGGTCTTTAATATTTAGTCTAACATCACGATTACTTCGGCTCAAATAGGCATAATAATAACTTAGTTACGAGACATTAAAGTAAAAAGGTTGAACATAACTTACAGTGATTAAAAATCGCGTAGTGTTACACGGACAGAGTTTTGACTTACAAAATCTTAAAATATTTGTTACAATAACCTTATTATTGAAATTAACTTAACTTAAAATTATAACACAAATATAGATATAGATTTAGAGAAAGAAGAAGAGATAAAAATCTCTGGGGTATTTGAAATAAGCAGAACTCGGCTGCTTTTATAGGCAATTCTGAATTTATGATGCTCCGCGATCGCGATGGTTTTGTGCCTTGGGGCTCCGCGATCGCGGAGGTCCCTTTTCCAGCTGGTACCAAGTTTGGATCCTAGTTTATCGACATAATATATATATAATATAATATTTAAGTAATTAATTAAATATTATATTATATTCTCGTGCATAGTTGACTTGTACTTTCAGCTCCGTTGAGTGGTACATTGATAGTTGGTTCATGTGTCGTTTCCGGATTTTTGAACGTCTTTTTGTACGCTCAGATATCTTGTACTTTGCGTTCCGCGACTTGTACTTTCGTCATTTTTAGACGTTAATCATCAATAAATTGAACCACTTGAATTGTATCTTGTACATTTGAGCTTTTCGATCATTTGCGTCTTCAAATCGTCAATTATGCCTTTTGTCTTCACCTTTTATTATTTAAATGAATATCACTTGTAAATAGAACAATTGCAACTAAAAGCTTGTCTTTTTGGAAGGATAATGCTATGAAATATATGTTCGTTTGTAGCATTATCAATCGTTCTCTGCAACACGTACCTGATGATACCCTGAACGTAAATCAATCTTTGAAAAGTAGGAAGCACCCTGTAACTGATCGAATAAATCATCTATTCTTGGTAACGGATACTTATTCTTTATTGTTCTCTTGTTTAAATCACGATAATCTATACACATACGAAGCGACCCATCTTTCTTTTTCACAAACAACACAGGAGCACCCCACGGTGAAGAACTTGGTCGAATAAACCCCTTATCTAACAATTCCTGAATCTGAGACATCATTTCTCGGATTTCTGACGGAGCTAATCTGTAAGGAGCTTTTGTAACTGGCGTAGCACCTGGAACCAAATCAATTTTATACTCTACCTCACGTACTGGAGGTAACCCTGGTAAATCATCTGGAAACACTTCAGGAAATTCTGACACAACAGGAATATCGGTCACCTGCTTCTTTTCTTTCTTAACATCGATCACGTAGGCTAAGAACGATTCACACCCTTTCGATACCGCCTTCTGAGCTTTCATTATGGAAACCATAGGAAACTTTAATCCATTGCGCTCTCCCCTAGCTATCACTCGGGATCCATCGGCCAGATGGAAAGAAATCATCTTCTTATCACACTTAATATTAGCCCTATTAGCTCTTAACCAATTCATGCCTATGACTACATCAAAGCTAGGTATAGGCATCAACAAACAGGTTAAAGGGAAGGAATGGCCATCAATTTCGATGGTAACTCCAGACACAGATGATGTGCATGGAACCATTTTACCATTACCTACTTCTATTCTCAAAGGCGCATCTAACATCCTAACAGGCAACTTCAACTTATCACAGAAGCCTAAGGACATAAAAGATCGATTCGCTCCTGAATCAAACAACACACGAGCTGGCAAGGAATTAACCAAGAACATACTGGTAATGACATCATCAGTAGCGGTTGCAGTGTCTATCGTCATCTAAAATTCTCTTGCCTCTGCTGTTGGAGGATTCATTCTCTTCTGCCCGGCAGTAGAAGCAGAAGATCCCTCAGAAGTTACTGACCTCGCCCCTGACCCTGCCCCAGAACCGGCTCTCGGCGCAGATGGACAATTCGCTGATCTATGACCTACCTGATGACAAGTCCAGCACACATCGGACTTAAAGGAACAAGTTGTTGCTTCATGACCTAATATTTCACATCTCAAACATCTTCGGGTCATTGGAGAACATGGACCGGCGTTAGTCGACTTACAAACATTACACCAACCAGACTGACTAGAACCCGATCCACTCATACCAGACTTACTCTTCTGTTTAAATCCACCTGACTTTTGCCACGAAAACCTGATTGCTTACTTGACTGTTGTACAGACTGTCCACCTGTTTGACCTTCTGATTTTCCTCCAAAAGATCCACCTTTTGAACTTTCTCTCTTTGCTGCCATAACATCTCCTTCAGTAACTTTGGCCATCTCATGAGCTTGCGCCAAAGTCGTTGCAAATCTCGCAACGGTTCTGTATTCCGGCTTAATCACTCGCATGAAATGTTGAATCTTATCTTTCTCAGTAGGTACCCATTGTTGAACAAACCTTAACTTCGATGTAAAATCTCTGAAAACCTCATCAATCGTCATGCTTTCTGTCATCTTCATACTTAGTAACTCGGTTTTCAATCTTTCCATTTCATACTCAGAACAATACTGCTCACGCACCTTAGCAGCAAATTGTTCCCAGGTTATTTGACTGATTTGTTCTTTGGGTAAATATGCAGTGATAGAGTCCCACCATTCCATCGCATCACCTTTAAGAAGTCTACAAGCAAATAACACTCTGGATTCAGGTTCACAAAAACAGGCCTCTAATGCACGCTCGACTTCTCTTAACCAATTGAGTGTCACTGTAGGGTTTGAGTGACCGCTGTACTCTGGAGGTTTGCAGTCTAGAAACTGTTTGTATGTACACTTCTTTCTCGTCTCGGGAACTTGAAATGGGTATATCATCTGATTTGGAAACGACTGGTTAAACGGGAATGGCACTTGGAGGTTTTGATAGGTAGTCTGAGGAAACTGTGATTGAGAACTGCCACCGGCTTGAGTATAAAAGTTTGAAGGAAAAGTTGTGTTCAACGCAGTGATATTAGGGTTCCATTGTGTCCGCTCTTGTTCCAATACCTTAATTCGTTCTTGAGCTTCTAGTAACTGACTCTGAAGATTTATTACTTCTTGAGAGGTTTCTTCCTCTGATGAAACATGCCCATCTTCGTCAGGGGCTCTGAATGTACCAGTTCCAGGGACAGTAGGGCCAGTAGCGTTAGCTTCGTTATCTGTCATTGCTGCACTACCACAACACTCACACCAAAACTTAGTATAAGCTCTGTTAGTACTAACAACTAACACATAACCTGTCCTAGTACTCACTTAACCCATTCCCAGCATGTTATGTTTGACATGACTCTATTAAGTTTGGGAACATGACATTTAGATCACAATGTGCATGCTGCCAAACTATGCTCTGATACCAACTTGTGACACCGCTAAATTTTTTTTTTTTATACGTGGCGGAAGCATTTATTTATTAATTACATAATAAACATTAACTATTGTTAATACAACCAGTGTCACGTGTCATTATAAAATACTTGTTTATATGGAGAAGACGTATTTACAATACATTTACAAAGTATCACTGTTTAAACAAAACAAGACAACATCAGAGTTGACTTCTGTCAAACATAACATCACCATGCCCGTCTTCTCCCAAAAAGCACAATCTACAAAAGCTATCAACCTGCAGGGAGGAAATGGAGGGGAGTTAGCACGAAGCTAAGTGAGTACAACTAACTACAGGCCATAGCATACATAAGTGTTATACTAATCATGTCACATAGTCTAACACACAAACATCACCCAAGTGCCATCTACAGAGACTCTGGCGGCTCGGCCAAACCATTAACCACCAGTTGATCGGACTGGGCTTACCAGAAGTTCCTCCACCACCGTATGTATATATATAATCCACACGTGACGGACGCGTCATTCACATATATATACACCACGATTGACTAGGCTACCACATGAGGAACCCAACCCGCAGGTTGATCTCTCCTACCGAGGCCACCACACAATAGGGACGCACTGGGCTCCAGCAGACAAGCATCAACTAACATGCAGTCATCACAAAGTACTAACTAACCACAACAATAAGTATATCTAACAAGCATGGCAATCATAATATAACATGCTTCTATATACTATATTCTCCAGTTAACACTTGTGCACTTTCAAAATTTACGTCCTGAACATCAAAATACAAACGGGCACCATAACAGCTAAAACTCAACACTTAGTAAAAATTTCTACTGCATAGACCATCAGTCGATCGTCAGAGACGACCGGCCGATCGTCACTACACCATCGGTTGACGGACTTCACTATCGGTCGATCGGTAAAATTACAACCGTTGGTCGAAGGACTCACACCATCGGTCGACGGTCTAGTCCATCGGCCGATGGCCATACACCATCGGTCGACGGTCAGAGACCATCGGCCGAGGGTAGTTCATCTGCAGAAGCTGAAGACAAAGTGACGGGTTTCACCCAAAATCGAACAATTCTTGCTCTATAGCTCGATTATGACCTCAAAACTGACCAAATCAAAGACACTACACATGTAGAAACATAAACCCACAAGATTTGGACTCAAACAACATCAAATCAAACCATTTTTGACCCAAATACACACTTTGTAAAAACTAACACAAAAACTCCATTTTCTTGAAGATTAAAGCATGAAAAGCTATGAATCTTACCTTGTTAGAATCAGTAAATCACAAGGAACACAAAGATGTAAATGATTCGAGCTCTAAAACAAGGATTAGAAATTAGGGTTTGATTGTAGGTGAGAGTGAAGGTACGGGAGTGTTTGGTGAAGAAGGGTCTAGAAATGGTAAGAACACAGCCCTCTAGTCATCTAAAGTGGGTTAAAATCCCACACTGTGCAACACACGGGTATTTATCAGTTATCTGATATCTTTCGTACATCATATGGCAACCCAAACAAAGTCCAAATTAAATAAACAAACCTGTTCTGTGACCCTTGTCACAAACTGGTCATAACCACATCATCAAATAATAATAAATGTTAAGTTAAAATAAAAACATATAATAACACAACATAAACTTAAGGGCAAACTAGTAATCTTACATCTAGGCCCAATTGAGGATGTTACAGTCACTCTCCACTTGATCTAGACTTTTCCTTGGCAAATCTCGAGGTGAAGGGGTCCATTCGTAAGTATGAACCGAGATGTCTTCTAACAAGGTTTCGGCCGCATTTGGAGATTTATACATAGACACTCCTCCCGCGGATGCATCAAGAGTTTATCTTATCAAAAGATTAGTGCCCCGGTAGAACGTGTTGATGTACTCTTTCTTGGTCAATCCATGTGATGGACAAGCTCTTAGCATCTTCTTGAAACGTATCCATGCATCATACAAAGACTCATCACTCTGTTGAGCGAATGCCTTAATCTCCATCCTAAGTCGTTCCTCCTTTGATGGTGGAAAGAAGTGATTGATAAAAGCATCACTTAAATCTTGAAAAGTCCTAATTGAGTCGGGAGGTAGATTCCTTAACCAAACTTTCGCATCACCTTGAAGAGTAAAGGGGAATGCCCTTAACTTATAAGTATCATCGGTAACATCTTTATGCTTATAGAGATCACAAATATCTTTAAATTGTTAAAGGTGTTCGAAAGGATTCTCCTCCATTAACCCGTGAAATAGCAAATATTTGATCATTGTGAAGAAATTACCCTCAATTTTCCAAGTTTCGGCCCCGATGGGCGATTTAGTAATAGCCGAAGGCACCACCGTAGGTGCAACCAACCTAGCGTTCCACATGGGTGTGTCATTTGGATCAACTTATTCTTGGCCAACGATCCGTTCTTGATTAACGAGTGGTGGTTGACCTTGACCAAACGGATTACCTTCGGGATTAATTGGTTGACCGTTATCATCCATATCTTCAATACAAAATGGCAAAACCTCAAAATTTTTCCTTAATACCCTTTCTTCTCTACACTTGTAAACCTCGTGAACGTGTCTCTCCGGATCGAAAAATGGATGTTTGCACTCTTGATCCTTTTTGGATCTCCTTTTCATACACCAAAGTACCTAACCTTCGATCACAACACAAACACGAACGGTTTCCAAACACAAATAATATATAAAAACAAGAAAAGTAACTTTTGCAAGAATAAATGCTTATAAAAAGATCGAACGATTAAAAGCTTAAAACAAAGATACAACTAGCTAACCACTCCCCGACAGCGGCGCCAAAAAGTTTGATGAGTTCATTGCAAACATGCTTACTTGCTCTCTTTTAAATTTATAATTGAATTAAACTTTGCCTCGACTTGAAACAAACTCACGAGAAACAATGACTCGGTAGTTGTAACTAGCAAGTTTTCCGTTTAAATTTCATCCCAAGAGAACTGTGATTGCTAGTTGAATCGATGAAAACTCATAATCATCCTAAGTTATGTTTGATTGGGGAGGGGGGGTTTGAAGTTGAGATATTAAGAAAACTATTGTAAATTAAACTAAGAACTAAAGTGATTAAGTAAATATCAATATTAAAAGCATGTACACTTGCTTAATCCACTTGAAGCATTCAGATTGTTCTATTGTTCACTTAAGAGCTAAATGTGTTCAAACTTTGGACTAGTATCCCTACTAGATGTTATTATGATCAATCAACACTTACAAATTCCCATAAGCTTGCATTAATTGAATCTAGTTGAATCATGCAATTATCATTAGCACTTAGTCTAGCTTAAAGTCCCCTAAAACCCTTTGGTAATCAAAATCCCTTAAGAAACCCAACTTCACTATGTTGACTAAGGACCAATCGAAAACCAATCCAAACTAAGATCCCAATCCCTTGAAAGCCCCAATTTGATTGTTGATAATGCTAAAAACGAACATATATTTCATAGCATTATTCCTCAAGAAAGACAAGCTTTTAGTTGAAATTGTTCTATTTACAAGTGATATTCGTTTAAATAATAAAAGGTGAAGACAAAAGACAGATTCGACGAATTGAAGACGCAAACGACCAAAAAGCTCAAAAGTACAAAAGACAATCAAAGAGGTTCCAATTATTGATAAGAAACGTCTCGAAATTACAAGAGTACAAGATTCAAAACGCAAAGTACAAGATATTAAATTGTACGCAAGGACGTTCGAAAATCCGGAACCGGGACATGAGTCAACTCTCAACGCTCGACGCAACGGACTAAAAATTACAAGTCAACTATGCACATAAATATAATATAATATATAAATAATTCTTAAAAATTATATATATATTATATTAATATTTAAAACCGTCGGCAAGAAAGACTCCAAAAGGGGCTGAGCTGTAATTTCAAACTCCGCGACTCGCGGAGTTTGAAGGCAAAAATGCCGCGAGTCGCGGAGCCCCAAAAGTCGAAAATCCCTATAAAAGCAAACGAATTCTGATCGCAAAAATCACCAAAAATCCATCCATCTCTCTATCTATATCGTATATATTTATATTTATATTTTAATTTTAATTTTAATCCTAATAATAAGGGTATGTTAGCGAATGCTGTAAGGGTGTAAGTCAAAATTCTGTCCGTGTAACGCTACGCTATTTTTAATCATTGTAAGTTATGTTCAACCTTTTTATATTAATGTCTCGTAGCTAAGTTATTATTATGCTTATTTAATCCGAAGTAATCATGATGTTGGGCTAATTACTAAAATTGGGTAATTGGGCTTTGTACCATAATTGGGGTTTGGATAAAAGAACGACACTTGTAGAAATTGGACTATGGGCTATTAATGGGTTTTATATTAACTAAACAATACCTTGTTAATTTAATATACAAACTTATAATTCGACATATTTATATATAACCACATACGCTTGACTGGGTACGGTGGGCGGGATATCTATAAATACCAATAATTATTCATTTTACCAGATACGGAATTGGATTAATAGTTAATAGACTTGTTGAAACAAGGGTGAATTACATTCAAGGGTAATTGGTGTAATTGTTAACAAAGTAGTAAAACCTTGGTTTACACGCAGTCGATAACCTGGTGTATTCATTAAAAAAAGTATTAAAACCTTGTTACAATTCGAATCCCCAATTAGTTGGAATATTTGACTTCGGGAATAAGAATAATTTGACGAAGGCTTTCGCTCTTTATATTTATGACTGATGGACTATTATGGACAAATCCGTATGGACATATTAAATAATCCAGGACAAATGACAATTAACCCATGGGCATAAAACTAAAATCAACACGTCAAACATCATGATTACGGAAGTTTAAATAAGCATAATTCTTTTATTTCATATTTAATTTCCTTTATTTTATATTTAATTGCACTTCTAATTATCGCACTTTTATTTATTGTTATTTAATCGCACTTTTAATTATCGTACTTTTTAATTATCGCAATTTTATTTTATCGCACTTTTATTTATTGCAATTTCATTATCGTTATTTATTTTACGCTTTAAATTAAGTCTTTTATTTATTTAATATTTTACATTAGGTTTTAACTGCGACTAAAGTTTTAAAATCGACAAACCGGTCATTAAACGGTAAAAACCCCCCTTTATAATAATAGTATTACTTATATATATATTTGTATTTCTATAAAAGTAAACTAATATAGCGTTAAGCTTTGTTTAAAAAGATTCCCTGTGGAACGAACCGGACTTACTAAAAACTACACTACTGTACGATTAGGTACACTGCCTATAAGTGTTGTAGCAAGGTTTAAGTATATCCGTTCTCTAAATAAATAAATATCTTGTGTAAAATTGTATCGTATTAAATAGTATTTCCTGCTAAAATTTAATAGTATTTTATACCCCTTAGCTTTGACATCAAGTATTTTTGGCGCCGCTGCCGGGGAGTCTCTTAAAAGCCGGAAGCGCAACGCTAATATAAAAAAAAAATTATGTATTTTTAAGATTTTGTTAAATATTTAAGTTTTATAAAGTTTCTTTATTTTTATATAAGTTTTATTTAAGTATTTTGTTTTTATTTAAAAACATATAAAAAAATATATATATATATAAATCTAGTTTTAAGGTTTTTATTTATAAAATTATAAAGAAGTTCTATTTTTATTTAAGTTTTTAATTATAAGTTTTTATTATACATTATAAAACAGAAAAATATAAAAACAGAAAATAAAAAAATAAAAATAAAACTAAAAACGCGTCGATTTTTAAATAAGCTGTCAATTGAATTTCTGAACCCCGCGACTCGCGGAGGTTTGTTGCTTGGAATACCGCGACTCGCGGAGCTTTTCTGACAGGCGACAGAACCCTAAATTAGCATTAATTACGGGTGATTATTAATTATTATTATTATTAACCCTAGTTTTTATTATTATTATAATTAGTTTTATTTTTAGTTTTACTTTTTATTTATTTTATATTTTAGTTAATTTAGTTTAATTAATTTGTAAAATTAGTAGTTTTAATAAATAAATAATATAAAAATAATATTTTTAAAAATTGTAATTTTTACAACTTTTTGTATATTTTTATATTTTGTCCCTTTTTAATCGTTTTAGCGTAATATTTGTATTTTTAGCTCATATTTAGTTTTAAACTTAGTTTTTGCCATAGTTATTTTTATTTCTAGATTTTTAGGCTTTGCTGTAGAATTCCTTAAGTGCTTTTTCTTTAGACTAAGATTTAGGTGCTTTAGAATTTTGCGACGCCTTTTTAAGTTTTAGTTTCTTTTTAAGTTATTTCCATTAGGGATTTAGTTTTTCCTGTAAGCTTTAATATTTTTAGACACCTTTTACCTATGTATCAATTATCATTCCAATTAGTAATCTCAATTTGCGATTATAATTTTAAGTTAGTTGTAGTAATGAGGTTAGGTTAGTCAAAGTACTTTTAAGTTTTATAAGTTTCTTTAATTTTTCCGTCACCTTTTATTTTTCAACCATTTTTCTTTTTCGACCTTTTCCGACGAACTCTTTTTCTTTCTTATTTCTCGCTTTTCTAGTTTTAGGACATAGATTTTTATTCTACTTCTTATCTAAATTTCTTAAAATTACGAAAATTTATTTTAAGTGGTTAAATTGATAGACATCAAAATTTTCTGGTTCGTAGTAATAGTTGGATTTGTACGTGGACCGGGTTATTGGAGCCAAACAGTCCTCAATTATATTGAGACCAAACGAATCCTGCCCCTCTGCTGCATCTTTTGGCTATTCAAAACGTGGGCAAAATTAGAAAAGTCTATTGGTTGGATAACTTATTATAATTTTTCTTTCCTTTTAAAAACTAATAGGATATTCAGTGAATGCACCGAGCAAGACGATCACCATCTTTTGTACGTTCACCACCTGTAACTAGATCAAGACATTTAGCAAATATAACCGCCGTTGATTTTTCTTTAGAATCGTCATCCAGTCGACCAAGTACTTCAGTTCAAATTTCTGATAATCCAGTTTTTGAACCCGACCTCACAATTGAGAATCCGGAGAATATTCAGGAACGGTTCGTAGATCCTGAACCATTAAACTTTCCTCCGGAACCACCAATCATTCAAACAGAGATTGTTGAGGAACGAACCATTAAATCAGAATCCTCTAGTGATTCCGATTCAACAAATTCAATTATGGAGAATCTGGAACCTTTAAGTATGGAAGACCGAATGAGAGCTAAACGCACTGGCCAAGGTCACGCAATTACTCATCCAGACATTAATGCGCCAGATTATGAAATCAAAGGACAAATTCTACACATGGTGACTAATCAATGCCAATTTAGTGGTGCGCCGAAGGAAGATCCAAATGAACATCTACGTACCTTTAATAGGATCTGCACACTATTTAAAATCCGAGAAGTGGAGGATGAACAGATATATCTCATGTTATTTCCCTGGACTTTAAAGGGAGAAGCCAAAGATTGGTTGGAATCGTTACCTGAAGGGGCGATCGATACATGGGATGTTTTAGTTGACAAATTTCTTAAACAATTCTTTCCTGCATCTAAAGCCGTAAGACTTCAAGCAGAAATTGTTACGTTTACACAGAAACCGAATGAAACTCTATATGAGGCATGGACTAGATATGGAAAATTGTTAAGAGGATGTCCGCAACATGGTTTAGACACCTGTCAAATAGTATAAATATTCTACCAAGGATGCGACATCACTACAAGGAAAGATATAGATATAGCAGCTGGTGGTTCTATTATGAAGAAAACCGAAACTGATGCTTACAAAATTATTGATAACACTGCTTCCCACTCACATGAGTGGCACCAAGAAAAAGATATCGTTAGATCATCTAAAGCAGCTAGAGCCGATTCTAGCCATGACTTAGATTCCATTTCCGCAAAGATAGATGCTGTCGAGAGACGAATGGAAAAGATGACTAAGGATATTCACTCAATACGAATTAGTTGTGAGCAGTGTGGAGGACCACATTTGACAAAAGATTGTCTCAGTATTGAATTAACAATGGAACAAAGAGAGAATATTTCATACATAAACCAAAGGCCTGGAAATAATTATCAGAATAATTATCAACCGCCAAGACCGATTTACAATCAAAACCAGAATTATAACAGAAATATTCCATACAACAACCAACAAGGTCCTACCAATCAACAAGTATCTAATAATAATTACAATCAGCAAAGACCTAATTTTCAAAACAAACCACCACAACAAACCGATGATAAAAAGCCGAATTTAGAAGATATGATGACGAAGCTAGTTGAAACTCAAACGCAGTTTTTCACATCTCAGAAACAAACCAATGAACAAAATGCTCAAGCATTTAGAAATCAACAAGCTTCTATTCAAAATCTGGAACAAGAAGTGAGTAACCTAGCAAGGTTAATAGGTGAAAGAAAACCGGGAAGTCTACCTAGTGATACAAATGCTAACCCCCGGAATGAAACAGCTAAAGCTATTACCACAAGAAGTGGTACAACACTTAAACCACCTGAAATACCTGTAACTTCTGATGAAGCTATTCCTACTCCATAAGAACCACAACCTGATCAAGATAAGGAAAAAGAACCGGTAGTTGAAAAGGTTAATGAAGATAACACAGTTAAGGCTAAACCTTATGTTAAACCATACCAACCACCACTTCCTTACCCGAGTAAAATGAAGAAAGAGAAACTTGAAGCCGAGCAATCCAAATTCTTGGATATGTTTAAACAGATAAATGTAAATCTTCCTTTCATTGATGTGATTTCAGGAATGCCTAGATATGCTAAATTCTTGAAAGATCTAATTTCAAATAGAAAGAAAATGGAAGAACTCTCGGCTGTTACTATGAATGCTAATTGTTCAGCAGTGCTGTTGAATAAGATACCAGAAAGACTATCTGATCCAGGAAGTTTCACAATTCCATGTTTTCTGGGTAGTCTTAGTTCAATAGAAGCATTGGCAGACTTAGGTGCTAGTATAAATCTAATGCCGTATTCACTATATACTAAACTAGACCTTGGAGAATTGAAACCAACCAGAATAAGCATACAACTAGTCGATAGATCAATAAAATATCCTAGAGGGATAATGGAGAACATGCTAGTTAAAGTTGGTACTTTAGTATTTCCAGTAGATTTTGTTGTTCTGGACATGGAAGAAGATTCTCAAGTTCCTCTCATATTAGGAAGACCATTCTTAAACACGGCTAAAGCAATGATAGACGTGTTCGGTAAGAAATTGACCCTAAGTATAGAGGATGAGAGTGTTACCTTTTCAGTTGATAGAGCAATGCAACAACCACAATCTGCAGATGATACATGTTATTATATTCAAACTATAGATGCACATGCAGAATTATTAGAAGAATTTCCAGAATTACAAGGAACAGGAGAATGTTCTTTAGGAGAAGGTAATGAACCAATTGATGAAGCTGAAATGTTAGCTACACTTATAGCTAATGGATATGAACCAACAACAGAAGAAATTCAAATGCTAAAAAAAGAAGACAGATATCGATATAAATCATCGATAGAAGAACCTCCGAAATTAGAGTTAAAGCCACTTCTAAACCATTTGGAATACGCTTATTTACATGGTGAATCTGAATTACCTGTAATAATATCGTCTTCTCTTACTGAAAATGAGAAATCACAACTCATTTCTGTGTTGAAAGCCCATAAACCAGCCATTGCATGGAAGATTCATGATATTAAAGGAATAAGTCCTTCGTATTGCACACATAAAATCCTTATGGAAGAAGGTCATAAAACGTATGTGCAACGCCAACGAAGACTAAATCCTAATATGCAAGATGTAGTTAAGAAAGAGATTATTAAACTGCTAGATGCAGGTCTAATTTATCCAATCTCTGATAGTCCATGGGTAAGCCCAGTTCAATGCGTGCCAAAGAAGGGTGGCATGACTGTCATTACAAATGATAAAAATGAGCTTATTCCTACTAGGACCGTAACAGGATGGCGTGTATGTATTGATTATAGAAAATTAAATGACGCCACCAGAAAAGATCACTTTCCCTTACCTTTCATAGATCAAATGTTGGAAAGATTAGCCGGAAATAGTTACTATTGTTTTCTAGATGGATTTTCCGGATATTTTCAAATTCCAATAGCACCCGAAGATCAAGATAAAACCACATTCACGTGCCCTTATGGTACTTTTGCTTACAAACGCATGCCATTTGGACTTTGTAAAGCCCCTGCAACCTTTCAAAGGTGTATGATGGCGATTTTTCACGACATGATAGAAGAATGCATGGAAGTATTCATGGATGACTTTTCAGTCTTCGGTGATACATTTGAAACATGTCTAGTTAATCTGGAACGAATGCTAATTAGATGCGAACAATCAAATCTAGTACTTAATTGGGAGAAATGCCATTTCATGGTTAAAGAAGGCATCGTTCTTGGACATAAAATTTCAAAAGAAGGAATTGAAGTGGATAGAGCTAAAGTAGATGTAATTGCTAAACTTCCACATCCCACCAATGTTAGAGGAGTTAGGAGTTTTCTAGGGCATGCCGGTTTTTACCGACGTTTCATAAAAGATTTTTCTAAAATTGCCACTCCTATGAATAAACTCCTAGAAAAGGATGCTCCATTCATCTTTTCAGATGAGTGTATCAAATCTTTTAATATTCTTAAAGAGAAAATCACTAATGCACCGATCATGATAACACCAAATTGGAATCTACCATTTGAACTAATGTGCGATGCAAGTGATTTTGCAATGGGAGCCGTTTTAGGACAAAGGATTGAAAAACGATTTCAACCTATATATTATGCTAGTAAGACGTTACAAGGAGCACAAACAAACTATACAACTACTGAAAAAGAACTCCTTGCTATTGTCTTTGCTTTTGACAAATTTCGATCATATCTCGTTCTAGCAAAAACGGTGGTCTATACCGACCATTCTGCTCTTAGATACCTATTTTCAAAACAAGATGCTAAACCAAGATTAATTCGTTGGATCTTACTCTTACAAGAGTTTGATATTGAAATCCGAGATAAAAGAGGAGCAGAAAATCTCGCCGCTGATCATCTTTCTCGTCTTGAAAATCCCGAATTAGAAGTTCTAAATGAATCGGCCATACAAGACAACTTTCCTGATGAATATCTATTGAAGATAGATTATAAAGAAATCCCATGGTTTGCAGACTATGCAAACTACCTAGTTTGTGGATTCCTTGAAAAAGGATTATCGTACCAAAGACGAAAGAAATTCTTCAGTAATATAAAACACTATTTTTGGGAAGATCCACATCTGTTTAAAAGTAGTCCAGATGGAATAATACGCCGATGTGTATTTGGAGATGAAGCTAGTAAAATATTAAACCATTGTCACACAGGACCAACAGGAGGGCATTATGGGCCTCAACTAACAGCAAGAAAAGTTTATGATGCTGGATTCTATTGGCCTACAATTTACAAAGATGCACACCTTCTTTGCAAATCCTGTGATGCTTGTCAAAGGGCCGGAAAAATAAGTCAACGTGATGAAATGCCACAAAATGTCATCCAAGTATGTGAAGTATTTGACATTTGGGGTTTTGACTTTATGGGTCCATTTCCAAAATCTCATAATAATCTATATATACTCGTAGCCATTGATTATGTATCTAAATGGGCGGAAGCACAAGCTCTCTCAACTAACGATGCACGAGTTGTAGTCAACTTTTTAAAAAGTCTTTTTGCAAGGTTTGGAACACCGAAAGCTTTGATAAGTGATCGGGGTACTCATTTCTGTAATAATCAACTTGAGAAAGTTCTTAAAAGATATGGAGTAACTCATAAAATCTCCACCGCATATCATCCACAAACAAGTGGACAAGTTGAAAATACCAACCGAGCCTTAAAACGTATTCTAGAGAAAACCGTAGGATCAAATCCGAAGGAATGGTCCATTAAATTGGAGGATGCACTCTGGGCTTTTAGAACAGCCTACAAAACTCCAATTGGAACCACACCTTTTAGACTTGTTTATGGAAAAGCATGTCATCTTTCAGTATAAATTGAACACAAAGCATTTTGGGCTTTAAAGACATGTAATCTTAATTTACATGAAGCCGGACGTTTACGATTAAGTCAACTAAACGAATTAGAAGAATTAAGACATGAAGCATACGATAATTCGTTAATCTATAAGGAAAGAACGAAGAAATGGCATGATAAAAGAATCAGAAGTTCAAAAGAATTTAAAGAAGGAGACAGAGTTCTTCTTTTCAATTCACGATTCAAGCTATTTCCTGGAAAATTGAAATCAAGATGGTCTGGACCATTCATAGTCAAAAGAGTTTTCCCATACGGAACGATAGAATTAATAAATTCAAATGGGATTGAATTTAAAGTTAATGGTCACAGAGTTAAACATTACATACATGGTCCGATGGAAGTTGACAATGAAGTTAATCATAATTTCACCACCCAAGAAAACCTTCAAAATGAAAACATAAATATGTTATCAACAACATATGAAAAATTAAAACTGGAATATAGGGAGGATTCAAATTTGAGTGATGAAGAAGAATTCCTATACAAACCTCCCATTCCAAGAAACGAAGAAAAATGTGAACAAGAAATTCAAATCAAAATGAAAGAACCAAGGAAAGAACACCCGAAAAAGTTTTACAAACCAACTCGACTTACTAAAGCAGGAGACCCGGGTGAATTTATCATTTCTTGCTTACTTAATGATGGTGCTGTATATAATGGACTCGCAGATTTAGGAGCAAGTGCAAATATTATGCCTCTTTCCTTATACAAAAGATTAGGCATGGATAAATTAAAACTAACCAAAATAGGTGTTCAAACATTTGACCAAACCATTAAACACCCGGTTGGAATAGCAGATAATTTACTTGTTAACGTGGGAAGTTTGACCTTTGTTGCAAACTTCATAGTGATTAATATGGAGGAAAACCTTGATATTCCTCTAATTCTAGGTCGCCCATTTTTAGCAACCACCAAGGCATTCATTGATGTAAGAGAAGGTAGAATAACACTTAGGGATGGTGATACATCGATCACCTTTGTGAACCGAAAGTTTAGATCTCCACAAACCAAAACTGTTAGACCAATAAAAATGCATAAGTGTGGGGAAGATGAAGAAACACTTAATGATGATCCAATCACAAAGAATGCCGTTGATGATACGAAATTAGATGAATCCATTTTTAACAGTTCAACGAAGAAACTTTATAAACGGATTCACGATGCTAAGATTAAAGGAAACTTTAAGTTATATAACCGATTAATATCCAATTTATCGTCAAAAGAAAAAGCAATGTTAGTTGAATTTGTGAAAGTTACGGAGAAAATCAACAAATGGATTGAAGTAAAAGTCAAAGATATACAAGTTGTTGATGATTCAATTGAAAATAATGTTAATCACAATTTCGATACCACAGCCAACTAAGTGTGGGGAGAATCAAAGGGGTTTATGTATTTATGTTAGAGTTAGATTGTCTGTTTTCGTGTAGTTCTCGAAAATGGAACCCGAATGGTCTTTCCCTAGCAGACCCTAAAGAACTAGTCTTCTCCCCCCATTCTGAATTTTTATTTTTTTTAGGTTTTTACGAAATGAAGACTGCCTGTGAACTAAACCATGGTCTAATGCTACACGCTTTGATCACTAAACGTAATAATGACATACTACCGAGTGAATTAGTATAAGTAATCAGAGAAAGAATGGACGGAGTTAGAAAAGAATCCAGATGCGAAGATAATAAGTTACAATTTGGTAAAGGAAAATCAAAATCCGTAGCGAAAAGAAGAGCACGACACCTAGAAAGATGTCACAAATGCGGAAAATGGTCACATGGAGGTAAATGTTCAAATAATCAAACCTATTCAAATACCGAATTTGTTACTTTATGCAGAGACGGACCGTTCATATGTTTAGAAGAAAAGACACTGAATGCTCGAGGTTACGCCTATGTAGCCATGGAAAACCAATTAAACCAACTATCTTATGAATGGGATAGATCATATAACTAAGAAATCTATTTCACAGGTATGTCTGTACAGTTTTTATTTTTATTTTTATTTTTAACCTTTTGAAAATAAACGCTAATTTGTTCGCTAAAAAGTATTAAATTGGTATTGAATAAAATTAGGTTTGGCATCCAAAATTATTGATATCATTCAAAAATTTATTACATCACTGCGAAATTTAACGTTTATTCTTAAGGTATAAATATCTTTAAACAATCAACCCAAAATATTTCAAAAATTCGTCATGAGTTAAATTAGGTCTTTAAACCGAAATTACTTTACCGAAAAGAGGGGCGCATATTTTTGATAATATTTGATTGATTAAAGTGGGATAAAAAGCCAAAAAGATTTTTAATTTTATTTTTACCATGTTTTTAAAATTAATATTTAAATCTTAAATTAATATTGTAACCTTGGTAAAAAACAATATATTTAAAATTGTAATTATTTGAAAATTTAATATAAGTTTGGTGTGAATTTATAATATGAATTTTTAAATTAAGTTTGGTGTGAATTTTTAAAATATGAATTTTTAATTTTATGCATTTCAAATTTTAAGTTTGGTGTGAATTTTTAATATTAATTTTGAATTTTATATTTAAGTTGTGTGAATTTAAAAACAAAAATTTACTTTATCTCATTAAGTTAAAAATATGATTTTTAAAATTCGTCGTAAGTTGAAGACTAGGTCTTTGAACCGAAATTGCTTTACCCAAGGGAGGGACGAGAACTTTTATTATTATTATTTTTAATCTTATTGAATTAAAGTATGCCAAAAACATTAAAAACCAAAAATCTTAGCTTTTAAAACAATCGCTACAAAAAGACAAATTTTAAAATTTTGTCGAGGGACAGACTAGGACATCGATCCGAAACGACCTCGTCCTCAATAATAAGGTAAACAAAATTTTAAAAATTATTTACTTAATTGTTTTATAAGTTAAAGATTATAAAAAAAAAAAATATATACCAAACTCCGCGACTCGCGGAGTTTGAAGGAGAAATCTCCGCGAGTCGCGGAGGGACCGAAATACAGAAAAAAAATAAAACGTAAAGAACTGCTCAGACAACACACACAACTCAAACATACAGCAAAATAACTGCGAAATAACCCACGAAAAACCCAAAAAAAAACCCCCGAAATCACAATTTTTAACCGTTAATCATCAAATCTTTTACTAAAATCATGTTGAGAAGGATGCTATCAAGGAATTACTCAAGAAAAACGGTAAATTTCTACACCTAAACACCATTTAATCCGAAATTAGTGTTCTTGAGCAATTTTTTTCCCAATTTGATTTTGATGCTTTTTAGTGTAATTAGGCTTAAATTGTTTATGTATTATGCTTGTATAACCTAGATTGATGCTGTTTAACATGATTAGAAGCCTTAAACTTCAAATTTTGAGTAATCTAGGGTTTGTGTTCTTGAGCAAATTTGGGGATTTTTGATATAAACAGGTTATGGCCAATTTTTGTCATGAATTGTTGCTAAATTAAGTAGTGTAACATGTTTAGGTAGTTAAATGATCCAAACTTTGAGCCTAAACATGATTTTGAGAATTAAAGTGGACTTTTTCAAGTCTAAAATTCATGAACTTGATTTTTGAGAGATAATGCCATTTGAAACTTGTTTAATTGCTAGTAATGACTATTTTGACATGTTATTTGAGTTGAATACTTATGAACTTGGCGAATATTTTCATATATGCTTATTTGAAAAAGTGTAGATTTGATGAAAATATGAAAATAAGCTTAAGTTTGATATAAATTGATCATGTCATTGTAATTATTTTGATTGATGATTTTGCTGACACTAATGCATATTTGGATGCACAAAAATTGTGTTTGATGTGTTTTGCAGACTGAAAGGGGTGAATCTTCATCCCAAGCCCGCAATGCTCCTGCTGAGAATGCGGAACAATAGGAGGTGGATAACTACTACAAGCAGGATATACCTCATCCAGTCATGACCTTTTCTGATATGCACTTGGAAGAGTTGCACCCGAACCTGAGATTTGACAGACTTTGGATAGATTATCCAAAATACCAAAGGGGTTTGCATACTCTTCATTCTAAGGTGGTTGAGGTACCGAGGGTCATAGAATGGGGACCCTTAGAAGCTGTAGAATTGGCCGGGCCAATTAGGGAATTACTTGTACAGAGGTATGGTAATTCTACTTTTAATGACTGGGTACGTTTATTCACCATGCGTAGACCTGTATATAAAGTATGGTGTGAAGAATTGTTGTGTAGTATAGAGTTGAATGATCGGGTAGCTAGTTTAATCGATTGTTCTTTTATTAGATTTTTGTTAGGCGGTTCGATGCGCCACATGTCTTTACTGGACATGGCTCAGGCTTTACGTATATATACGCCTGAGGAGTTAGCATCTGCCGATTGTAGAGGGTTGATACTAAACGGTAGAAAGATAGATGAAAATTTTGATACACACGGTGTGTGGAGTCAAATGACAAGCCATCACCGTTTCAAAGGGGGGAATTACTCTTATTTGGATATAGATACAGCCGAATTAAGAGTGATTCATAGGTTTTTAGCTAATTCGATTACACAAAGGGGTAAGAACAAGGAAAAGGTAAATGAACAGGATTTGTTTTACCATATGTGTATTCGAGACCCACAAAGCGCTGTAAGTATACCATATTGTGTGGGTTATTATTTATCAGCTATGGTTAGGGGGATGAGACCGCATAGCATAATAGGAGGTGGTATTTTTATTACTTTGATTGGTGAATATCTCGGTGTGGATATAAGTCGGGGGGAATTATTAGTCGAAGAACCAGAACCCCGCGATACTATAGGTTTAAATGTATACCATGGTGCGAAAGTTTTGAAAAGGCGAAATAACGCCGCAGTACCATACCATGGTAGACATCCACAGGTTGAGAGAAACCAACAGCAAGGTAATGTAGGAGGGGGGAATGAGATGCAAGAAATGCAAAGGTTTATAGCTTCTCAGGAGTACGAAAATGCTAGACAGAGAGCATTTGAAGATTGGCAAGTTCATCAGAACCAAATCATAGCTCATTGCCAACATATAGGTAGAAACTATATTCCTACACCGAAACCCATCTTCCCTCCCTGGTCTATAGAGATGCAACCACCGTATCCTACGTATAACCCTGCCGAAGCATTCTATAGCACCTATGGTTATGCCTGGAACCCCTATTGGTACCAGTATCATCCCTAGTATACTTAGTTTTATTTATTTTGTAATTTGTAATGATTGATACGTTTAATACCTTTGTTAATATTGTAATAGTTTTTATAATTGTCTAACTTTTATTCTTAGATTTTAATAATTTTTGAATGTGGGGTAATATACCAAACTTCAAAAATATGTATATATGTTTGCAGTTTATCTTATGTACACAACAGGGTAAAACAACGCATTTTCAAAGACTGGCATTAAGTTCAGCAAAAGCAACTAATTTTGACGACAAGATGCAAAATATATGTGAAATAACAACAAGACGGAATGAACAAATGATGTGCACCATTTATCATTCAGCAAACAAACGCCAATATATTTGGAAACTTTGGTAAAAATTTAATCATTTTCACACAAATCACCCTCAATAATTTAAATTATTACTGATTTCTTGCAAATGAGGGCATTGCAAGATCTTAAGTGTGGGAAGGGGTTAAATTATTTCGGATTTTAAAATTTTTTACTTTATACACTTGGTTACCATTAAAAATACTAGTAAAGCAGTAGTTGTATTAGAATCTAGTGCTCTCTGATAATAAAGAACAGCCCTAGTCTTATATACTGACTACCCAATTCTAGTAAAATTTTTCAAAATTTTCAATTAAATGAACTCAAAATCATGTTTATACATATTTATGAACGATAAAACTAGGTTTTAACACCGAAATTATTGTTACCTCGGAAAGGACATAAATTGAGAAACAAACCAAAATGTTAAAATTCATTTAAAATGGAATAGAGGACGATAAAAAGGAAAATAAAAGCCAAGTGTGAGAAAATTTACCAAGTTATCTTAAACATATGTCACATATATCTGTAACAAATAACTGAAAATACTTTTGCTTTGGACTAAACTAAACTGTTTTACCCGACGAAAGAAAAGAAAGATGGATCTACACGATGAATTAATTCCATAATTAAAAGGAAGTAAAGTCTTCCGAAAAAGACACGCGCTTCTTGATTTAGGTCATGAAGTTGTCGTCCAGACCAGCTCTAGGTTGACGAAAAATCTAGAAAAGTCATCACTAAAATCAGCAGGAAATCCACGGACCTCAGCATTAAACAGGGTCGCCAAGTGGTCAGATTTATCCTAACCATGAGAAGGATTTATCTCGTACAATGGGGGGCACCATGCAAATTAGCTTGATAAGACTAATGAATCAGATCCCCAGAAAGGATAATCTCCTTAAAAGATCAAAAATCAGCTTTTAAGACTGATATTACTTAATCCTTGAGATTGACCTTAAAGATTGAGAATTCAAACTCATGGAATTCAATGATATCTAAACTCGAGCTTGAACGAGAAAATATTTTGATCAAAAATTACAAACCGATTTGTTTTCTGAAAACCTATTTTCAATGCGTTCATTACCATTGAACGTAAAATCCTAGGAATTCACCTAGAATTCATTAGGTCACCTGAACCAAATCGGGTGTCAACCGTAAGAACGATGGTTGCATAGCATGGTCAAAGACAGGACCTTGTGCCAGACCGGAAAATTATAAGGGTGAGCTTTACTATTGCTCCTACCAAGGATAGTAAATTGCGTCCGACACGTTATAGACCATAATTAAAAGCATGTCAGGGGACATTGCCTTAACAGTTGCTTGTTCAAACGCTTTCCTTTACAACCGGACGGTAGTTTACCGAAAGGTAATATACGGGACAAGTAAACTGGACGTGTTGCTTTCCAAATACAAGGTTAGCAAGTGGGTGACACAAAACCGCAAGTTTTGAGCTAAAATTTTCAAATCTGAAACCCACCAAACCCACAAAAATATTTTGCAAACACCGGTAAAGGGTTATTCCGGAAAACTTATCTAGGGTAAAAACTAGATTTAATTTTCAAAAGATCAAATGTTTTCATAAAGATCCAATTTCCTTAATGGATCTAAATTTTTATAGTCATGTGGGACTGTAAACCATATCGTTACTACCATTGTTTATATCACCGTATAGAAATCACTGATGTACAAAGTGTGAAGAATAAAGAAGTGATTCTAGTATTTCAAGACGATATTGCTTGAGGACAAGCAACGCTTAAGTGTGGGAATATTTGATAATGCTAAAAACGAACATATATTTCATAGCATTATTCCTCAAGAAAGACAAGCTTTTAGTTGAAATTGTTCTATTTACAAGTGATATTCGTTTAAATAATAAAAGGTGAAGACAAAAGACAGATTCGACGAATTGAAGACGCAAACGACCAAAAAGCTCAAAAGTACAAAAGACAATCAAAGAGGTTCCAATTATTGATAAGAAACGTCTCGAAATTACAAGAGTACAAGATTCAAAACGCAAAGTACAAGATATTAAATTGTACGCAAGGACGTTCGAAAATCCGGAACCGGGACATGAGTCAACTCTCAACGCTCGACGCAACGGACTAAAAATTACAAGTCAACTATGCACATAAATATAATATAATATATAAATAATTCTTAAAAATTATATATATATTATATTAATATTTAAAACCGTCGGCAAGAAAGACTCCAAAAGGGACTGAGCTGTAATTTCAAACTCCGCGACTCGCGGAGTTTGAAGGCAAAAATGCCGCGAGCCGCGGAGCCCCAAAAGTCAAAAATCCCTATAAAAGCAAACGAATTCTGATCGCAAAAATCACCAAAAATCCATCCATCTCTCTATCTATATCGTATATATTTATATTTATATTTTAATTTTAATTTTAATTTTAATCCTAATAATAAGGCTATGTTAGCGAATGTTGTAAGGGTGTAAGTCGAAATTCTGTCCGTGTAACGCTACGCTATTTTTAATCATTGTAAGTTATGTTCAACCTTTTTATATTAATGTCTCGTAGCTAAGTTATTATTATGCTTATTTAATTCGAAGTAATCATGATGTTGGGCTAATTACTAAAATTGGGTAATTGGGCTTTGTACCATAATTGGGGTTTGGATAAAAGAACGACACTTGTAGAAATTGGACTATGGGCTATTAATGGGTTTTATATTAACTAAACAATACCTTGTTAATTTAATATACAAACTTATAATTCGACATATTTATATATAACCACATACGCTTGACTGAGTACGGTGGGCGGGATATCTATAAATACCAATAATTATTCATTTTACCGGATACGGAATTGGATTAATAGTTAATAGACTTGTTGAAACAGGGGTGAATTACATTCAAGGGTAATTGGTGTAATTGTTAACAAAGTAGTAAAACCTTAATTTACACGCAGTCGATAACCTGGTGTATTCATTAAACAAAGTATTAAAACCTTGTTACAATTCGAATCCCCAATTAGTTGGAATATTTGACTTCGGGAATAAGAATAATTTGACGAAGGCTTTCGCTCTTTATATTTATGACTGATGGACTATTATGGACAAATCCGTATGGACATATTAAATAATCCAGGACAAAGGACAATTAACCCATGGGCATAAAACTAAAATCAACACGTCAAACATCATGATTACGGAAGTTTAAATAAGCATAATTCTTTTATTTCATATTTAATTTCCTTTATTTTATATTTAATTGCACTTCTAATTATCGCACTTTTATTTATTGTTATTTAATCGCACTTTTAATTATCGTACTTTTTAATTATCGCAATTTTATTTTATCGCACTTTTATTTATTGCAATTTCATTATCGTTATTTATTTTACGCTTTAAATTAAGTCTTTTATTTATTTAATATTTTACATTAGGTTTTAACTGCGACTAAAGTTTTAAAATCGACAAACCGGTCATTAAACGGTAAAAACCCCCCTTTATAATAATAATATTACTTATATATATATATGTATTTCTATAAAAGTAAACTAATATAACGTTAAACTTTGTTTAAAAAGATTCCCTGTGGAACGAACCGGACTTACTAAAAACTACACTACTGTACGATTAGGTACACTGCCTATAAGTGTTGTAGCAAGGTTTAAGTATATCCGTTCTCTAAATAAATAAATATCTTGTGTAAAATTGTATCGTATTAAATAGTATTTCCTGCTAAAATTTAATAGTATTTTATACCCCTTAGCTTTGACATCAATTGTCTAGATCACCTAAGTGTTGAAGTACAAGTTGCTTCACTAATCAAATCCCTTTGAAGGTTACACAACTCACATAATCAAATTCAAGTCCAAAACAAGCATAACAAAGGATCTTGTGACTAATTCTAATGACAAACCACAATTATCAACTTAAATATTCATCCAAACACAATCAATAACATATATATGAACAATCCTTAGCTATCAAGTCTCATAAACAAGTGTAAATCTAGCCAATCATGGCTAGAACAAGATCAAAACAAGAAATAAGAGTAAATCTAAGCATCATTAATCAATAAACAAGAGTAGATTGTACCAAAATTATGAAAGTTACAATAAAGCTAAATGAAGATGATGAAGAACAAGCCCTAGATCTTGATTCAATCTTCAAATCCTTGATGTAGAATGGAAGAATGGATGAAAACTTGATGAAAAACTTAATAAAATAGCTATGAAACCCTAATTTGATCAGCCACCACGCACTAGTCACTATTCTATTTAATGTTCTTATGATAAAACCTTCATCTCATTCTATGTATACTCTCCAAAAACTGCCCAGAAAATACAGAGGAACGTCGTTCCTCTTTTAGGAACACCGTTCCTTGGCTCTTAATGTGGAACGCCGTTCTTGAATGCTGCAAACGTCGTTCCTGAATCGTTCTCTAAATGGCCATTTTTCTGTCTCCATTTCCTTTGTAAATTCCCAGGTAGAATGTCGTTCCTAGCTTTGGAACGCCGTTCTTAGATACAGGAACGTCGTTCTTGTCGCTAGTTCCAGCACTTTGCAGTTTTCTTGATACATTTGCACACTTTGATCAATTTTACACCAAATTCACACTTAGAACTGCAATAGTACTCAGAATGCGATTAAACCCAAGATCATAACTTTTTGAGCACTTTGGAAACGAAAAGCGAGTAAAACGAGGTAGATATTGCGTGAGAAACATAGCGTGGATGAGCAATATCAACTCGCTCTTTTTGCGCATCCCATTGCTCATCCGTAAACAGAAACATCAACAATTGATGCTCCTCGTCGAAATACACAATTTGCGTAAATACGTATGGTGTTTCTATTTCGAGGAACTTTTTCAACTTTGACCAATCAAAGTGAAAAACGTCGACATCTTCAAAAGATTTTTTTCCCACGTCAATGTATGACTTCCAGTCATACTCAGCTCTACCCCCGTAATGTACATCAATGGAAACTTTGTTCGAATTCATTATTTGTGTTTGATAAAATGTATGTGTGTAAAATGTATATGGATGTTTGTAGATGTGAAGGGATATATATGTGTATATATATTGGCAAAATAAAACATATCCGTTGCAAAATAAAACAAATATATCCGTTAATCACCATCAGCATTCGACCATGTCTACAAAAAAGCTCAAACACGCCACCAGCTTTCGTGTGTTGACATCCTTCACGCCACCCCTCAACACCACCAACATGCCGCGTTAGCCACGTGTTGGCGGCGTGTTGAGTGCACTTGAGTTCTAGCACGGGTACGTTAGAGATGGTCTTAAGATGAGAGCAGGATTTCAAAACCCACCCAAAATTTCTTGCTCCACAAAATATCAAAACCCACCTTAAATTCTTAGCAACCTCAGCACATCATCAAACGAGCTTATAATTAAATTTTCTTCATCAAATGTCAGTGAGCTTCAAACTTCGATACGTTCTACACTTCTAATTCTTACTCGATTTTTGCTTCTATATCCATTATCTTTCCAATATAGGGTTTGTATTTTATTTTCCTTTGACTGTAGGCCTACATTAGTTCCATACATTTGATTGAAGTCCTATTTCTTATTTATGTTTTGAAATATCATTGATGGCAATTTGTTTTATGATTTTGTGGCTATATGATAAATTATTTGTTAACAAATAGTTGGATCTCAACTGTTGTGGAGTGTTTATAACAAAAAATCTTACTTCCTTGATTGATGAACTGCTTCCGTCTTCTACTGAATCTAGCCCGGGCACTCTTATTTCAGGTTTTAATTTCATTATGTAGTAGTAGATTTTTTTTATTTTTTTTTTCGAAAAGCAAAGCATTTCATTAAAAAGGAAACAGTACAAGGAGCATGATATCAGTATGCGATTACATACTGTTAAAAAGATAATTTAGTTATCGATTCTGAAATCCTTTGTTACAAAACTGTCAACCAAACATGTTAAAGGATTTTAAATCCTTCGGGATTTCGAATCCCTCAGGATTTCAAATCCCGGGATTTCAAAAACTTGAACCAAACGCCACCTTATTGCTTTCTTCCCCTTTCATCTTCAAAATCTATCTTCTATTATTCAAATAAATAAAGAATAAATAAAAATAGAAATCATAGTTAATGTAACCATGGCTGGTCCCGAGAATTCGAGTGTCCTGAGCGAGGTGGGAAAAAATGCCCTTAGATAAGCCATTTACGTGTTAGAAATTTAGCGAATAATTGCAGTAATTTGCAAGAATTTAGTCACGATTACGCCATGTAAATGACTCAATCTTCATTCTAAGCATAAAATAAAAACTTACAGTTACTTTAGTTTCCCTTTTCAATAAAAAAAAAACAGATTAACACGAATACGGAGTACTATATATTCAAAATATAAGCACAACATTTATATAATTATATTCACGGACAGTGGCGGATTCAAAAACTTTTGTCGACGGGGGCAAAAAAATTACTTAAATATTGCAAATTACAAGATGATTTTTCTATAGTAACTATGTATATGTATTATATCTAAGATGATTTTTCATTGTTTGAAATATTTGATTTTATAAACTCGTGAGCATATATTATTAACACATTTGACAAATTACCTTTACAAGGTCGTATCAAATTGAAATTCAAATAGTGTTTTTGTAGTGACTGAATGACATTTAGTTTCATTATCGGGTAGATTTAGTAAGTTTTATAAAATGAGGGTTAGGTTGAAACTTTCTGAGGGTTATATTGAAAATTTTGAGTAAACAACAGATGCTTTTAGGGGAAATAGTTATATTTTCATCCCACACCGGTACGCAAACAAGCAAAAAGACTATAAAACCAAACGCTTTTAGGTCAAATACAAATTGAATAAAAATTGGGCTTGTGGAACAAATAGAAAGCAAATAGATGAAACTTTTGGGGCGTCTTCTCTTTTGTTTATTTCACCGAATTAAAAACTGAATACGTTGAAAGGAAAATATATTGTAAATAAATACCTACCCTTAACGTTTAATTACCACAAAATAGCAAAAATAACAACTGCATCTTAATCCATATTCCCACTAACCGACTTTTAATATGTTCCCTTAACGTTTAATTACCACAAAATAGAAAAAATAACAACTGCATCTTAATCCATATTCCCACTAACCGACTTTTAATATGTGATCCACTTTGTTACTAACTAGCTTTTAAGAGCTCGTGCGTTGCACGGCGACTCTAAAAAATAGTTTTTATAATCGTTGCTATTTGTACATCATTTTTTTATTGGATAAGGAGACATGCCCCGAAAAAATCCAATAGAATAAGAAAAAAAATAGGTACAACTACAATGGGTATGTCCGGGAGGGGGAGGGGGAGGGGGTGTTAAGTGAACACCTAAAAACACTTACAAATGAAAACCAAAAACCTATAAAAAGAATGACCAGAAAAATCAAACCTAAAGGATGTTTTAACGCACATCTACTAACCAATTGTCATACTTAAGATGACTCATGACAAAAGAAATAAACATATACCAAAGTAATCTATGTTTTACATAAATGAAACGAATGAGGTTGATAGGAGAACTTATTCTATTTCCATCTCTTAAACCAAACTTGATGCTTCCAATGCTTGTATACCTTGTATCACCAATCCCATCTCTATACCAAATTTGTTCACCCATAACAGAATATGCAGCTTTCAAATCCATAAGCCATTGACTTTTGAAAGTCAACATTTCAGCAAAACTAAAAATTGAGGCTTGTGGACATTTTCATAGGATAGGAGTAGTAACAATAAGATGGGTAGATCCAAACTCCTCTGATGTAACCTTTATCACATGCTTTACCATATATCTTCATATCCATGGACATGATATCACCATATTTCGTTTCAAATAAGCACCACCATTTTCAGCTCAAGAGCCTGCTTTTTGACTATAGAAAGTCAAAGTTATACCCAAATACACCCTATTACCACTAAAAAAGTTCCTAAATACCCACCAATCCACACCAGACTTATCTAAAACACTTTTTACCTCACACCTGTTTATACGCATTTTAAACATGACCTGTTGACTTTCTAAAGTCAGCATTCCAGCATAAACCTTAATATGAACATTTTTATACTTTCTAACCATTTGGATATAGAACATACTAATAGATGTACTAATAGATGGAGCACACCAGGCCATATACATGACATCATAAACAGTGGGGTCCACCAGCAAGCCAAACACCACATAAAAAATAATAAGGTTGATATGTAGGACCCTGTTAGCATGCAGTTCAAAGTGACCCATTGAATACCCAAATTTCAGCAAAAACAACAATAAACTATCTCCAAATCATATTTATATACCATAAACCAAGACAACCATCTATTGTATTGAAAACATATACCGCAGTGCTATTTTAGGAGAACCACACAAGTTTGGACAATACATCCTGTATTAAATAATAAATACATATTGAGATGGGTTATATACAGGGAAGGATATAGCATGTATAGTAGAGTAAAAAACATTGTTCATACACATCCTCTTTTAAATAATCTAATAAACCAAAAAATAGCAGTACACATGTAAAACAATAATGCACTATCAATACACTTATGAAACAACAATACACTATCAAGAACATCAATACATTATCAATCTACCAAAAACCATGCAGCAAGCTTAATATGTAACTGTATAGAGTCCATCATAAATTAATTGCGCAAGTGGTTCCCTACTATCTCATCGTTACCAGAATATGATAAACTAAATTACAAAATTTTGATTTCTTATTGGATTCAGTTAAAAGGATTGATGTCTAAAAAGTAATAAATATGTTTTTTAGTATAAATACATAATGATGAATTATTAAAAAACAAAGAAGGATCATAAACGGACCTCTCCAGATTTAACATCAAGTATATGCGACATGAATCCAGCTCCTGGTCAACCTAAAAAATATGATTTTGTAAGCAATAAATAATTCAATTAATAATAAATACACATTGAATAATTAGTTGTAACTTGTAGGTGCTAATACTACAAAAAAAAAAAAAAAAAAAAAAAAAAAAACAGATCAGTAAGCTCAAATCTTTCTCCTGAAGACTGATAACAACTACAAACATATTTTTTTCAAAGAATTTGTCAGGATTAAAACAGAATAAAAATACATAACATATGTTACATTTATACATTTAAAGATAGATACATCAAATAAAGTAAATTTATACAGAAAATAACTTTATACATTTATCTCAGTATCAAATCAGTAATATGATATAACGGATTCCATATATTGAAGTAGTAACTTTTAAAACCTAATAACCACGTGATCTTAAAGTGTTCATCGTTGATTCTTTCTTTTAATTACATCAAAGATTTTCTAATTAGACATATTCAAGTTATCATTCACATGAACAATATGGGTCACAACGGTATGATTTATCAAGTAGAAAGAGGTAGATTAACATATAATTAGCCTAGTAGCTAAAAAGATAAGCGTCTAAAAGTCTCCCAAAGTGTTGAATTTTTCTCACTTTTCAAAGGACCCTTAGCTCTGAAATACTTCTATCAAAAAGACAACACTTACTATTTGAAATGTCAAAACTTATGCAATCATATTATACATACCAATTATTTATGAAAAAAATATACAAAATAGGTATGGATTGACTATAAACCCAATTTGACATATAACCCCGCATTTTGACCCACCCATTTTGCTACGTCTTACATTAAACTAAGAAGAGTGTGTACATAAAATGAACAGGAGAGAAACATTGGAAAATTACTTTGTTAGTGTTCGTATGAACTTCTTTGCTTATCCAATTAAAATGTATCAACTAAGTTATCCTATGCAGTTTCTATGCTCATATTCTTTTTTCACCTCTTTCAAATTCTTGAAAGTAACATTCCCTGATAAACAACTATAACCATAATCATAATGATCAGATCAAACAAAAGAAACAGCAAAAACAATCTCCAGCAAAAACACAGAAACCAACCTTAAAGGGCTCTACATAACCAAACACCAACCTGATTGATTCCACTTTGATGAACAAAAACGGTCACTCTATGTGGCTGCACTTGTATTCCACTTTATTGTTTCACCTATATAATAAAGATGCAGAGTGAACCCTTGGTTACGTTTTGAAACATCAAACATAATTGAAAGTAAAACTATGAAAAAAAGAATGACCATCTTGCTAGTCATAATAATGTGTCATGTATAAATACCACTGTAAAGACCATCCGAAAACTTTCCTTCACATTGATTTGCATTTCTATCCCATTCTTAGATGCAATTCTAACTGCCTTGCATTAAAAATAGCACCCGGCAATGGACAGATGATGATTCTTTTGCTAGAAACTGCTTCTAAAAATGAACATGTAGTATGTCTAATATGACACAGTAGTAGATCTTTGTACCGGTTCGAATAAAAAATTTCCAAAATAAGTAAGTAATGTGTGTTAAAATAGAAAAATATTGTATTGTCACATACTGAATCTACAAAAGAAAAGTTCATAGTAATAACCACATAATTGACCCATTTGCATATGAATCATGAATAGATTGATTCTGTTTATGTTTATGACTTCTTCTCAAACTGAGCATTCAATAAAAGTTCAACACCCAATAGTCATAACTCACCCATTTTGACACCTCAAGCCTCAGAGTAATATATTCATACAGAATTACCTGCGGGTTAGCTGGATTCTCAAATTGCTTAAGGAAATAACTATTGGGTGTTTTCTCTAATGTAAGGCACATACGAACATACTTAGTTTAATTGAATTGCATTGAATAAATAAAAATAATCAAACCTTGAGATGAAAAATCGAATTGGGCGTTTCGATTGAATCTGCAGACAAATACCAAGCAAGAGGATTTATTTACAGGAGATTGAAAACATGAAATCGATATGAAAACAAAAATCCAAATAAATACGGACTAACGAACCCTAATCAAACATCACCCAAATTTCATTTGCTTAAGCAGATTTGACCCTAAAGCACAAGTACAAATTAATCTTCGACCCAAACCAGTAATATAGTAGTAGAAATATTATCCTAAGTACATCATTCATCGATTTCATTGCGAGGTATTGACCTCTACATGATACGTTTTGTAAACATTACATTCTTTAGAAAAGGCACACCATAAATGAATATCTAAATCCAAGGTTTTTGACATCTGATAGATTTCTACATATAGACAATCACCGTAAATAATAGTTTACAATAATACATCCGTTGACAATGCAGTCAAAATAAAATACATGGTGATGATTTTGTGAATGCAAAGTTTTCTCGAATAAAGCATGTATGACTCCATGCACATAACTTGTATATCGTATAAGCAAACAGCGAAAGACTTCTAGGGACCTGAGAATAAACATGCTAAAAGTGTCAACACAAAGGTTGGTGAGTTCATAGTTTTAATATTGCGCATAATCTGTATATAAAGGTGGACCACAAGATTTCAGTTGTTTCATACAAATCGTTTATCAAAATATTCTACGAAATTGAGCACCCTGGTAACTAAACTTAACGTATATATAATAAGTACCCCCTGTTTTAATATACATGCAACCAACATGTACAATACACGCAAACCAACATGTACTAAACTCAAATAGCATACGTCCGCTTTATAGTTCAGGCTAGGGTCTCTATACCTGGAATGGACGGGGATGTCAAGCCCTATGGATCCATATACAACTACTCGCGCCCACCAGTTCTTATAACCGGCAGTTACTAGTTACCAAAGCTAAGGGATTTTCGGTTTAAACTCAGTGTAGAATTAAGTATGTACTTGTGTCCATTTCGTAAAACAGTTTATAAAACAGCGCACGTATTCTCAGCCCAAAAATATATGTAAAAAGGGAGTAATGAAATTCACTTTCACAGATTTTCAATTCGTCGAAAATCAGACTTAGCCACGAATCGATTCACGAACCTATAATAATTATATACATATATATATCAAAGTATAATAGAAATATATTCACATCATATTTTTATTTACGTGTTGATGATTTAAATTGTCAAGTTAGCAGTCCAACGTTAGTAGTCCAATGTTAGTAGTCCATATATATAGTCTAAAATATCACCCTGGAATAATCAAGACGTATTGTCTAAGACTCAATCACGACCCATTGTACAACTATTGTCTTTGAAGTAATCTCGACGTATTGTGTACATGTGTCTTACGATTTATCTGACGTATTGTATATGTATTGTCTAAGACTCAATCATGACCCATTGTACAACTATTGTCTTTGAAGTAATCTCAACGTATTGTGTACATGTGTCTTACGATTTATCTGACGTATTGTATATTGTCTCGGGATTAACCAAGACTAGTATAGTACATCGAAAATAGTCAAGACATGTATAAATACATGTATAATACAGAAAAAGTTAGCTAGGATATGGTTAGTATAGATTTTATAAAAACAATCCCGTAGTCATTTTAGCCATTTTTAACCAATATTGTTTTGCCCATAACTTCTTCGTTACAAATCGGTTTTGAGTTAATCAAATTGCTATGGTTTTGTAATGAACTCTAATTTATAGAACTAAACTGATAAAGTGGTGGTTTATAGTCGGAGTTACAGGTTACAAGTCTATTTATAAAGAGTAGTCATATCTGTCGAAAGAACGACACCTTGATGACCATTTTGAAAAAAAAAAATATATTTCTACTTTGAGTTTAACCACCATTTTTAGATATATTATTATGTTCATATGAAATAACATTTTCTCAGAAAACCAACTTTAAATTCAAAGTTTAAGATAGTTTTTTTTTTTTAATTATCCAACCCGAAACAGCCTCCGGTTTTACTACGACAGCGTATGTCCAGTTTTACGGTGTTCTTCGTGTTTTCTAGTTTTAAATTCTTAAGTTAGCATATCATATAGATATAACACATGTTTTTAGTTGTTTTTAAAAGTCAAGTTAGAAGGATTAATTTTATTTCCGAACAAGTTTAGAATTAACTAAACTATGTTCTAGTGATTACAAGTTATTTTCTTCGAATAAGATAGTTATATAAGTATGAATCGAACGTTGTTATGAACATCATTACTACCTCAAGTATAGTTGGTAAACCTACTGGAAATGATGAGAAATGGTCTTGAGCTTCAAAGGATCTTTGATGGCTTGGAAGTTCTTGAAGTAGAATCATGGAACAAAAACAAGTTCAAGTAAGATTACTACTTGACTTAAGATAGTTATGTTTATAGAAATCGAATCAAAGCTTGAATATGAATATTACCTTGATTTAGAATGATAACCGACTGTAAATAATAAGAGTTTCTTGATCTTAGATGATTACTTGGAATGGACTAGAAAGATTGAAAGTAATCTTGCAAACTTGAAAGGATTTTCGAAGTGTTCTTGAAGTGTTCTTCCTATGATGATTATAGCTTGATTCTTGAAGTAGTTTTTTATGAAGATGATGATTAGTTTACTGAAAATTTCGTTCTTGAGGGTGTGTGTGTGTTTTGAGAGAAAATTAAAAAGAAAATGGGAAGTGAAATGAAGTGAATGGTGAGTGGTGAGTGATGAGTGGGGTTAAAAGGAGTTCTTGTTTTGTTTTCTTGCTCATAAGTCATGCTAGTTGTCTAATGGTTAGTTCTACATGTTTGTTGACTAATTGAGGGCTGCTAAGAGCTGATCATTTGAGTGTATGTACCAATAGTACATACATCTAGAAGCTGGGTATTATACGGGTGAAAATACCGTATGAATACGAGTAAAATTCTTGATGAAAACGAATGGGAATACGAATATAACTATCTTTGTTAAGTATAAGTATTTTGATACATGTCTTTAAGTCTTTCAAATGTGTATTAATACTTCTTAATACATTACATATATATACATTTTAATTAAGTCGTTAATCGTTACATATATATATTGTTTCGAAACCCTTAAGTTAGTAGTCTCGTTTTATGTATATAACTCATTGTTAATATGCTTGATGAGATACTTACTTATCATTGTATCATGTTAAATATATACATATGTTCATATATATATCATCATGTCGTTTTTACAAGTTTTAACGTTCGTGAATCGTCGGACAAACTGGGTGGTCAAACGTTTACATAAAATCCGTTTCAATTAATCAAGTCTTAACAAGTTTGATTTCTTAACATGTTGGAAACATTTATATATATGTAAATATCAATCTCAAATATATACCTATATTTATATACATATCTTATTTACAAATAGTGGTTCGTGAATCATCCGGAAAAGTCGAAGGTTACATGAACACAGTTCCAAATTTTTTTGAATTTCAACTTAACAGACTTTGCTTATCGTGTCGGAAATATTAATTCATTTAAAGATTAAGTTTAAATTTGGTCAGAAATTTCTGGGTCGTCACCGTACCTACCCGTTAAAGAAATTTCGTCCCGAAATTTGGTTAAGGAAAGTTGATAACGAAAACCAGAATATTCTCGTATCAAGGAATATGATATAACTTGAATTCTCATCATGAATTCGATTGTTCCTATAATTAATATTAAGGAAATAGATTAATGGAGTATTTTGAATACCTTGAATGAGTCGAGTTCCGTTTATGAATAGCACGAGTTCAATAAATATAGAGTTTTTCATCTTTGCGAAAATATGGATAGAACAATTCGATTACGCGAAGAGTATGAATGAAGCTATCGTAAAAGATGGAATTGAGAAAATAAAGTTTCGTCTTAACTTTTGACGTAGTCATAGTTGATTTCCGGATTTCAAGGAATGTAAAGAAAATCTTCGAAATTTATATAAGATTTGATTCTTCGGGATTTAAGAAAATTAGGATCCTCTTTAATTAAATCCGGTAACCTACCTCGATTGCTTTGTCTGATATTACCCATATAAATTGACCTCTTCCGTCTCATTATTTTCACCATCCATACCTTCTTCCCCAATTCATACATTCAAAATTGTGGAAATGCTCAATCCAGTTCTGGTTCTTGACCTAATATTGACGTTCGCCACCATTATCCTTCTTTTCTAGCTCCCACCGGAGGAAACCGTTTATTTCTATTATGCTCTCGGGATTGTTGTATTTATCATTCTCCCGTGTCTTTATATTGCTATACGCATTGATATACACGGTTTGTAATTTCTGTATTGTTATTGTGCTTTATATTTCGGAGCTCCATGCTTTTGTTTTCTCTTTTCGACTTTTAAGTAAAGCGATCAAGACGTCTCGAATATGTAGGTATGAAATTTCTAATGAACATAACTAATGTTCTAAGCAGAAAGGAATTATAATAGCACGATTTAATTTGGTAAAATACCGGTATCACGGAAAAGATAGAACTATCAAGAAAATGTGTTTTTGATATGTTTAGAGGTTAAATAGAATGAAAAAATCGTGTAACATGGCACATGATGATGGTATGATCTGTGAATCATTACGTTCCATTAGAACTTAGCATGACTTACTGTAATATAACCACGTTGATCAGGCGTCATTATATTATACTAATTCATGCTTCAATTCTCAACACTACTTCAAAAACATTCATAATTTAAACTCGAAGTTTATAGAAATTTATAAACTAAAACAGTTTCCTATATGATGTAATACGGATAGCACGAAGAGATAAATAATTTCGGACAAGAATAATTATGAAAATATCCTCAGAAATATCGAGGATATTTATGATGATATTTTTGGAATTTCTAAGATCGAAGGTTGATGAGGAAAATTCTTCCGCAAGAATATAGAATAAGTAAGGAGCAAGATATTCGCTAAAGATTTTATCGGATACAGAATCATCTGGATTCTTTATGTACGAGTTTAGTCCTTGTGATTTGTTCACCGTCTCCTTCATAGTTTTGCTTAATCCGCTTTCCAGTACCAATTTTTCTGTTGAGCGTTTCCAACACTCTATTCTCTATCGTCAAACTTTTGACTGTTAAGGTCGTTTACAGTTTTTGCTGCTTCATCAGCATTTTCAAACCCGGAGAGCTAATTCGCAGGTTGGGTGTTTTTCAGAATTCCAGAATTGGAGTACGTAAGTCCAGGAGATATACGTCATATGTATATATGTAACTGTTGACGTAGAAACGCTGCGGAATCAATGATTGATGCTTCCTGGCATTGGTATGGCAGCTATCGTTACAAGGCGTTTGATGAGTACATGATAAAATTTCAAGGAATAAATATAGTGATTTCCAGAGAGGTTTAAGTTGCAGAGTAACGGAGTCGCTGGTACGTTTACCGCTAATATGGTGGAACATAAAAGGTTCCCAGGTAACAACGATATAAAGACAATCGTATATGTCAAGGTTTAATTAAGGCTTGTCCGAATGAAAAGTCGAAGTTGACTTGCTGAAGGTGTGACAAAACTGGCTACTTGAAAATGAATTTCAAAGTTATTTTCAGTAATAATAATGCCGAAGGATTTATTACAGATACGTGTTAAAGTCTTATCTAGGTTTTGAGAGCTTTCCAGGTGTATGACTATAAGTATAACTATTTCCTTCTATCGATATTGTGTGGTTGGTTCATCTTCTCGTTTGTTCAATAGTTGAGGTGTTTTCAAAAATCATGAAGGGCTTGAACGTAGGTTGTAATCGTTGATATACATGTGATGTTTAAAATGAATTCATTTAGGATTTTGAATATATTTCTGGGTTTTATGAATAAGAGTGATGTTCTAGTACAGTTTTGAATTCAAAGTATGGTTTTGAAATGTGTAAGAATCTAAGAGTGATGTCATCTGTTATGTCTTGGATTCTGATCTGTCAAAACCAGAATATGTAATTGAATCTGAATGAAAATGGTTGTTCTGATTTCTATGGAAGAATGTATATCGTTGTGAAAGTAATGAGTATAGATAATCAATATCAAATAATTGAAGAGTGTACAGTGTAACATATTAATTGTGAACTTAAATATTTCTCGGTGGAAGATGTTGGTGTTCGTGGAATTCTTGTGAATTCCGCAAGGCACGAATGATATTTTCTAGAACGTTTCAAGTACATCTGAAATGAAAGTGTAAAATCAAACCTAATTGAATAATACACTTAGTTTATTAGGGGATAGAGTTCATTGAGCTGAATTAGAGATTTAGGTTGTTAACGAAGGATGTATATCATAGCATTTTAGTAATGTGAATTAATCAAGTAGTATTTACCCTTCAAAATTCACACGTATCAGCTTAGTATGAAAAGATATAATATGGTTTCAAAATTCATATAATATATATATATATATATATATATATATATATATATATATATATATATATATATATATATATATATATATATATAATTATATATAAATTCTTTGGAAATAATGAGTTAATATTTCATAACTCGATAGTATAATATTCTTATTGGTGATTGATGTGTTGATATCTGCGGTGGTTATGGAACTTGTGGAGCTTGTGGTACAGCGGGTGTTGCTGATGATGGTGAGACTGCTGGTGATACAGGTGCTGTTGATGGGGGTACTGGTGATGCCGGTGGTGTTGCTGGTGCTTGTAAGTTGTGCACCATATTCTCCAGATTGATTACTCGATCGCGAAGTTCGTTGACTTCTTCTATTACTCCGGGATGATGGACGGTCAGAATGAGCGGATGAATAAGGTTTAGAATAGTAGATATGACGTAATCGTTGCGAGCTATTCTGGAAATGAGGGTGAAGATGGTGTTTCGGACAGGTTCGCCGGTAAGTGCTTCAGGTTCTTCGCCAAGAGGGAAATTTGGTGGATGGAAGGGATCGCCTTCTTTTTGTCTCCACTGATTAAGTCAACTATGAACCCATCCCCAATTCATCCAGAATTGGTGATGGCTGATTGGTTGGTCCATTCCGGTTACACTGCTTTTGGAGCTCAGGTAGAAATCCATATCGGAATAGCTGTCGGAATCTGAGGAACTTGAACTAGTTGCAGGATTCATCTTTACACGGTTAGATAAAGGATTTTTGATATGAAATGATTTTCGGATATCGGATGATATTCTATTTGCATAGAATACCTATATAGAGTACAAAGGATCCCGCAAATTACGAAGGAATTTTCGGAAGCTGTCAGACAAAGGTTACAGTATCAGATATGCTAAGATATGAATTTATCTATACACTATCTATGCAATAAATGCAGTAAGACGTGTCTAGACTTAGGAATGATAAACAAGTTATTTTCGACAAGAAATGATAAGCAAAACTTTTTGACATGCAGACACGGTCGAAGTCCAGACTTACTAATGCATCATAACAACTATCAGTTAGACACACTAATGCAAAACCTGGTTCGCTAAGACCAACGCTCTGATACCAACTGTGATTGTTGGGGACGCATCCCACCCAGTGCCTTCCCAGCTAACCGCCTGGTGACCACTGAGCGTACCTCAGACACTGATTTTACGGCCCGCCTTTCGATGAAAGCCAACCATAAAAGGATCGCGAGGAGCAAGAGCCAATGTTTCGTCACAGGTAACACTGTGAGAACCTCCTCTACGATTAAGCCAACGAGACAACATTAAACCTGGCTCTGATACCAACTGTGATGACCCGTCCAAATCCCTTTAGACGCAATACATCATTCATCGATTTCATTGCGAGGTATTGACCTCTACATGATACGTTTTGTAAACATTGCATTCTTTAGAAAAGGCACACCATAAATGACTATCTAAATCCAAGGTTTTTGACATCTGATGATTTCTACATATAGACAATCACCGTAAATAATAGTTTACAATAATACATCCGTTGACAATGCAGTCAAAATAAGATACATGGTGATGATTTTGTGAATGCAAAGTTTTCTCGAATAAAGCATGTATGACTCCATGCACATAACTTGTATATCGTATAAGCAAATAGCGGAAGACTTCTAGGGACCTGAGAATAAACATGCTAAAAGTGTCAACACAAAGGTTGGTGAGTTCATAGTTTTAATATTGCGCATAATCTGTATATAAAGGTGGACCACAAGATTTCAGTTGTTTCATACAAATCGTTTATCAAAATATTCTACGAAATTGAGCACTCTGGTAACTAAACTTAACGTATATATAATAAGTACCCCTGTTTTAATATACATGCAACCAACATGTACAATACACGCAAATCAACATGTACTAAACTCAAATAGCATACGTCCGCTTTATAGTTCAGGCTAGGGTCTCTATACCTGGAACGGACGGGGATGTCAAGCCCTATGGATCCATATACAACTATTCGCGCCCACCAGTTCTTATAACCGGCAGTTACTAGTTACCAAAGCTAAGGGATTTTCGGTTTAAACTCAGTGTAGAATTAAGTATGTACTTGTGTCTATTTCGTAAAACAGTTTATAAAACAGCGCAGGTATTCTCAGCCCAAAAATATATGTAAAAAGGGAGTAATGAAACTCACTTTCACAGATTTTCAATTCGTCGAAAATCAGACTTAGCCACGAATCGATTCACGAACCTATAATAATTATATACATATATATATCAAAGTATGATAGAAATATATTCACATCATATTTTTATTTACGTGTTGATGATTTAAATTATCAAGTTAGCAGTTCAACGTTAGTAGTCCAATGTTAGTAGTCCAATGTTAGTAGTCCATGTATATAGTCTAAAATATCACCCTAGAATAATCAAGACGTATTGTCTAAGACTCAATCACGACCCATTGTACAACTATTGTCTTTGAAGTAATCTCGACGTATTGTGTACATGTGTCTTACGATTTATCTGACGTATTGTATATGTATTGTCTAAGACTCAATCACGACCCATTGTACAACTATTGTCTTTGAAGTAATCTCGACGTATTGTGTACATGTGTCTTACGATTTATCTGACGTATTGTATATTGTCTCGGGATTAACCAAGACTAGTATAGTACAAGAAAAATAGTCATGACATGTATAAATACATGTATAATAAAGAAAAAGTTAGCTAGGATATGGTTAGTATAGATTTTATAAAAACAATCTCGTAGTCATTTTAGCCATTTTTAACCAATATTGTTTTGCCCATAACTTCTTCGTTACAAATCGGTTTTGAGTGAATCAAATTGCTATGGTTTTGTAATGAACTCTAATTTATAGAACTAAACTAATAAAGTGGTGGTTTATAGTCGGAGTTACAGGTTACTAGTCTATTTATATAGAGTAGTCATATCTGTCGAAAGAACGACACCTTGATGACCATTTTGAAAAAAAAAAAACATGTTTCTGCTTTGAGTTTAACCACCATTTTTAGATATATTATTATGTTCATATGAAATAACATTTTCTCAGAAAACCAACTTTAAATTCAAAGTTTAAGATAGTTTTTTTTTTAATTATCCAACCCGAAACAGCCCCCGGTTTTACTACGACGGCGTATGTCTAGTTTTACGGTGTTCTTCGTGTTTTCTAGTTTTAAATTCTTAAGTTAGCATATCATATAGATATAACACATGTTTTTAGTTGTTTTTAAAAGTCAAGTTAGAAGGATTAATTTTATTTGCGAACAAGTTTAGAATTAACTAAACTATGTTCTAGTGATTACAAGTTATTTTCTTCGAATAAGATAGTTATATAAGTATGAATCGAACGTTGTTATGAACATCATTACTACCTCAAGTATAGTTGGTAAACCTACTGGAAATGATAAGAAATGGTCTTGCGCTTCAAAGAATCTTTGATGGCTTGGAAGTTCTTGAAGTAGAATCATGGAACGAAAACAAGTTCAAGTAAGATTACTACTTGACTTAAGATAGTTATGTTTATAGAAATCGAATCAAAGCTTGAATATGAATATTACCTTGATTTAGAATGATAACCGACTATAAATAATAAGAGTTTCTTGATCTTAGATGATTACTTGGAATGGACTAGAAAGATTGAAAGTAATCTTGCAAACTTGAAAGGATTTTCGAAGTGTTCTTGAAGTGTTCTTCCTATGATGATTATAGCTTGATTCTTGAAGTAGTTTTTGATGAAGATGATGATTAGTTTACTGAAAATTTCGTTCTTGAGGGTGTGTGTGTGTGTGTTTTGAGAGAAAATTAGAAAGAAAATGGGAAGTGAAATGAAGTGAATGGTGAGTGGTGAGTGATGAGTGGGGTTAAAAGGAGTACTTGTTTTGTTTTCTTGCTCATAAGTCATGCTAGTTGTCTAATGGTTAGTTCTACATGTTTGTTGACTAATTGAGGGCTGCTAAGAGCTGATCATTTGAGTGTATATACCAATAATACATACATCTAGAAGCTGGGTATTATACGGGTAAAAATACCGTATGAATACGAGTAAAATTCTTGATGAAAACGAATGGGAATACGATTATAACTATCTTTGTTAAGTATAAGTATTTTGATACATGTCTTTAAGTCTTTCAAATGTGTATTAATACTTCTTAATACATTACATATATATATATATATATATATATATATATATATATATATATATATATATATATATATATATATATATATATATATATATATATATATATATATATATATATATATATATATATATATATATATATACATTTTAATTAAGTCGTTATTTCGTCGTTAATCGTTACAACCCTTAAGTTAGTAGTCTCATTTTATGTATATAACTCATTGTTAATATTCTTAATGAGATACTTACTTATCATTGTATCATGTTAAATATATACATATGTTCATATATATATCATCATGTCATTTTTACAAGTTTTAACGTTCGTGAATCGTCGGACAAACTGGGTGGTCAAACGTTTACATAAAATCCGTTTCAATTAATCAAGTCTTAACAAGTTTGATTTCTTAACATGTTGGAAACATTTATATATATGTAAATATCATTCTCAAATATATACCTATATTTATATACATATCTTATTTACAAATAGTGGTTCGTGAATCATCCGGAAAAGTCGAAGGTTACATGAACACAGTTCCAAATTTTTTTGAATTTCAACTTAACAGACTTTGCTTATCATATCGGAAACATTAATTCATTTAAAGATTAAGTTTAAATTTGGTCAGAAATTTCTGGGTCGTCACACTTTGACCCATAAATCAACTATAGCAACAACATTGACTTAGTATGACCCAAAAATTTCAACTGTGACCAAGACTAAAAAAAATATCAAAAGAACGTTTGTATTTCATCAATACCATTAAGTAACACAGAGTATAAATTATTGCCATCCATAGATAAATTTAATTCTTAATTTATAGTTGATTTGGTCAGTTATATCTAGTGGCACAAAGACAAATGTATCTTGTATGATAATGCACACTCTAATACCAATTTGCAGTGAAACTCCTTGAATACTAAATTACCAAGTTTCATGAGTTGTAAAATACGAAGCTAACAAATATGTTGAATATGTTACATTATAACAATAGTGGCCAATACTATCAATTTATGCATCATTTAAAAGTATGCACAAATATATTTGATAGTGTATCAAAACACTAACCTTATCAGTAAGAAATTTTAGGACCCAGATACCAACAATGTTAGCTTTAGCTTCTTTCAAAGCTGAATGGAGTTGTTGTAGCTCCTGTTTTGTCATACAACAACAAAATCAAGTAAATTTATAATTATTACAAATAAGGCGCATCAAGTTGATAATATAATTATAATACAGTAGTAAAACAACTGACCAAGCTCACAGTTGACCTTTCAGGTTACAATTGCTCCGGTCAAATTAACCTTCCAGGTTGTCACCGCCTTGATTGTCTCAATATTGGTAGTCTCCATAAGTGCTATCCTTCCCTGGTCATAGACATCAAGAATGGTTTAGCACATTTAGCATTGATGAAATACTTGTTTGGTGAATTTACTCACAGAGTTCACCTATCCAATAAAAGTAATTTAGTAACTGAATTGGTTGTGCACTAAAAACAGCAAGAAGTGGCGTTGGTTTACATCTTGATATTTATAAAGAACAAAATACAGGCTCAACACATCCAATACAATACAATTATCTTAATTAATTATTAATAACACTAATTATATTGGGTTCTAAGATTGGCACTAATTACAGAAGCATTTAATCAAATAGTTGGAATGCAAATACAAAATATGACAACAACATGACAAAGTTACAAAAAAATGCATAGCCAAAGTTACACCAAATTCATGCATTTCTTGGAAGCATAGGCATAAAATCAACCTGAGTGTAATTTATTGTATCAATCGATGATAGAAAACTTGAACTTGATAAAGTAATCGATCAAATAAAAACCCGGATCAAATAAACTATAAATTCCTAAGAAAAAACTTAAATAAAAACATGAAATACTAACCTTAGTTTCTATTGAAGCGAAAGAACCTTATCACAAGAACATAGCAACGACAACCTAATCCAGCAAAAAGATACAAATACAGAAATTTGAATTTAAATCAGAAATCGAATTGTGGCACCCTTTTCATATATTGAATTGAATCGAATCACCGGATTCATCGATGTTTTTTGACGTTGTATTGATTTCACTTATTTCAGATTTAACATATATTACCTACTGTGAATAGTAATATAAACTAACAATTAGAGATCCATTTTCTACAAATCACAGTACGAATTTGTACAAAAATGTAAACCAACATTTGTAACAATTAAAATCAAGTAAAATCAAGGATCATTATTTATTAAGTATAAAGATAACTGCATAAATTCGTGATTCATTAAACAATTAAAATTAAACCTGTAACTTAGTGGAATCAATTAAACCTATACGTGTAACATCATTAAAACATTGTTTTTCTCATTAAACAATTAAAATTAAAGATAACATTGTTTTTTCTCTATCTTTCAGAAAAAAGATAACTGCATAAATTAACTGCAATCTTAATAGAAAACCTAATTTCGAATCACAATTAAAAGATAACTGCATAAATCAACTGCAATCTTAATAGAAAGCGGATACCGTTCGATTTGTAAAACTCTCAACAGTAATGCTATGATGTTGCCATATGATTTCAAAGCTGAAGGTGTGAAAAAATGGCGTTTTGATTTATTTGTCTGGTTATGCAAAGAGAGAAGAAGAGATAGAGAGGGGTAAGTGAATGAAATTTTTGGTATAGATATGGGACACGTGTTGTGTTCTAGATTGGTACGGGAAAAAAATGAATGAAATTATGTGAGGTAGGACACATGTTTGTTATGTTTGGGGAATATTAGGTTCTGACACCTAGGATGTGATGTTACGCTTTATGTGATGTAGGGGATTGTTGTTTTAATCTACACAAAATTTCGGATTAGAGATGTTCTTTTCAATTTTACTGTGAATTTTGTAGATAACAAACGAGGTTTTGAGCCCGTGCGTTGTACGGTTACTCAAAATCCGTTTTAAAATAAGTCACTTATTTTAATTTTATGACGCTTGATCTACATTTTTAAACAATATTTTTGGTTGCGTTTAAGGGGGACATGTCGACCCAATAGCTTAAGTGTGGTTAATTTGAGTCTGTACTCTTTTTTCAATAAGTCATAGCGGTTACTATTTGAAAGTTTAGATAAAATGGTTATGGGTTTGATTAGTTGACCAGATCAAAAGGGTCAAAATTTACCCATTTTGTTATTGATTCATTGAAATATTTTAAATGTGTGTCTTTCAAAGAATATGTTACATCATATTTTGACTACCACGAATAACACAAAAGAATCAATAAGACTAAAATGAAATGGACAAAGAAGTGTTGGAACCAAGTTCATAATTTAGAGGTTAGAGAAGTACAATCGGTCAAGTTCATACTTTAGAGGTAAAAGAAGGAACATACATATATTTTATGATGCAGATTTATAAAACACTCTTTTTCAACCTTCTCTACAACAAACAAATTTTGTATCAATTTTCTTCTTTGACGTTATATCTCCACAAACGAATTATGTACTCCTTGCGTCCTAATTCTTTTCATTTTAATCACAATAAACAAATTAACAAATCTTTAATTAATGGTTGTTCTTAGAAACAAAACCGTCCATGTGTCACCATTTTCAATGTGCTCGGACGATCGCCGAAAGCTCTTAAAAAAAGGACGCATTTCTAGTATGTTAGTATGTTTCGTTGACAAAACGAGACTATAAAATACATGTGTATTTCATATTGCGTGTAGTTGCAACAATAAGAAATTGCTCGAGTTCTATTAAATTTAAGAAATCGGTTGAATCTAATTATGTAATGGTATAATTTTACTAATACAGAGTAATACGTTACCATTCCCTCAAAATTAGTATTAAAAATTGTTCGGTAGTTTTTCTTATGCTTTTATATGAACAAATGTGTGTATGAATACTATAATAATAGGACATGTGTGTATGAACAAATGTCTGTAGTTTTTCTGATGATCGTAGATTCGTAGAAGTATATAAGAGTAGGGATGAAATAGAAATTAAATTGTGTAAAATTGGATATAGTGAATTTTTTAAATTAAATAGATACATATGGTAGTTTTAGTATTTAAATTGGGTATATATGATATTATATGATTTACTTAGGTAATTTGTGATTTTAAAGATTAATAAGGATATATATGAATAATTGTGACATGCGAAAATTACACTTGACTTAATATGCAATATTTAAAAAGCTAATGACATGTAACCTAATCAAATCTCTCTTTTATATAAATATATAGATGGAAGAAAGAGAGACAAAGGGGTGTTAAGAAATGGGGGAGAAAGTGATTAGGGGAAGTTGGAATGAATTTTGTAGATAACAAATGGAAGAAAGAGAGACAAAGGGGTGTTAAGAAATGGGGGAGAAGCAAGGGTGAAGAACTCGAACTCGGGGAGTTCTTGGCAGGGCAATTATTAGGGGAGAACTCGGTGATTGACTTTCGTTGACTTTTAATATAAATATATATTATGAATAAATATATGTATAAATATTAGACTTTTCAGATAATTTTTGAAATTTGACAGAGATTTGACCGATTTTTCTGAGAAGTTGACCGATTTGATCGAGAAGTTGATGAATTTTTTCGAGAAATCAGTGGTTGACAAATAAATTACGCGTTGACCGTTTTTTTCCGATTCACAAAATGAGTTCTCGCCAGGATTGAGTTTTCGAGTTTTCGCCGAGTTCTCGCCAATTTTTTCCAATTTTTGCAATCATGGGGAGAAGTTGTAACGACCCGGATTTTTCTATGAGTATTATATGAGATTAATATTTACATGATTAAATGTTTCCAACATGTTAAGCAATCAAACTTGTTAAGAGTTGAATGTTTGAAACGAATTTTACATAAACATTGACCACCCAGTTTGTCCGACGATTCACGAACGTTAAAACTTGTAAAAATGACATGATGATATATATATATATATATATATATATATATATATATATATATATATATATATTTAACATGATACAATGATAAGTAAGTATCTCATTAAGAATATTAACAATGAGTTATATACATAAAATGAGACTACTAACTTAAGGGTTTCGAAACGATATATATATGTAACGATTATCGACGTAATAACGTCTTAACTAAAATAAATACATATGTATCGTATTAAGATATATTAAACTACTCTACGATTAGGTACACTGCCTATAAGTGTTGTAGCAAGGTTTAGGTATATCCATTCTATAAATAAATAAAAACTTGTGTAATTTCTACCGTATTTAATAGTATTTTGTATTAAAAATATAATCTATTTCGTACACCTTCGCTTTGACATCAAGTATTTTTGGCGCCGCTGCCGGGGAACAACCGTAAGCGAAACGCCATATTTTTAATCTATAAAGATATAATATATATATATATATATATATATATATATATATATATATATATATATAAGTGTTGAATAAAAAGTTTATATATTCTTAATAATATATATATATATATATATATATATATATATATATATATATATATATATATATATATATATATATATATACTTATATAGGTATTTAAATAAAAATAAATAAAAAATATATATTAATTTTTAAGATTTAAAAAAAATGTTTTTATTTTAAGTTTTTAAAATATAAATTTATTTTTTTTATATAAATTATTTATCTAATATTTTGTAAAAGAAAATTAAAATCAAATAATTATTAAAATAGAATTTGGGCCGAAACCTGTTAGAAGCCCGAATCAGTTCTGGATTGCTGGGCCATGCGATTGCATGAGCCCAATGCCCAAAACTCATGCGACCGCATGAGTTAGGCTGACAGACAAAACCTAGGAAGTAATAAATACTGAATTAGGATTATAATTTAATTAATATTATTAAATCATTAGGTTTAATTAAATTATTATTATTAATTAGGGTTTTATTTATTTAATTAGTTTATATTTCTAGTTTTAATTTTTAATTAGTAATATTAAGTTTAATTATTATTATTAAATGTATAGATTAATATTTTTATATAATAATAATATAAAAATAATATTTTTATATAAAATTTTATCTTTATCATTTTTCTTTTATAGCTTTTTATTATTTGTATCTTTTTAGTCGTTTAGTTCGTAATTATAATTTTAGTCTCTTTTTGCCTTAGTTTAAAATTAGATTTTTAGTTTTTAAGTTTTCCGTAATTCTCCCTTAAGGTCTTTTTCTTAGAACTAGATTTTAAAAGCCTTAAAATTTTATGACATCGCTTTTCGATTTAATAGATTTTAGTACCTTATAAGTAATTGTCGATTTCCTTTTAGAATTGCATTTTTAGTTCATTTAGAATTTTCCGACTTTATTCGCAACTTTTAGTTTTAAGTTTTTAGACGCTAAGCTTTAAACCGCTACTTTAATCTCTAAGTTTTAGATTATTTTTCGACTTTTGTTTTTCGACGTTTATTTTTCGATTTCTTGTTTTTCGTCGCGCACTTTTTCTTTTTCATTTCTACGCTCTAGTTTTTAGGACATAGATTTTTATTTCAAAATTTCAAAGAAAAATTATTTTAAGCAATTGAATTCATTGACGCCAATTTTCTGGTTCGTAGTAATAGTTGGATTTGTTAGTGGCGAGTTGTAGAGATTTAAAGGGTCCTGGCTACCTGCTGCATCTTTTGGCTATTCGAAACGTGAGCAAAATCAGAAAAGTCTATTAATTTGATAACTTGTATAATTTTTAGATTTATAACTAATAGGATATTCCGTGAATGCACCGAGCGAAACGTTCACCTCCTTTCATACGTTCACCACCTGTAACTCGATCAAGATATCTAGCCAATATTGTCGCCGTGGATTTTTCTTTAGAATCATCCAGTCGTACAAGTACTCCAATTCAAATTTTCGATAATCCATTTTTTGAACCCGACTTCACGATTGAGGACCCGGAGGATATTCAAGGACAATTCAGAGATCCTGAACCACTAATCATTCCTCCTTAACCACAAATTATTCAAACGGAGGTTATCGAGGAAGAAACCGTTAAATCGGAAACTTCTAGTGATTCGGATTCAACTATTCAAGATATGGCAGATCCAGAACCTCAAAGTATGGAAGACCGAATGAGAGCCACACGTACGGGCCAAGGTCATGCCATTAATTAGCTAGAAGTTAGACCACCAGATTTTGAAATCAAAGGACAAATCCTACACATAATCACTAATCAGTGCCAATTTAGTGGCACAACAAAAGAAGATCCAAACAAACATCTTCGAACTTTTAATAGGATTTGTGCTCTATTTAAAATCCGAGAAATTGAGGATGAAACGATCTATCTTATGTTGTTCCCCTGGACTTTAAAGGGGGAAGCCAAAGATTGGTTAGAATCATTACCCGAAGGAGCTATTGATACTTGGGATGTTTTAGTTGAGAAATTTCTTCAAAGATTCTTTCCGGCATCTAAAGCCGTTAGACTTCAAGGAGAAATTGTCACATTCGTACAAAAGCCAAATGAAACGTTATTTGAGGCGTGGACAAGATTCGAAAAGATGTTGAGAGGATGTCCTCAACCCGGTTTAGACACTTTTCAAATAGTTCAAATATTTTATAAAGGCGTCAACGTCTCTACAAGAAAAGACATCGACACAGCCGCTGGTGGTTCCATTATGAAGTAAACCGCTATCGAAGCTTACAAGATTATTGATAATACAGCCTCCCACTCGCATGAGTGGCATCAGGAAAAAGATATCTTTCATTCATCTAAAGCGGCTAGAGCCGATTTTATCCACGACTTTGATTCCATTTCTGCAAAGATAGATGCTTTCGAGAGACGAATGAAAAAGATGACTAAAGATATTCACGCAATACGAATTAGTTGTGAGCAATGTGGAGGACCATATTTGACAAAAGATTTTCTCAGTGTTGAACAAACAATGGAACAAAGAGAGAATGTTTCATACATAAACCAAAGGCCGGAAAATAATTATCAAAATAATTATCAACCGCCAAGGCCAAACTACAATCGAAATGTTCCTTATAATCAAAATGCCCAACACAACAACCAACAAGGTCCTAGCAATCAACAAGTATTCAACAATACTTACAATCAGCAAAGACCTGGTTACCTTAATAAACCACCACAAAACGATGAGAAAAACACAAATTTAGAAGACATGGTTTTAAAGCTAGTTGAATCCCAAACGCAGTTTGTTACATCTCAGAAACAAACTAATGAACAAAATGCTCAAGCATTTAGAAATCAACAAGCTTCAATCCAAAATTTGGAACAAGAAGTAAGTAACCTAGCAAGGTTAATTGGTGAAAGAAAACCTGGGAGTCTACCTAGTGATACAAATGCTAACCCCCGAAATGAAACAGCTAAACCCATTACCACGAGAAGTGGTATAACACTTAAACCACCTGAAATACCAGTAATTTCTGATTACTCTATTCCTACTTCACAGACACCACAGCATGAGCAAGAGAAGGAAAAAGATCCGGTAGTTGAGAAGGTTAATGAAGATAACACAGTTAAGGCAAAACCTTATATTAAACCATACCAACCATCACTTCCATACCCTAGTAAAATGAGAAAAGAGAGACTTGAAGCCGAGCAATCCAAATTCTTGGATATGTTTAAACAAATAAATGTCAATCTTCCGTTCATTGATGTGATTTCAGGAATGCCAAGATATGCTAAATTTCTGAAAGATCTAATTACAAATAGAAGAAAAATGGAAGAACTCTCGGCTATCACAATGAATGCTACATGTTCTGCAGTGTTGTTGAATAAGATACCAGAAAAACTATCAGATCCAGGAAGTTTCACAATTCCATGTTTTCTGGGTAGTCTTAGGTCAATAGAAGCATTGGCAGATTTAGGTGCTAGTATTAATTTAATGCCGTATTCATTATACGCTAAACTAGACCTTGGAGATTTAAAACCAACACAAATAAGCATACAACTAGCAGATAGATCAATAAAATATCCTAGAGGGATAATGGAGAACATGCTAGTTAAAGTTGGTACTTTAGTATTCCCAATAGATTTTGTTATTCTGGACATGGAAGAAGATTCTCGAGTTCCTCTTATATTAGGAAGACCATTCTTAAATACGGTTAAAGCAATAATAGACGTGTTTGGTAAGAAACTGACCCTGAGTATAGAGGACGAGAGTGTTACCTTTTCTGTTGATAAAGCAATGCAACAACCTCAATCTACAGATGATACATGTTATTATGTTCAAACTATAGATTCACATGCAGAATTGTTACAAGAATTTTCCGAATTACAAGGAACAGGAGAATGTTTTTTAGGAGAAGGAGATGAACCAATTGATGAAGCTGAAATGTTAGCTACACTTATGGCTAATGAATACGAACCAACAACAGAAGAACTTCAAGTACTGAAAGAGGAAGACAGATATCGATACAAATCATCGATAGAAGAACCACCGATATTAGAGTTAAAGCCACTTCTAACCCATTTGGAATACGCTTATTTACATGGTAAATCTGAATTACCTATAATAATCTCATCTTCTCTTACGTAAAATGAAAAATCTCAACTCATTTCTGTGCTAAAAGCTCATAAACAAGTTATTGCATGGAAGATTCATGACATTAAAGGTATAAGTCCTTCGTATTGCACACATAAAATCCTTATGGAAAAAAATCATAAAACATATGTGCAACGCCAACGAAGATTAAATCCAAATATGCAAGATGTTGTTAAGAAAGAAATTATTAAACTGCTCGATGCAGGTTTAATTTATCCAATCTCTGATAGTCCATGGGTAAGCCCAGTTCAATGCGTACCTAAGAAGGGTGGCATCACTGTCATCACAAATGATGATGATGAGCTTATTACTACTAGGACTGTAACAGGATGGCGTGTTTGTATTGATTATAGAAAATTAAATGACGCCACCCGAAAAGATCACTTTCCATTACCTTTCATTGATCAAATGTTAGAAAGGTTAGCCGGGAACAGTTACTATTGTTTTCTTGACGTTTCTCCGGATACTTTCAAATTCCAATAGCACCTGAGGACCAAGAGAAAACCACCTTCACGTGCCCTTATGGTACTTTTGCTTATAAACGAATGCCATTTGGACTTTGCAACACCCCTGCAACCTTTCAAAGGTGCATGATGGCGATTTTTCACGACATGATAGAAGAATGCATGGAAGTTTTCATGGATGACTTTTCAGTCTTCGGTGATACTTTTGAAACATGTCTAGTTAATCTTGAACGAATGCTTATTAGATGCGAGAAATCAAATCTAGTACTTAATTGGGAGAAATGCCATTTCATGGTTAAAGAAGGCATCATTCTTGGTCATAAAATTTCAAGTGAAGGAATTGAAGTGGATAAAGCTAAAGTAGATGTAATTGGTAAACTTCCACATCCCACCAATGTTAGCGGAGTTAGGAGTTTTCTAGGACACGCCAGTTTTTACCGACGTTTCATAAAAGATTTTTCTAAAATTGCCACTCCTATGAATATACTCCTTGAAAAAGATGCTCCATTCATCTTTTCGGATGAATGCATCAAATCTTTTAATATTCTTAAAGAAAAACTCACTAATGCGCCTATCATGATAACTCCAAATTAGAAGCTACCATTTGAACTTATGTGCGATGCAAGTGATTTTGCAATGGGAGCCGTTTTAGGTCAAAGAATTGATAAACGATTCAAACCTATATATTATGCTAGTAAGATGTTACAAGGAGCACAAACAAATTACACAACTACTGAAAAAGAACTCCTTGCTATTGTCTTTGCTTTTGACAAATTTCGTTAATATCTCGTTCTAGCTAAAACGGTGGTCTATACTGATCATTCTGCCCTTAAATATTTGTTTTCAAAACAAGATGCCAAACCACGATTAATCCGTTGGATCTTACTCTTACAAGAATTCGATATTGAAATCCGAGATAAAAAGGGAGCAGAAAATCTCGCCGCTGATCATCTTTCTCGTCTTGAAAATCCCGAATTAGATGTTTTAAATGAATTGACCATACAAGATAACTTTCCTGATGAATACCTTTTGAAAATCGATAAAAGTGAAATTTCATGGTTTGCAGACTTTGCAAACTATTTAGCATGTGAATTCCTTGAAAAAGGGTTGTCGTACCAAAAACGAAAGACATTCTTTAGTGATATAAAACACTATTTCTGGGAAGATCCACATTTGTTTAAAAGTTGTCCCGATAGAATAATACGCCGATGTGTATTCAGGAATGAAGCTATACAAATCTTAAACCATTGTCACACAAGACCAACAGGAGGGCATTATGGGCCTCAACTCACTGGAAGAAAGGTTTACGAAGCTGGATTCTATTGGCCGTCAATTTTCAAAGATGTACACCTTCTTTGTAAATCCTGCGATTCATGTCAAAGAGCCGGAAAAATAAGTCAACGTGATGAAATGCCACAAAATGTCATTCAAGTATGTGAAGTTTTCGACATTTGGGGTATTGACTTTATGGGTCCGTTTCCAAAATCTCATAATAATCTCTACATTCTCGTTGCCATTGATTATGTATCTAAATGGGTGGAAGCTCAAGCTCTCCCAATAAACGATGCACGAGTTGTAGTCAACTTCTTAAAACATCTTTTTGCAAGATTCGGAACACCGAAAGCTTTAATAAGTGATCGGGGTACTCATTTTTGTAATAATCAACTTAAGAAAGTTCTCAAAAGATATGGAGTAACTCATAAACTCTCAATGGCTTATCATCCACAAACAAGTGGACAAGTTAAAAATACCAACCGAGCATTAAAACGTATTCTAGAAAAAACTATAGGAGCAAATCCGAAGGAATGGTCCATAAAATTGGAGGATGCACTTTGGGCTTTTAGAACAGCCTACAAAACTCCAATTGGCACCACACCTTTTAAACTCGTTTATGGAAAAGCATGTCACCTTCCAGTAGAAATTGAGCACAAAGCATTTTGGGATTTGAAGACATGTAATCTTGATTTGCATGAAGCTGGACGCCTACGGTTAAATCAACTGAACGCATTAGAAGAATTAAGACATGATGCATATCAGAATTCGTTAATCTATAAGGAAAGAATGAAGAAATGGCATGATAAAAGAATCAGAAGTTCAAAAGAATTTAAGGAAGGAGACAGAGTTCTTCTTTTCAATTCAAGATTCAGGCTATTTCCTGAAAAGTTGAAATCAAGATGGTCTGGACCATTTATAGTCAAAAGAGTTTTCCCATACGGAACAATATAATTGATAAATTCAAACGGGATTGAATTTAAAGTTAATGGTCACAGAGTTAAACACTATATTGATGGTCTGATGGAAGTTGACGATGAAGTTAATCACAATTTCAACACCACAGCAAACTAAGTGTGGGGAGATTCAAAATTTTTAAGAATAATTCTTATGCTGTCTAAAAGTTAGATATTCTGTTTCCGTGTAGTTTCCGAGAATGGAATCCGATTGGTCTTTTCTACTAGCAGACCCTAAAGAACTAGTCTTCTCCCCCCATTCTGAATTTTTTGTTTCTTTAGGTATTACAAGATGAAGAATTCCTTTGATTTGAACCATGGTCTATTGCTACATGCTATGATTACTAAACGCAATAATAACAACCTCCCGAGTGAACTGGTGTCAGTAATAAGAAGCAAATGTGACGAAGTGAGAAAAGAACTCAGGAACGATCATAATAAGATACATTTCGGTAAAGGAAAATCATTATCCGCAGCAAAAAGAAGAGCACGACACCTTGAAAGATGTCATAAATGCGGAAAATGGTCACACGAAGGAAAATGTTCAAACAATCAGACATACTCCAATAATGAGTTCGTTACTCTATGCAGAGAAGGACCGTTCACGTGCTTAGATGAAAAGTTATTGAATACACGAGGTTACGCTTATGTTGCAATGGTAAACCAAATCGAACGACTCTCCTATGAGTCGACCAGAGTAGGTCACTGAGAATTCCATCTAGCAGGTAAATTTGTACAGTTTTTATTTTCATTTTTATTGCTTTTAACCTTTTGTTTTTAAACGCTGAACATTCGCTATAAAACATTAAATTGATATTCGGTAAAAATAGGTATAATAAACCGAAATTATTGTTATCAGACAAAAATTTAATCCATCAATGCAAAATTTACCGTTTATTCATAAGGTATAAATATCTTTAATCAATCAATTTAAATTATTTCAAAAATTTGTCAGGAGTAAAACTAGGTAATATAGCCGAAATTACTTTACCCAAAAGAGGGACGTATATTTTTGTTAATATTTGATTGATTAAAGTGGGATAAAAGACCAAAAAGATTTTTATTTTATTTTATTTCTACCTTGTTTTTTAAAATTAATATATAATAATTATTTTATTATAAAATATAAATTAATATAAATCTAAATATTAATAATATTTATATGAAATTAATATGCATTTTAAATTTAAGTTTTGTGTGAATTTAAAAAACAAAATTTACTTTATTTCATTAAGTTAAAAAAAATGATTTCTAAAATTCGTCGTGAGTTAAACACTAGGTCGTTGAACCGAAATTGTTTTACCCGAGGGCGGGGCGAAAAATTTTGTTATCATTATTTTTAATATTATTGACCTAAAGTATGCCAAAAAAATTAAAAAACCCGAAAATCTTTGTTTAAAACAATCGCTTTAAAATGACAATTTTTAAAATTTTGTCGAGGGACGAACTAGGTAAACGTACCGAAACTACCTCATTCTAAATACCAAGGAAAACAAAATTTTAAAAATTACTCAATTAATTGTTTTTATAAGTTAAAGGTTTTTATTTATAAAAAAAAAGAGAAAAAGAAATAGACCCCATGCGATCGCATGGGGTTTACACTGCAAAACCATGCGATCGCATGGGATAGCTGATCAGGTCAGAATGATAAAACACTCAGCTCGCTGGTCTCTGCCTCACAACACACAAACACATTCACGAACACACACACAAAACCCTCTCAAAATCATCATTTTTTCACCAAATTCAACCAAATTTCGTACCACAATTCATCCCAAACATGTTTTCACTCAGATTAGGGAGGAAAAAGGTAACAATTTCACTCCTAAACTCTTTAATTTCTTATTTTTAGTGATTATGACAACTAATTGCACTAATTTAAGTTTGATGATTTCTAGCTTAATTATTGTTAAATTGTTCATATATTATGCTAGTATAACCTAGATTGATGCTATTTATCATGATTAGAAGCCTTAAACTTCAAAGTTTTTAGAAATCTAGGGTTTGTGTTCTTGATCAATTTGGAGCTTTTTGATATAAAGGAGTTATGGCCGATTTTTGTTGTGAATTGATGCTAGATTAAGTAGTGTAACATGTTTAGGTTGCTAAATGATCAAAATTTTGATTATAAACATGTTAATTGAGTAAAATTGTTGAGTAAAATTGTTGACTTTTTAAGTCTAAATTGCATGAACTAGATAATTTGGATATGTATATCAATTTAGACTTGTTTAAATGTTTGTAAGGATTATTTTGACATGTTTTAGACAATGCATTGTAATGAATATTGTATATATTTTTATTTGAGCTTATTCTTAAAAATGTAGAATTGTTAAAAGCTATGAAAATGTGTATAAGATTAATATTGCTAGAACATGTTATTGTAATTGTTTTGGTTGTTTATTTTGCTAACACTAATGTATTATTTGGATGCACAAAATTTTGTGACTAATGTGTTTTGCAGAGAAATACAAATACTGACGGTGGATCATCTTCTTCACAAGCTACTCAACAACCAGAGCCACAACCAGAGCCACAACCTGAACCATAACAAGAGCAGCAACATTATGAACAACACCTACCATACCATGAACCTAACTCACAATTCGCTAATGATTACAGACAATTTCAGCCACTCGAGTTAATATAACACCCATTTGTTAATGAATAGGAATTACATACTGGATTGATTTCCCGAAGTACCAACGCAACAAGCATAAACTTTACACTAAAAATGTGGAAGTACCAAGGGTTATAGATTGGAAACCTTTGGAAGCGGTTAACCTAGCTGACCCGGTTAGGAATATGCTGATTCAAAGGTATGGTAATTCTATGTTTCATGATTGAGAACGTTTGTTTACTACCCGTAGGCCTGTATATAAGGAGTGGTGTGTAGAAATTATGAGTACTATAGAAATAAATACCGATATAACTATGTTAGAGGATAAAAGTTTTCTTAGATTTCTGTTAGGTAGAAGGATGTACAGAATGTCCATGATGGACATGGCTAGGGCCTTACTTATTTACACTCCCGCTAATTTAAAAACACCTGATTGTACAGCTTTGATTTGGCAAGGTGAAAGGGTAGATAGAAATTTTGACGCTAATGCCATTTGGAGATGAATGTCAAAATTTGAGGTGTTTAGGCGGGGTGGAAAACACTCCTATTTAGATATTGACAGGGCAGAACTTCGCGTGATTCATAGATTTTTAGCGAACTCGATTACACAGAGGGGTAAAAATAAGGAAAAGATTACTTTACACTATCTATTTTACCTTAAGTGTATTCGAGACCAAAGAAGCTTTGTTAACATCCCACACTGCGTTGGTTATTATTTGTCTAAAGTTGTAGAAGGAATACAGGAAGGCGGTATAATAGGGGGTGGTATTTTTATTACTCTAATAAGAGAGTATTTGGGTGTAGATAGGGAGCAAGGGGGTCCAATAATTGAGGTTCCTGAACAAACCGAACCTATAGGTCTTTCGGTTTATCATGGGGCACAGGTACTGTCAAGGAGACAGAATAGGGCAATACCATATCAGGGTAGCCGGCCACAAACGGAAAGAGGGTCGGATGAGGAAATGGAGGAAGCAGCTGATATTAGGGATGTCGTGAGAGATAGTTATATAGATGTATATCAGCGTATGGAGGAGTTAGATATGAATGCCGAGAATCGGCATAATGAGTATAGGGAATGGAGAGCTGGAGATGTTTATGAGTTATCCAGGAGACGAGAACATGCTGGAACATTCAACAACATCAAATCATGAGCCATTTATCCTATCAGATACCACAAAACTACATTCCAACTCAACCTGCATATTACCCGCCATTTCAGAGTGATATGAGACCGCCCTACAACCGATATGACCTGAACCAAGCCTACCAAGACACCTACAACCAATCATGGAACCCAAATGACAACATGAACTGGAACCCGTATCCAAATTGATTATTGTTCTATTGGTTGTTTTTATACTTATTATGTTTAAACATTTACTATTTTTAATTTTATAATTTTTCAAACTTTTATTATTATGTTGATAATATGTCCATTATTAATTTGAAAGTGGGATACTAAGTCCCATTTCAAATTGCCTTGCATGTTTATATTTGTATTGCATGTATATTGTCAATTGTACACAACAGGGTAAAACAGCAAACTTTCAAAGACTGGTATTAAGTTCAGCAAAAGCTACTAATTTTGACGACAACAAAAAAAACAAATGTGATGTAACAAATGACGGAATAAACAAATGATGTGCACCATTTATCATTCAAACAAACAACAATATGTTTGAAAATTTTGGTAAAATTTTAATCATTTTTCTACGCTAATCACCCTCATGAATTTAAATTTTTACTGATTTCTTGCAAATGAGGGCATTGCAAGATCTTAAGTGTGAGAAGGGATTAAATTCTTTCGGTTTAAACATTTTATTAATACACTTGGTTTAATTGCCAAAATTTGACAAAATTTGAAAAAATTTCAACTAAATGAATTCAAAATCATGTTTATACATATTTATGAACGATAAAACTAGGTAATAACACTGAAATTATTGTTACCTCAGAAATGACATAAATTGAGAAACAACCTAACATGCTAGAATTCATTTAAAATGAAATAGAGGAGAATAAAAAGGCAAAGAAAAAATTAAATAAAAGTTAAGTATGGGAAGAATTTACCAAGTTCTTTAAAACATATATCACATATTTTTGTATAAGATTATTGGAGGTACTTTTATTTTGGACGATACTAATCAGTTTTACCCAGTTTACTATAATATATTTGAATGAAAAGATGGATCTACACGATGAATCAATTCCATCATTATATGAAGTAAAGTCTTCCGAAGAAGACACACGCTTCTTGATTTAGGTCTGGAAGTTGTCGTCCAGACCAGCTGTAGGTTGACGAAAAATATAGAAAAGTCATCTCTAAAATCAGCAGGAAATCCATGGACCTCAGCATCAAACAGGGTTGCCATGTGGTCAGACTTATCCTAACTATGAGAGGATCTGTCTCGTAAAATGGGGAGGGCGCCGTGCAAATTAGCTGGATAAGACTAATGAATCAGACCCCCAGAAAGGATAATCTCCTTAAAGATTAAAAATCAGCTTTTAAGCCTGATATTACTCAATCCTTGATGTTGACCTTAAACATTGAGAATTACAAACTCATGGAATTCGATGATATCTAAACTCAATCTTGAACGAGAAAATATTTTGATCAAAATTAAAACCGATTTATTTTCTGAAAAACCTATTTTCAATACGTTCATTACCATTGAACGTAAAATCCTGAGAATTCATCAGAATTCATTAGGTCACCTGAACCAAATCGGGTGTCAACCGTAAGAACGGTGGTTGCATAGCATGGTCGAAGACAGGACCTTGTGCCAGACCAAAAAACTATAGGGTGATCTTTACTATTGCTCCTACCAAGGATAGTAAATGCATCTGACATGTTTTAGACCATAATCATCTGCATGTCATTAGACATCGCCTTAACAGTTGCTTGTTCTGTAGTGACCCGGACTTTTCCATGTTTATATATATTAATTGAGATTGATATTTACATGATTAAATGTTTCCAACATGTTAAGCAATCAAACTTGTTAAGACTTGATTAATTGAAATAGGTTTCATATAGACAATTGACCACCCAAGTTGACCGGTGATTCACGAACGTTAAAACTTGTAAAAACTATATGATGACATATATATGGTTATATATATAGTTAACATTATATTACGATAATTAAACATATCATTAAGTATATTAACAATGAACTACATATGTAAAAACAAGACTACTAACTTAATGATTTTGAAACGAGACATATATGTAACGATTATCGTTGTAACGACATTTAATGTATATATATCATATTAAGAGATATTCGTACATCATAATATCATGATAATATAATAATTTAAAATCTCTTTTGATATTATAAACATTGGGTTAACAACATTTAACAAGATCGTTAACCTAAAGGTTTCAAAACAACATTTACATGTAACGACTAACGATGACTTAACGACTCAGTTAAAATGTATATACATGTAGTGTTTTAATATGTATTTATACACTTTTGAAAGACTTCAATACACTTATCAAAATAATTCTACTTAACAAAAATGCTTACAATTACATCCTCGTTCAGTTTCATCAACAATTCTACTCGTATGCACCCGTATTCGTACTCGTACAATACACAGCTTTTAGATGTATGTACTATTGGTATATACACTCCAATGATCAGCTCTTAGAAGCCCATGTGAGTCACCTAACACATATGGGAACCATCATTTGGCAACTAGCATGAAATATCTCATAAAATTACAAAAAATATGAGTAATCATTCATGACTTATTTACATGAAAACAAAATTACATATCCTTTATATCTAATCCATACACCAACGACCAAAAACACCTACAAACACTTTCATTCTTCAATTTTCTTCATCTAATTGATCTCTCTCAAATTCTATCTTCAAGTTCTAAGTGTTCTTCATAAATTTCAAAAGTTCTAGTTTCATAAAATCAAGAATACTTTCAAGTTTGCTAGCTCACTTCCAATCTTGTAAGGTGATCATCCAACCTCAAGAAATCTTTGTTTCTTACAGTAGGTTATCATTCTAATACAAGGTAATAATCATATTCAAACTTTGGTTCAATTTCTATAACTATAACAATCTTATTTCAAGTGATGATCTTACTTGAACTTGTTTTCGTGTCATGATTCTGCTTCAAGAACTTCGAGCCATCCAAGGATCCATTGAAGCTAGATCCATTTTTTTCTTTTCCAGTAGGTTTATCCAAGGAAATTAAGGTAGTAATTATGTTCATAACATCATTCGATTCATACATATAAAGCTATCTTATTCGAAGGTTTAAACTTGTAATCACTAGAACATAGTTTAGTTAATTCTAAACTTGTTCGCAAACAAAAGTTAATCCTTCTAACTTGACTTTTAAAATCAACTAAACACATGTTCTATATCTATATGATATGCTAACTTAATGATTTAAAACCTGGAAACACGAAAAACACCGTAAAACCGGATTTACGCCGTCGTAGTAACACCGCGGGCTGTTTTGGGTTAGTTAATTAAAAACTATGATAAACTTTGATTTAAAATTTGTTATTCTGAGAAAATGATTTTTATTATGAACATGAAACTATATCCAAAAATTATGGTTAAACTCAAAGTGGAAGTATGTTTTCTAAAATGGTCATCTAGACGTCGTTCTTTCGACTGAAATGACTACCTTTACAAAAAACGACTTGTAACTTATTTTTCCGACTATAAACCTATACTTTTTCTGTTTAGATTCATAAAATAGAGTTCAATATGAAACCATAGCAATTTGATTCACTCAAAACGGATTTAAAATGAAGAAGTTATGGGTAAAACAAGATTGGATAATTTTTCTCATTTTAGCTACGTGAAAATTGGTAACAAATCTATTCCAACCATAACTTAATCAACTTGTATTGTATATTATGTAATCTTGAGATACCATAGACACGTATACAATGTTTCGACCTATCATGTCGACACATCTATATATATTTCGGAACAACCATAGACACTCTATATGTGAATGTTGGAGTTAGCTATACAGGGTTGAGGTTGATTCCAAAATATATATAGTTTGAGTTGTGATCAATACTGAGATACGTATACACTGGGTCGTGGATTGATTCAAGATAATATTTATTGATTTATTTCTGTACATCTAACTGTGGACAACTAGTTGTAGGTTACTAACGAGGACAGCTGACTTAATAAACTTAAAACATCAAAATATATTAAAAGTGTTGTAAATATATATTTAGAACATTCTTTGATATATATGTATATATTGTTATAGGTTCGTGAATCAACCAGTGGCCAAGTCTTACTTCCCGACGAAGTAAAAATCTGTGAAAGTGAGTTATAGTCCCACTTTTAAAATCTAATATTTTTGGGATGAGAATACATGCAGGTTTTATAAATGATTTACAAAATAGACACAAGTACGTGAAACTACATTCTATGGTTGAATTATCGAAATCGAATATGCCCCTTTTTATTAAGTCTGGTAATCTAAGAATTAGGGAACAGACACCCTAATTGACGCGAATCCTAAAGATAGATCTATTGGGCCTAACAAACCCCATCCAAAGTACCGGATGCTTTAGTACTTCGAAATTTATATCATATCCGAAGGGTGTCCCGGAATGATGGGGATATTCTTATATATGCATCTTGTTATTGTCGGTTACCAGGTGTTCACCATATGAATGATTTTTATCTCTATGTATGGGATGTGTATTGAAATATGAAATCTTGTGGTCTATTGTTACGATTTGATATATATAGGTTAAACCTATAACTCACCAACATTTTTGTTAACGTTTAAAGCATGTTTATTCTCAGGTGAATACTAAGAGCTTCCGCTGTTGCATACTAAAATAAGGACAAGATTTGGAGTCCATGTTTGTATGATATTGTGTAAAAACTGCATTCAAGAAACTGATTTCGATGTAACATATTTGTATTGTAAACCATTATGTAATGGTCGTGTGTAAACAGGATATTTTAGATTATCATTATTTGATAATCTACGTAAAGCTTTTTAAAACTTTATTTATGAAATAAAGGTTATGGTTTGTTTTAAAAATGAATGCAGTCTTTGAAAAACGTCTCATATAGAGGTCAAAACCTCGCAACGAAATCAATTAATATGGAACGTTTTTAATCAATAAGAACGGGACATTTCAGTTGGTATCCGAGCGTTGGTCTTAGAGAACCAGAAAATTTGCATTAGTGTGTCTTATCGAGTTTGTTAGGATGCAATAGTGATTCTGGACTTCGACCGTGTTTTCTTTAAAAATGATTGCTTAACATTTTTGTTGGAAACTATATATTTTTAACATATGAATATTATGTGATATATTAATCTCTTAACGTGTTTGATATTATGTGATAGATGTCTACCTCTAGAACAAGTCCCATTGACTCACCTAATAATAATGAAGAGTCAAATGTAAATTGGAATTATTCGTGGACTGATTCACAAGTTCCCGAAGAGGAACCGGAAGAAGAGTCGGAACCGGAAGAGGAATCGGAACCGGACGAAGAATCGGAACCGGAAGAAGAATCGGAACCGGTGGGCGAAATAATAAAACGGTTAAGTAAAAGAGAATCCTCAACCAACCGACCAAGGTTAATTATGGTCAATGGTGTTTCCGCCAAGGAAGCAAAATATTGGGAGGATTACCAATTCTCCGATGAATCGGATTCCGACGAGAATTCCAATGATGTTATAGAAATTACCCCAACTGAATTTAACAAGGCAAAAGAAAATAATAAGGGAAAGGGCATAAAAATAGAGAAATCTAATTCCAACCCCGATGAACTTTATATGTGTCGTCAACGCCCGAAGTCCTTAAGTTGTAACAATGACCCGGGAACCTCTAAACCACCAGGTTTTTCTAAACCAATGTGGACAACGACGACTCGTATTAGGGGAACATCATATATCCCTAGAAACTTGGTAAAACGAACCAAAACCGAAGAAGAAGAAACGACCGAGTCGGAATAAGATAGTTGTATTCGTGTGGTGTAATATATGTAATATAGTGTTCTTATGCTTTATGATATATGTAAAAATTGCTTGTATTAATAAGTATTTTTTTTATGAATCTAACTCTTGTCTATTTTACAGTTTAAAAACACAAAATGGATAGACAACCCAATATTTTAAGAGACCTACCCGGAGACATGATTGATGAAATCTTGTCTAGAGTCGGCCAGAATTCCTCGGCACAACTATTTAAGGCGAGATCAGTTTGTAAGACATTCGAAGAACGTTCCAAGAATGTCTTGGTTTATAAGAGACTTTCGTTTGAAAGATGGGGGATATCACATTGGGAAACCCATAAGTTACGATGTGTTTACTTTGACGCATATATTGCGGGGAACCCAAATGCTATTTTACGCAACGGGTTAAGAAATTATTTTGACTCAATATATCCGAATATTGGACTTCGTGATTTAGAAAAAGCGGCTAACATGCAACATAAAGAAGCATGTTATGCTTACGGATTAGTAATGTTCGCTTCTCACCAAAGTGAGAACAAGAACATCGGGCTACAACTATTAAACAAAACGTTTCCACAAGTGACGGAGTCGGTAATTGGGGTAAGAAATGAGGTTTTTAGATTATTACGGGACTGTTGGACATTACGTAACCCTCGTCCCTTTGATGACGTTACAACACGCTATCTTATCAACGGCCATAACGGTTATGTTGCACAAGACCAAGGATGGGAAGTAGTCCTAGTAAAACCAGAATGCATGACTTGTTTCTGGACGTATGAATTACGTGTCTTTATTGCCTTTGCTGAACGACTTGTGTACTAGCTAGAATTATCTTCACAACTATCTTGTATCAAAGTTATTGTGTGCTATATTTCATGCTTTATGTAAAATAAGCGGTATTGTAAGTTTGTAAAATATTGTATAAAAGTTTGAACGCGAAATATTATTATAATCAGTTTTTCATATAGAATTGTAGTAGTTGAATTGTATATTAGCTACTAAGTATGAACTTAATGGGTAGGTACTACCCGAATTTAAACTTATAAAACGCTAATATGAAGAAAAAGCTTTTATAAATGAGTTCATATTATGCTGCGAAATACTATTAACTACTCTTGATATTCTGTATGATTAACTTGTTCCATTTGACTATTTTGAAGGAAATGGCACCGACTACTCGACACACCGTGAATATGAATGAAGAGGAATTCCGTACTTTTCTAGCTTCAAACATAGCCGCAGTACAGGCTGCGCTACATACCAACAATAACCTTGGATCTAGCAGTACAGGAAATCGTGTAGGATGCACCTACAAAGAATTCACTGCCTGCAAACCGTTGGAATTTGATGGAACCGAAGGACCGATCGGATTGAAACGGTGGACCGAGAAGGTCGAATCGGTGTTTGCCATAAGTAAGTGTACTGAAGAGGACAAAGTGAAGTACGCTATGCATACCTTCACAGGTTCTGCGTTAACATGGTGGAATACCTATCTAGAGCAAGTGGGACAAGACGATGCGTACGCACTACCGTGGTCAGCATTCAAGCACTTGATGAACGAGAAGTACCGTCCCAGAACCGAGGTCAATAAGCTCAAGACAGAACTTAGAGGGTTACGAACCCAAGGATTTGATATTACCACGTACGAAAGACGATTCACAGAATTGTGCCTATTGTGTCCGGGAGCATTCGAAGATGAGGAAGAGAAGATCGACGCGTTTGTGAAAGGATTACCGGAAAGAATCCAAGAAGATATAAGTTCACACGAGCCCGCCTCCATACAACAGGCATGTAGAATGGCTCACAAACTCGTGAACCAAATTGAAGAAAGAATTAAAGAACAGACTGCTGAAGAGGCCAATGTGAAGCAAGTCAAAAGAAAGTGGGAGGAAAACGGTGATAAGAATCACCAATACAACAACAACAGCAATTACAACAATAATCGCAACAATTATCCCAACAATCGCAACATCAATCGCAACTACAACAAACGGCCCAACAACAACAACAGCAACAACTACAACAATCATCCCAACAACAATAATAACCGCAACAACAACAACAATCAGAAGCAGCTATGCCAAAGGTGTGAAAAGAATCACTCGGGGTTCTGCACCAAATTTTGCAACAAGTGTAAAAAAAATGGTCATAGCGCGGCGAAGTGTGAGGTCTACGGACCAGGGGTTAATAGAACGAAAGGAACAACTGGTGTCAGAACGAGTAATGGCAGAGCAAGTAGTGTCGGAGCAAGTTATGCCAATGTAGTTTGTTATAAATGTGGAAAACCAGGCCACATTATTAGAAATTGCCCGAACCAGGAGAACACGAATGGACAAGGCCGTGGAAGAGTTTTCAATATTAATACGGCAGAGGCACAGGAAGACCCGGAGCTTGTTACGGGTACGTTTCTTATTGACAATAAATCTGCTTACGTTTTATTTGATTCGGGTGCGGATAGAAGCTATATGAGTAGAGATTTTTGTGCTAAATTAAGTTGTCCATTGACGCCTTTGGATAGTAAATTTTTACTCGAATTAGCAAATGGTAAATTAATTTCAGCAGATAATATATGTCGGAATCGAGAAATTAAACTGGTTAGCGAAACATTTAAGATTGATTTGATACCAGTAGAGTTAGGGAGTTTTGATGTGATAATCGGTATGGACTGGTTGAAAGAAGTGAAAGCGGAGATCGTTTGTTACAAAAATGCAATTCGCATTATACGAGAAAAAGGAAAACCCTTAATGGTGTACGGAGAAAAGGGCAACACGAAGCTACATCTTATTAGTAATTTGAAGGCACAAAAACTAATAAGAAAAGTTTGCTATGCTGTTCTAGCACACGTCGAGAAAGTACAAACTGAAGAAAAGAGCATCAATGATGTTCCCATTGCAAAAGAATTTCCCGATGTATTCCCGAAAGAATTACCGGGATTACCCCCACATCGATCCATTGAATTTCAAATAGATCTTGTACCAGGAGCTGCACCAATAGCTCGTGCTCCTTACAGACTCGCACCCAGCAAGATGAAAGAACTGCAAAGCCAATTACAAGAACTTTTAGAGCGTGGTTTCATTCGACCAAGCACATCACCGTGGGGAGCTCCTGTTTTGTTTGTCAAGAAGAAAGATGGTACATTCAGGTTGTGTATCGACTACCGAGAGTTGAACAAACTTACCATCAAGAACCGCTACCCACTACCGAGAATCGACAACTTATTTGATCAACTACAAGGCTCTTCTGTTTATTCAAAGATTGACTTACGTTCCGGGTATCATCAAATGCGGGTGAAAGAAGATGATATTCCAAAGACTGCTTTCAGAACACGTTACGGTCATTACGAGTTTATGGTCATGCCGTTTGGTTTAACTAATGCACCAGCTGTGTTCATGGACCTTATGAACCGAGTGTGTGGACCATACCTTGACAAGTTTGTCATTGTTTTCATTGATGACATACTTATTTACTCAAAGAATGACCAAGAACACGGTGAACATTTGAGAAAGGTGTTAGAAGTATTGAGGAAGGAAGAATTGTACGCTAAGTTTTCAAAGTGTGCATTTTGGTTGGAAGAAGTTCAATTCCTCGGTCACATAGTGAACAAAGAAGGTATTAAGGTGGATCCGGCAAAGATAGAAACTGTTGAAAAGTGGAAAACCCCGAAAACTCCGAAACACATACGCCAGTTTTTAGGACTAGCTGGTTACTACAGAAGGTTCATCCAAGACTTTTCTAGAATAGCAAAACCCTTGACTGCATTAACGCATAAAGGGAAGAAATTTGAATGGAATGATGAACAAGAGAAAGCGTTTCAGTTATTGAAGAAAAAGCTAACTACGGCACCTATATTGTCATTGCCTGAAGGGAATGATGATTTTGTGATTTATTGTGACGCATCAAAGCAAGGTCTCGGTTGTGTATTAATGCAACGAACGAAGGTGATTGCTTATGCGTCTAGACAATTGAAGATTCACGAACAAAATTATACGACGCATGATTTGGAATTAGGCGCGGTTGTTTTTGCATTAAAGACTTGGAGGCACTACTTATATGGGGTCAAAAGTATTATATATACCGACCACAAAAGTCTTCAACACATATTTAATCAGAAACAACTGAATATGAGGCAGCGTAGGTGGATTGAATTGTTGAATGATTACGACTTTGAGATTCGTTACCACCCGGGGAAGGCAAATGTGGTAGCCGATGCCTTGAGCAGGAAGGACAGAGAACCCATTCGAGTAAAATCTATGAATATAATGATTCATAATAACCTTACTACTCAAATAAAGGAGGCACAACAAGGAGTTTTAAAAGAGGGAAATTTAAAGGATGAAATACCCAAAGGATCGGAGAAGCATCTTAATATTCGGGAAGACGGAACCCGGTATAGGGCTGAAAGGATTTGGGTACCAAAATTTGGAGATATGAGAGAAATGGTACTTAGAGAAGCTCATAAAACCAGATACTCAATACATCCTGGAACGGGGAAGATGTACAAGGATCTCAAGAAACATTTTTGGTGGCCGGGTATGAAAGCCGATGTTGCTAAATACGTAGGAGAATGTTTGACGTGTTCTAAGGTCAAAGCTGAGCATCAGAAACCATCAGGTCTACTTCAACAACCTGAAATCCCGGAATGGAAATGGGAAAACATTACCATGGATTTCATCACTAAATTGCCAAGGACTGCAAGTGGTTTTGATACTATTTGGGTAATAGTTGATCGTCTCACCAAATCTGCACACTTCTTGCCAATAAGAGAAGATGACAAGATGGAGAAGTTAGCACGACTGTATTTGAAGGAAGTCATCTCCAGACATGGAATACCAATCTCTATTATCTCAGATAGGGATGGCAGATTTATTTCAAGATTCTGGCAGACATTACAGCAAGCATTAGGAACTCGTCTAGACATGAGTACTGCCTATCATCCACAAACTGATGGGCAGAGTGAAAGGACGATACAAACGCTTGAAGACATGCTACGAGCATGTGTTATTGATTTCGGAAACAGTTGGGATCGACATCTACCGTTAGCAGAATTTTCCTACAACAACAGCTACCATTCAAGCATTGAGATGGCGCCGTTTGAAGCACTTTATGGTAGAAAGTGCAGGTCTCCGATTTGTTGGAGTGAAGTGGGGGATAGACAGATTACGAGTCCGAAGATTATACAAGAAACTACCGAGAAGATCATCCAAATTCAACAACGGTTGAAAACCGCCCAAAGTCGACAAAAGAGCTACGCTGACATTAAAAGAAAAGATATAGAATTTGAAATTGGAGAGATGGTCATGCTTAAAGTTGCACCTTGGAAAGGCGTTGTTCGATTTGGTAAACGAGGGAAATTAAATCCAAGGTATATTGGACCATTCAAGATTATTAATCGTGTCGGACCAGTAGCTTACCGACTAGAGTTACCTCAACAACTCGCGGCTGTACATAACACTTTCCACGTCTCGAATTTGAAGAAATGTTTTGCTAAAGAAGATCTCACTATTCCGTTAGATGAAATCCAAATCAACGAAAAACTCCAATTCATCGAAGAACCCGTCGAAATAATGGATCGTGAGGTTAAAAGACTTAAGCAAAACAAGATACCAATTGTTAAGGTTCGATGGAATGCTCGTAGAGGACCCGAGTTCACCTGGGAGCGTGAAGATCAGATGAAGAAGAAATACCCGCATCTATTTCCAGAAGATTCGTCAACACCTTCAACAGCTTAAAATTTCGGGACGAAATTTATTTAACGGGTAGGTACTGTAGTGACCCGGACTTTTCCATGTTTATATATATTAATTGAGATTGATATTTACATGATTAAATGTTTCCAACATGTTAAGCAATCAAACTTGTTAAGACTTGATTAATTGAAATAGGTTTCATATAGACAATTGACCACCCAAGTTGACCGGTGATTCACGAACGTTAAAACTTGTAAAAACTATATGATGACATATATATGGTTATATATATAGTTAACATTATATTATGATAATTAAACATATCATTAAGTATATTAACAATGAACTACATATGTAAAAACAAGACTACTAACTTAATGATTTTGAAACGAGACATATATGTAACGATTATCGTTGTAACGACATTTAATGTATATATATATCATATTAAGAGATATTCGTACATCATAATATCATGATAATATAATAATTTAAAATCTCTTTTGATATTATAAACATTGGGTTAACAACATTTAACAAGATCGTTAACCTAAAGGTTTCAAAACAACATTTACATGTAACGACTAACGATGACTTAACGACTCAGTTAAAATGTATATACATGTAGTGTTTTAATATGTATTTATACACTTTTGAAAGACTTCAATACACTTATCAAAATACTTCTACTTAACAAAAATGCTTACAATTACATCCTCGTTCAGTTTCATCAACAATTCTACTCGTATGCACCCGTATTCGTACTCGTACAATACACAGCTTTTAGATGTATGTACTATTGGTATATACACTCCAATGATCAGCTCTTAGCAGCCCATGTGAGTCACCTAACACATGTGGGAACCATCATTTGGCAACTAGCATGAAATATCTCATAAAATTACAAAAAATATGAGTAATCATTCATGACTTATTTACATGAAAACAAAATTACATATCCTTTATATCTAATCCATACACCAACGACCAAAAACACCTACAAACACTTTCATTCTTCAATTTTCTTCATCTAATTGATCTCTCTCAAGTTCTATCTTCAAGTTCTAAGTGTTCTTCATAAATTTCAAAAGTTCTAGTTTCATAAAATCAAGAATACTTTCAAGTTTGCTAGCTCACTTCCAATCTTGTAAGGTGATCATCCAACCTCAAGAAATCTTTGTTTCTTACAGTAGGTTATCATTCTAATATAAGGTAATAATCATATTCAAACTTTGGTTCAATTTCTATAACTATAACAATCTTATTTCAAGTGATGATCTTACTTGAACTTGTTTTCGTGTCATGATTCTGCTTCAAGAACTTCGAGCCATCCAAGGATCCATTGAAGCTAGATCCATTTTTCTATTTTCCAGTAAGTTTATCCAAGGAAATTAAGGTAGTAATGATGTTCATAACATCATTCGATTCATACATATAAAGCTATCTTATTCGAAGGTTTAAACTTGTAATCACTAGAACATAGTTTAGTTAATTCTAAACTTGTTCGCAAACAAAAGTTAATCCTTCTAACTTGACTTTTAAAATCAACTAAACACATGTTCTATATCTATATGATATGCTAACTTAATGATTTAAAACCTGGAAACACGAAAAACACCGTAAAACCGGATTTACGCCGTCGTAGTAACACCGCGGGCTGTTTTGGGTTAGTTAATTAAAAACTATGATAAAATTTGATTTAAAAGTTGTTATTCTGAGAAAATGATTTTTATTATGAACATGAAACTATATCCAAAAATTATGGTTAAACTCAAAGTGGAAGTATGTTTTCTAAAATGGTCATCTAGACGTCGTTCTTTCGACTGAAATGACTACCTTTACAAAAAACGACTTGTAACTTATTTTTCCAACTATAAACCTATACTTTTTCTGTTTAGATTCATAAAATAGAGTTCAATATGAAACCATAGCAATTTGATTCACTCAAAACGGATTTAAAATGAAGAAGTTATGGGTAAAACAAGATTGGATAATTTTTCTCATTTTAGCTACGTGAAAATTGGTAACAAATCTATTCCAACCATAACTTAATCAACTTGTATTGTATATTATGTAATCTTGAGATACCATAGACACGTATACAATGTTTCGACCTATCATGTCGACACATCTATATATATTTCGGAACAACCATAGACACTCTATATGTGAATGTTGGAGTCAGCTATACAGGGTTGAGGTTGATTCCAAAATATATATAGTTTGAGTTGTGATCAATACTGAGATACGTATACACTGGGTCGTGGATTGATTCAAGATAATATTTATTGATTTATTTCTGTACATCTAACTGTGGACAACTAGTTGTAGGTTACTAACGAGGACAGCTGACTTAATAAACTTAAAACATCAAAATATATTAAAAGTGTTGTAAATATATTTTGAACATACTTTGATATATATGTATATATTGTTATAGGTTCGTGAATCAACCAGTGGCCAAGTCTTACTTCCCGACGAAGTAAAAATCTGTGAAAGTGAGTTATAGTCCCACTTTTAAAATCTAATATTTTTGGGATGAGAATACATGCAGGTTTTATAAATGATTTACAAAATAGACACAAGTACGTGAAACTACATTCTATGGTTGAATTATCGAAATCGAATATGCCCCTTTTTATTAAGTCTGGTAATCTAAGAATTAGGGAACAGACACCCTAATTGACGCGAATCCTAAAGATAGATCTATTGGGCCTAACAAACCCCATCCAAAGTACCGGATGCTTTAGTACTTCGAAATTTATATCATATCCGAAGGGTGTCCCGGAATGATGGGGATATTCTTATATATGCATCTTGTTATTGTCGGTTACCAGGTGTTCACCATATGAATGATTTTTATCTCTATGTATGGGATGTGTATTGAAATATGAAATCTTGTGGTCTATTGTTACGATTTGATATATATAGGTTAAACCTATAACTCACCAACATTTTTGTTGACGTTTAAAGCATGTTTATTCTCAGGTGAATACTAAGAGCTTCCGCTATTGCATACTAAAATAAGGACAAGATTTGGAGTCCATGTTTGTATGATATTGTGTAAAAACTGCATTCAAGAAACTGATTTCGATGTAATATATTTGTATTGTAAACCATTATGTAATGGTCGTGTGTAAACAGGATATTTTAGATTATCATTATTTGATAATCTATGTAAAGCTTTTTAAAACTTTATTTATGAAATAAAGGTTATGGTTTGTTTTAAAAATGAATGCAGTCTTTGAAAAACGTCTCATATAGAGGTCAAAACCTCGCAACGAAATCAATTAATATGGAACGTTTTTAATCAATAAGAACGGGACATTTCATGTTCATCGCTTTCCTTTACAACCGGACGGTCGTTTACCGAAAGGTAATATACAGGGCAAGTAAACTAGACGTGTGCTTTCCTAATACAAGGTTAGCAAGTGGGTGACACAAAACCGCAAGTTTTGAGTTAATATTTTAAAATCTGAAACCCACAACCCATAAAAACATTTTTGCAAACACTGGTGAAGGGTTATTCTGGAAAACCTGTCTAGGGTAAAATCTAGCATGAATTTTCAAAAGATCAAATGTTTTCATAAAGATCCAATTTCCTTAAAGATCTAAATTTTTGTAGTCATGTGGTACTGTAAACCACAACGTTACTATCATTGTTCATACCACTGTATCAAAATCACTGATGTATAAAGTGTGAAGAATAAAGAAGTGATTCGAGTGAAGTTATATTCAAGTTCTATATTGCTTGAAGACAAGCAAAATCCAAGTGTGGGAATATTTGATAATGCTAAAAATGAACACATATTTCATAGCATTATCCTTCCAGAAAGACAAGCTTTTAGTTGCAATTGTTCTATTTCCAAGTGATAATCGTTTAAATAATAAAATGTGAAGACAGAAGACAGAAACGGCGATTTGAAGACGCAAATGGCCAGAACGCTCAAACGTACAAGTTACAATCCAAGTAGTTCAATTTATTGATGAATAATGTCTAAATATTGATAAGAGTACAAGCCGTGAAATGCAAAGTACAAGTTTTCAAAGCATACGAAAAGACGTTCGAAAATCCGGAACCGAGACATAAACCGAGCATCAACGCGTAAGTCAACGGAGCTAAAATTACAAGTCAACTATGCACATGAATATAATATAATATATATATATATATATATATAATTATATAAAATTATATATATTATATATATTTAAATGTGTCAGCAAACTAAAAAACAAACCATTGTGAGCTGGATCAGCTGGCCATTCGATCGCATGGCCATGAAGCACAATTTCCATGCGATCGCATGGCTATCAAAGTCAGACCACATCTATAAAAGGCCACGAAATCTGCTCGACTAGATACACCTCAATTCTCTTTTCTTTCTCTGATTCTCAATATAATTTATATTTATATTTATAATTTTAAGTTTAATTTAAGTTTAATAATAATTGGGTTATTGTAACGAATGTTTTACGGTTTTTAAAGTCGAAACTCTGTCCGTGTAACGCTAACCTTTTTAAATTAATGTCTCGTAACTAAGTTATTATTATGCTTATTTGAGCCTAAGTAATCGTGATGTTAGACTAAATATTAAGATGGGGTTATTGGACTTTGGACCATAATTAGGGTTTGGATAAAAGACCGATACTTGTGGACACAGGACTATTGACTATTAATGGACTTTATATTTATTTAACTGAATGATAGTTCGTTAATTTAATATAGAGATTTACAACTTGACGTATTTATAAATAACCACATACGCTCTATTGGATACGATGGGCGGGATATTTATCTATACTAATAATTGTTCATTTGACTGGACACGGGGATAGATTAATAATCAATGGACTCATTAAAACAGGGGTGGATTATATACAGTGATAACTGGTATAATTGATAACATAGTATTAAGACCATGGATTACATAGAGTCGATATCCTGGTGTAATTATTAACAAAGTATTAAAACCTTGTTACAGTTTGAATCCCTAATTAGTTGGAATATTTGACTCCGGGTATAAGGGTAATTTGACGAGGACACTCGCACTTTATAATTATGACTGATGGACCATTTTGAACAAAAACCAGATAGACATATCAAATAATGCAGGACAAAGAGCAATTAACCCAGGGTAATAAATTAAAATCAAAACGTCAAACATCATGATTACGGAAGTTTAAATAAGCATAATTCTTTTATTTCATATTCTATCTCAATTTTATTTATTATTGTACTTTTAATATTCGTAATTTTATTTATTGTCATTTAAATATTGTCATTTATTTTACGCTTTAAATTAAGTTATTTATATTTATTTTGCATTAGGTTTTAACTGTGACTTAAAATATAAAATCGACAAACCGGTCATTAAACGGTAAAACCTCCTTTTTATAATAAAAATAATACTACTTATATATATATATATATATATATATATATATATATATATATATATATATATATATATATATATATATATATATATATATATATATATATATATATTTGTAAAAATATATATTTTTTTTCAAAATATAGTGTAAGCTAAGTTTTCCCTGTGGAACGAACCGGACTTACCCAAAGCTAAACTACTCTACGATTAGGTACACTGCCTATAAGTTTTGTAGCATGGTTTAGGTATATCCATTCTATAAATAAATAAAAACTTGTGTAATTTCTACCGTATTTAATAGTATTTTGTATTAAAAATATAATCTATTTCGTACACCTTCGCTTTGACATCAATCATCATACAAAATAATCACTCAAGAACACTTCGAAAACCCTTTCAAGTTTGCTAGATTACTTTCAATCTTGCAAATCCATTTCAAGTGATCATCCAACATCAAGAAATCTTCATTTATATCGGTAGGTGTTCATTCTAAATCAAGGTAATAATTATATTTAAGCTTTGATTAAATTCTATAAATATAACTATCTTAAATCAAGTAGTAATCTTACTTGAACTTGTTTTCATTCCATGATTCTACTTCAAGAACTTTCAAGCCATCAAAGATCCTTTGAAGCTCAAGATTAATTCTTGTCATTTCCATTAGGTTTACCTACTATACTTGATGTAGTAACAATGTTCATAACCTCGTTCGATTCATACTTATATAACTATCTTATTCGAAGAAAATAACTTGTAATCACTAGAACATAGTTTAGTTAATTCTAAACTTATTCGCAAAAAAAGTTAATCCTTCTAACTTGACTTTTAAAAACAACTAAACACATGTATTATATCTATATGATATGCTAACTTAAGGATTTAAAACTAGAAAACACGAAGAACACCGTAAAACTGAACATACGCCGTCGTAGTGAAACCGGGGGCTGTTTTAGGTTGGATAATTAAAAGCTATCTTAAACTTTGAATTTAAAGTTTGTTTTCTGGGAAAATGATATTTCATATGAACATGATAATATATCTAAAAATGGTGGTTAAACTCAAAGTAGAAGTATGTTTTTCAAAATGGTCATCAAGGTGTCGTTCTTTCGATAGATATGACTACCTCTTTCAAAATGGACTTGTAACCTGTAAATCTGACTATAAACTACCACTTTTTCTGTTTAGTTTTAGAAAATTGAGTTCATTACAAAACCATGGCAATTTGATTCACTCAAAACCGATTTATAACTAAGAAATTATGGGCAAAACAATATTGGTTAGAAATAGCCTAAATGGCTATGGGATTATTTTGATAAAATCTATACTAACCATATCCTAGATGACTTTTCCTATATTATACATGTATTTAAACATGTCATGACTATTTCCTTGTAATATACTAGTCTTGATTAAGTCCGAGATAATATAATATAATCTTGATTGATTAAGACAATAGTTATACAATACGTTGGTAAATCGTAAGACACATGTACACAATACGTCTGGGTTAATTCTAAGACAATACGTGTTCAATGGGTTGTGATAGAGTCTTGTACAATATGTATACAATACGTCTTGATTGATCAAGACAATAGTTATACAATACGTCTTGATTCAATGGGTTGTGATTGAGTTTTGGCCACGGATCGATTCACGAACCTATAACAAATATATATACATATATATCAAAGTATGATAGAAATACGTTCACATCATATTTTTATTTATGTGGTGGTGATTTAAGTTGTCAAGTTATCAGTCCAACGTTAGTAGTCTAATGTTAGTAGTCCAATGTTAGTAGTCCATATATATAGTCCAATATATCACCCTGGAATAATCAAGACGTATTGTATACGTATTGTACAAGACTCAATCATGACCCAAGGTACAACTATTGTCTTAGAATTAATCTAGATGTATTGTGTACATGGTGTCTTTCGATTTATCCGACGTATTGTATAACTATTGTCTTAACTAATCAAGATTATATTATATTGTCTCGGACTTAACCAAGACTAGTATATTACAATAAAATAGTCATGACATGTTTAAATACATGTATAATACAGGAAAAGTTAGCTAGGATATGGTTAGTATAGATTTTGTAAAAACAATTCTGTAGTCATTTTAGCCATTTATAACCAATATTGTTTTGTCCATAACTTCTTCGTTATAAATCGGTTTTAAGTGAATCAAATTGCTATGGTTTTGTAATGAACTCTATTTTCTAAAACTAAACTGAAAAAGTGGTGGTTTATAGTCAGAGTTACAGGTTACAAGTCTATTTATAAAGAGTAGTCATATTTGTCGAAAGAACGACACCTTGATGACCATTTTGAAAAAAAACATGTTTCTACTTTGAGTTTAACCACCATTTTTAGATATATTATCATGTTCATATGAAATATCATTTTCTCAGAAAACCAATTTTAAATTCAAAGTTTAAGATAGTTTTTAATTATCCAACCCGAAACAGCCCCCGGTTTTACTACGACGGCGTATGTCCGGTTTTACGGTGTTCTTCGTGTTTTCCAGTTTTAAATCCTTAAGTTAGCATATCATATAGATATAATACATGTGTGAAGTTGTTTTTAAAGTCAAGTTAGAAGGATTAACTTTGTTTGCGAATAAGTTTAGAATTAACTAAACTATGTTCTAGTGATTACAAGTTATATTCTTCGAATAAGATAGTTACGTAAGTATGAATCGAATGATGTTATGAACATCGTTACTACCTCAAGTATAGTAGGTAAACCTACTGGAATTGATGAGACATAATCTTGAGGTTCAAAGGATCTTTGATGGCTTGGTAGTTCTTGAAGTAGAATCATGGAATGAAAACAAGTTCAAGTAAGATTACTACTTGATTTAAGATAGTTATGTTTATAGAATTTAATCAAAGCTTAAATATAATTATTACCTTGATTTAGAATGAACACCTACTGGTATAAATGAAGATTTCTTGAGGTTGGATGATCACTTGAAATGGATTTGCAAGATTGAAAGTAATCTAGCAAACTTGAAAGGATTTTCAAAGTGTTCTGGAAGTGTTCTTCCTATGATAATTATAGCTTGATTCTTGAAGTAGTTTTTGATGAAGATGATGATTAGTTTACTGGAAATTTCATTCTTGAGGGTGTGTGTGTGTGTTTTGAGAGGGAATTAGAAAGAAAATTAGAAATAAAATGAAGTGAATGGTGAGTGGTGAGTGGGGTTAAAAGGAGTTCTTTTTTTGTTTTCTTCCTCATAAGTCATGCTAGTTGTCTAATGGTTGGTTCCACATATTTGTTAACTAATTGAGGGATGCTAAGAGCTGATCATTTGAGTGTATATACCAATAGTATATACATCTAGAAGCTGGGTATTATCCAGGTGAAAATACCGTATGAATACGAGTAGAATTCTTGATGAAAACGAATGGGAATACGATTATAACTATCTTTGGTAAGTATAAGTATTTTGATATATGTCTTTAAGTCTTTCAAATGTGTATTAATATTTCTTAATACATTACATATATATACATTTTAATTAAGTCGTTATTTCGTCGTTAATCGTTACATGTATATATTGTTTCGAAACCCTTAAGTTAGTAGTCTCATTTTATGTATATAGTTCATTGTTAATACACTTAATGATATACTTAATTATCATTTTATCATGTTAAACATAATGTATTAAAATATCTTAATACAATACATATGTATTTATTTTAATTAAGACGTTATTACGTCGATAACCGTTACATATATATCTTGTTTCGAAATCCTTAATTTATTAGTCTCATTTTATGTATATAACCCATTGTTAATATAATTAATGAGATACTTACTTATCATTGTATCATGTTAAATATATACATATGTTCATATATATATATATATATATCATCATGTCGTTTTTACAAGTTTTAACGTTTGTGAATCGTCGGACAAACTGGGTGGTCAAACGTTTACATAAAATCTTTTTCAATTAATCAAGTCTTAACAAGTTTGATTGCTTAACATGTTGGAAACATTTATATATATGTAAATATCAATCTCAAATATATATAATCATGGAAATATACGGGTCGTTACAGTACCTACCCGTTAAATAAATTTCGTCCTGAAATTTTAAGCAGTTGTAGGCGTTGACGCATCATCTGGAAATAAGTGCGGGTATTTCTGGTTTATCTGATCTTCACGCTCCCATGTGAACTCGGGTCCTCTACGAGCATTCCATCGAACCTTAACGATTGGTATTTTTCTTTTCTTAAGCCCTTTAACCTCACGATCCATTATTTCGACAGGTTCTTCAATGAATTGTAGTTTTTCGTCGATCTTAATTTTGTCTAAAGGAATAGTGAGATCTTCTGTAGCTAAGCATTTTTTTTTCAAATTCGAGACGTGGAAGGTGTTATGTATGCCGGCTAGTTATTGAGGTAGTTCAAGTCGATAAGCCACTGGCCCAACATGATCAATAATCTTGAATGGCCCAATGTATCTCGAGTTTAGTTTCCCCCGTTTGCCAAAACGAATGACACATTTACAAGGTGATACCTTAAGCATGACCATGTCACCAACCTCAAATTCTAAAGGTTTTCTTCTGACATCAGCGTAGCTCTTTTACCGACTCCTGGCTGTTTTCAACCGTTGTTGAATCTGAATGATCTTTTCAGTAGTTTCCTGGATAATTTCAGGACCCGTAATCTGTTTATCCCCCACTTCGCTCTAATAAATCGAAGACCTGCACTTCCTACCGTAAAGTGCCTCGAACGGTGCCGCATCAATACTCGAGTGATAACTGTTGTTGTAGGAAAATTCCGCTAATGGTGGATGTCGATCCCAACCATTTCCAAAATCAATGACACATGCTCGTAGCATGTCTTCAAGTGTCTGTATCGTCCTTTCACTTTGCTCATCAGTTTGTGGATGATAGGCAGTACTCATGTCTAGATGAGTTCCCAATGCTTGATGTAATGTCTGCCAAAATCTTGAAACAAATCTGCCATCCCGATCAGAGATAATAGAGATTGGTATTCCATGTATGGAGACGACTTTCTTCAAGTATAGTCATGCCAATTTCTCCATTTTATCTTCTTTTTTCATTGGTAGAAAGTGTGCTGACTTGGTAAGACGATCGACTATTACCCAAATAGTATCATAACCACTTGCAGTCCTTGGCAATTTAGTAATGAAATCCATAGTAATGTTTTCCCATTTCCATTTCGGGATTTCAGGTTGTTGAAGTAGACCTGATGGTTTCTGATGTTCAGCTTTGACTTTAGAACAAGTCAAACATTCTCCTACGTATGTAGTAATATCGGCTTTCATACCCGGCCACCAAAAAAGTTTCTTGAGATCTTGGTACATTTTCCTAGCTCCGGGATGTATTGAATATCTGGTTTTATGTGCTTCCCTAAGTACCATTTCTCTCATATTCTCAAACTTTGGTACCCAAATTCTTACAGCCAAATACCGGGTTCCGTCCTCCCGAATAGTAAGCTATTTAACCAAACCTTTGGGTATTTCCTTTTCAAAACTACCTTCTTTCAAAACCCCTTGTTGCACCTCTTTTATTCGAGTAGTAAGGTTAGTATGAATAATTATATTCATAGCTTTTACCCCGCATAGGTTCTCTTTCTTTTCTACTCAAAGCGTCAGCTACCACATTCGCCTTCCCCAGGTGATAATGAATCTCACAGTCGTAATCATTTAGTAGCTCAACCCACCTACGCTACCTCATGTTCAGTTGCTTCTGATCAAATATGTGTTGAAGACTTTTATGGTCGGTATATATGGTACATTTGACCCCATATAAGTAATGTATCCACATCTTCAATACAAAAACAACAGCGCCCAATTCTAAATCGTGAGTCGTATAATTCTGCTCGTGAATCTTCAATTATCTAGATGCATAAGCAATTACCTTCGTTCGTTGCATTAATATACAACCGAGACCTTGCTATGAAGCGTCACAATAAATCACAGAATCATCATTCCCTTCAAGCAATGACAATATAGGTGCCGTAGTTAACTTTTTCTTCAACAATTGAAATGCATTCTCTTGCTCATCCTTCCAGTTAAATTTCTTCCCTTTATGCGTTAATGCAGTCAAGGGTTTTGCTATTCTGGAAAAATCTTGGATGAATCTTTTGTAATAACCAGCCAATCCTAAGAATTGACGTATGTGCGTTGGAGTTTTCGGGGTTTTCCACATTTCTATAGATTCAATCTTTGCCGGATCAACTTGAATGCCTTCCTTGCTCACTACATGACCGAGGAATTGTACTTCTTTTAACCAAAATACACACTTAGAAAACTTAGCGTACAATTCTTCATTCCTCAACAATTCTAGCACCATTTTCAAATGTTCTTCGTGCTCTTGGTCATTCTTAGAGTAGATAAGTATGTTATCGATAAAAATAATGACAAATTTGTCTAGATATGGCGTACACACTTGATTCATGAGGTCCATAAACACAGCTGGTGAATTAGTCAATCCAAATGGCATAACCATAAACTCATAATGACCGTAACGCGTCCTGAAAGCAGTCTTTGGAATATCATCTTCCTTCACCCGCATTTGATGATAACCGGAACGTAAATCAATTTTTGAATAAACTGATGAACCTTACAGTTGGTCAAATAAATCGTCGATTCTCGGTAGTGGATAACAGTTCTTGATGGTAAGCTTGTTTAACTTTTGGTAGTCGATGCACAACCTGAACGTACCGTCCTTCTTCTTGACAAACAACACAGGAGCTCCTCACGGTGATGTGCTTGGTCGAATGAAACCACGCTCCAAAGGCTCTTGTAATTGGCTTTGTAATTCCTTCATTTGGCTGGGTGCAAGTCTCTAAGGAGCACGAGCTATAGGTGCAGCTCCCGGTACAAGATCTGTTTGAAATTCAACGGATCGGTGTGGAGTTAGTTCCGGTAATTCCTTCGGAAATACATCGGGAAATTCCTTTGCGACGGGAACATCATTGATGTTCTTTTCTTCGGGTTTGACCTTTTCGACGTGCGCTAGAACGGCATAGCAACCTTTTATTATTAACTTTTGCGCCTTCAAGCTACTAATAAGATTTAACTTCGCGTTGCTCTTTTCTCCTTACACCATTAAGGGTTTTATCTTTTCACGCAGAATGCGAATCGCATTCTTATAACAAATGATCTCTGCTTTCTCCATGATCATCCAGTCTATGCCGATTATTACATCAAAACTCCCCAATTCTACTTGTATTAAATTAATTTTAAATGTTTCGCCAACCAGTTTAATTTTTCGGTTCCGGCATATTTTATCGGCTTTAACTAGTTTACCGTTTGCTAATTCAAGTAAACACTTATTATCCAACGGCGTTAATGGGCAACTTAATTTGGCATAAAAATCTCTACTCATATAGCTTATATCCGCACCCGAATCAAATAAAACATAAGCAGGTTTATTGTCAATAAGAAACGTACATGTAACAAGCTCCGGGTCTTCCTGTGCTTCTACTGCATTGATGTTGAAGACTCTTCTACTGCCTTGCCCGTTATTATTATTCCCTTGGTTTGGGCACGTTCTGAAACGACCCGTCCATATTACTATAAACGTAGTACGTTATTCATTTGTCCCATAGCGAGGTATTTGACCTCTATATGATACGTTTTTAGAAAATATTGCATTCGTTTCATAAAAAGTACACCATTATTATACATAATGCATGTTTTAAACAAGTGGACGATTATTTAAGGAATAAACCCCATATTACATAAATACTACACACGTGACATAACAGTCGAATATATTACATGACAAAGGTTTTATTGAATGCAACACTTCATTTAAACAAAAGCACGAGACTCCATGCACAGCTTGCTCACATAATGCAACAGCGAAAGACTTTCATAAGGACCTGAGAATAAACATGCTTAAACAGTCAACACAAAGGTTGGTGAGATATATAGGTTTAAAGCTAGCATCGATATAAATACAGACCACAAAATTTCATAGTTATAAACATTTCAATAAAAATATTCTATAAGTTGTTGAGCGCTTCGGTAACCATACTTAACAAATAATGTGGCATATTTCCTTTATTATGAAATCTCCCTACACTGTACCAAGTGTAGTAAAAACGAAGTACTATGCAACCGTTTACGATACTAGAGCAACTAGCCCGGTTGGGGTTGTCAAACCCGATAGATCTATCAATAGGATTCACGCTTACATGTTCTTACAACATGTAAATATTAGTTACCAAGCTATTAGGGAAGATATGCAAGGTGGTACAACTCAACGTAGAATATATTTTAAGTACTTGTGTCCATAGCGTAAAACATAAAATGCATGTATTCTCATCCCAAAATATTTTTAGAGTTTAAAAATGGGACTATATACTCACGGTAGTAAAAGTATATTAATAATAAGTTTTCAACTTATTAAAAATATGGCCGTCGTCCTTGGATTCACGAACCTATAACAATAATAATGATTCAGATAATAATACAACATATGAATAAAATAAAGCAAGTTCATAGAATACTTATATATTAATTTTTAACATTTTCATGTTAGTAGTCCAAATATAGTCCAATAGTCCAATAGTCCAACAGTCCAATAATCGGTATGTATATATAATCTTAGAATTACCCCACGGTGTATTGTTTACGTATTTTTATAGACTCAATCATGACCCATGGTATGCGTATTGTCTTAGAATTAACTCAGACGTATTGTGTACATGGTGTCTTTCGATTTATCCGAACGTATTGTATACGTATTGTCATGGAACGTACCAAGATTATTATATATATACAATCTCGGAATTAATCAAGATTATAATATTTTGTTATACTAATAATAACATGTCCAAATATATATAGGATATAGGAAAATTTAGCAAGAATATGGTTAATATAGTTTTTATAAGATAAATTTCGTCCATATAAAGTTAATTTTAGCAGATTTTATTTTGCTCGCCAAATATTCATTACAACTCCGTTTAAAGTGAATCAAATTGCTATGGATTACTTAAGAAGTTATTTTTTCAAAACCAATTCGAAAAGTTCAGCCCAAGTAGTAATTTTTAGAGTTTTACCCTCTTTTTGTGCCAGTGGTCAGATTTGGAAGAATCCCGGCATCCACCCTATTTATGATTTTGTATAAAATACTTTCACTTTGTCTAAAATCATGAAAACATTACTGGAAGTCTTATTTACATATATTAACATATTTCCAAAGTCTTAGCCTCGAACTCAAAGTCTAAGATAGGTTTTTAATTCCCAACCCAAAACAGCCCGCTTTTTACCGAATGGAGATTAAACGATATATGTTAAGTTTCAAGGTGTTCTTCATATGTACAAGTTATAAATTCTTATATTAACTTAATATAGCATCATAATACATGTAAATAAGTGTTATTAGAGTTAAGTTAGAAAGATTGGATTAGTTTTTCAAACAAGTTTAGAATCAACTAAACTATGTTCTAGTTTATAAACTCTTATATAGATAGCTATAAACATATGTATTGAACAAGAGTTGAAGTAGAGTTTTTACCTCAAGTTTAGAATGTAAAGTTGCTGGAAAGAAGTAGTAAAACAAAACTTGAGAGAGTTCTTGCAAGTGTGTGTGAAAATTGGAAGTAAAATTTGGAAAATGAATGTGTAAAAATGAGTTAGAAATGGTGCTTATTTATAGGCTTATAAATTTGGTTTTTAGTGAAAAATATCTAAGATAAGTTAAAAACCATTAGGTCATACATGACATAATACATCAATAATTGTAGATTTCTATTCGTATATACCAATAGTAAATACTTCTAGAAGCTGCGTATAATACGCGTATAAATACCATATAAATACGTAATTGTAGATTTCTATTGGTATATACCAATAGTAAATACTTCTAGAATCTGCGTATAATACGCGTATAAATACCGTATAAATACCGTATAAATACGAGTAGAATTCTTGAGAAAAATGAACAGAAATACGAATATAGCTATCCCTTATCTGTATTTGTATATTATTAAGTGTATTCAATACTTTTAAGGATGTATTTATACTCATAATACATTGTATGTAAATACATTTTAACATAAGTTAATTACGTCGTTTAAAAAGTAACATATATATTGTCCGAAAACTCTTTAAATTAATAGTATGAAAATGTATATATAATACCTTGTTAATATACTTAATGAGATATTTAATTATCATATTTTCAAGTTAAATATATATATATATTTAATACAAGTTATGACGTTCGTGAATCGTAGGAATAAAAGGGTGACCAAAAGCTTGTGTAAAACTCTTTCTGGAGGTTCAAGACTTATTAAAATTCATTGCTTATCAAGTTGGAATTATTAAATCATGTAGATAGTATAATCAAGTAGTCGGAAAAATCCGGGTCGTCACAGTACCTACCCATTAAATAAATTTCGTCCCGAAATTTGATAGAGGTTGTAATGGCTGATAATAACAATGTTTAATGATGAATATGAGTTGATAAATAGAGTTTTATCATCATTGAGTAATGTAGATAAAATAATTCGATTACTCGAGGCGTATGAGAGAAGCTATCGCAAAGTGTGAAATAAAGAAATAGGGATTCGTCTTAAATTTTGACGTAGTCACGGTGGATTTCCGGAATTCAAGGAATTTAAAGAAAATCTTCGTAATCTATATAAGGTCTGATTCTTCTGGATTTAAGAAAATTAGGATCCTCTTTAATTAAATGCGATAATCTGCCTCGATTGCTCTGTCTGATATTTCCACTATAAATTAACCTCTTCTGTTCCATTATTTTTCACTACTCCTATATTCTCTTCCTCAATTTCTACTTCCAAAAGATTGTGAAAATGCTCAATCCAGCTCTGGTTCTTGATATTATTCTGACTATTGCCACAATCATCCTTCTTTTTCAACTCCCACCGGAGGAATATATTTACTTCTACTATGCTCTAGGGATTATTGTTTTTATCATTCTCCCGTGTCTTTATATCGCTATACGTATTGATATACACGGTTTGTAATCTCTATGTTGTTGTCGTGTTTATATTTTCCTTTAATTTTCGAAGTTCCATGCTTTTGTTTTCTCTTCTCGACTTTAAGTAAAGCAGGTAATAGTCCAAAATTCGTAGGTATGAAATTCGGAATGAACATAACTAATGTTCTAAGGAAGAAATTGTAATTAAGGGTGTGATTGCTTTGATGGAAAGAGTAGCACTCCCGATAAATCGATATCCGGGGGAAAGAAATCCATATCCCTCTAATAAATTATCAGAAATCACGGAAAAGATAGAAATATCAAGAAAATACTTTCTTGGTATGTTTAGAGGTTAAATAGAATGAAAGAATCCTGTTACATGGCACATGATGAGGGTATGATCTGTGAATCATCACGTTCCATTAGAAATTCAGCATGACTTACTGTAATATAACCACGTTGATCAGGCGTCATTATATTATACTAACTCATGCTTCAATTCCCAACACTACTTCAAAAACATTCATAATTTAAACTCGAATTTTAAAAAATGTAGAAACTAAATTAGTTTCCTTTATGATGTATTACAGATAGCAAGAAGAGATAAATAATCTTGGACAGGAATAGTTATGAAGATATCTTCAGAAATATCGAAGATATTTATAATGAAAGATACGATGATATCTTAGAATTTCTAAGCTCAAAAGATGATGAAGAAAATTTTTCCGCAAAGATTTAGAATACGTAAAGAGCAAGGTACTCGTGGAAGATTTCATCAGATACTGGAACATCTGGATTACAGGTTTATTTCTTGTGATTTGTCCACACCCTCCTTCATGGTTTGCTCAATCCGTTTTTCAGTACCAAATTTTCTCTTTTTCTGAGCTTTTTCAACACACTATTCTTTATCGTCAAACTTTTGATTGTTAAGGTCGTTTACAGTTTTTACTGCTTCATCAGCTTTTTTAAAACTTCGAGAATTAACTCACAGACTGGGGTGCTTTTCAGAAATTCATAATTGAAGTACCTAAGTCCAGGAGATAGATGTTATATGTATATATATAACCGTTGAAGTAGAAACGCTGCGAAATTCGAGAATAATGATTGATGCTTCCCGATATTTGGTATGGCAATTGTCATTACATGATGCTGATGAGTACATAATAGGGTTTCAATGAATGAATATCGTGATTTTTCAGAGAGACTTACGCCAAAGAGTAATGAAGCTGCTGATACGTTTACTGTTAATATGGTGGAATATAAAAGGTTCCCACATAACAAAAGCAAAAAGGCAAACGTATATATCAAGATTATAATAGGGCTTATTCAAATGAGAAGTCGAAGTTGACTTGTTGGAAGTGTGATAAAACTGAATACTTTGAAAAATGATTGTAAGGTTATTTTTGGTAATAACAATGTCAAAAGATCTAGCACAGATACGTGTTAGGCTGTTATTTAGTTACGAGAGTTTTCCAGGTGTATGAATATATGTGTAAATCTTTTTCGTAGATAACGTGTGATTGGTTCATCCTCTTGATTGTTCATCAGTTGAAGTGTTTTCAAGAATCATGAAGGGTTTGAACGCAGGTTGTAATCGTCAATATACACATGATGTTCAAGATGAAATCATTTAGGATTTTGAATGAAATGAATATATTTCTGGGTTTTATGAATAAGAGTGACATTTTATTATAGTTTTGCATTCAAAGTATGGTTTTGAAAGATGTAAGGATCTAAGAGTGATGTTATCTGTTATATCTTGACTTGAATTCTGATCTGTCAAAATCAGAATATGTAATTGAATTTGGATGGGAATGGTTGTTCTGATTTCTATGGAAGAATATATATCGTTGTGGAAGTAGTGAGTATAGATAATGATTATCGAATAATTGAAGAGTATACAGTGTAACATATTAATTGTGAACTTAAATATTTCTCGGGTATTACCTACCCGTTAAAAAAAATTCACAAATAATATTTTGTACAAGAGAATTTTTATTACAGTGTTTATGAAAATATATGTATGTATATTTTCTTCAGATATAATACAGATTTAATGAGTTAATATTAAACTCATTTGATTTTTGGCTGGAACTAAAAATGAATAATCTCTAAAACTTTAGATAATCTTCGTAGAGTATTTTGCTAATGTAATCAATACTTCGTTATTTAATCTTATTGACATTCCTCGGTGAAAGATGTTGATACTCGTGGAATTCTTGTGAACTTCGCAAGGCACGAATGATGTTTTCTAGAAGGTTTCAAGTACATCGGAAATGAAAGTGTAAAATCAAACACGTAATTGAATAATACACTTGGTTTATCATGAAATAGAATTTATTAAGCTGAAGCAGAGATTATAATTAATGATTGTTAAGTTGTTAAAGAAGGATGTACATCATAGCATATTAGTAATATGAATTAACCGAGTAGTATATACCCTTTAAAAATTCATACGTAATAGCTTAGTACGAAAAGATAAATTATGGTTTCAAAATTTATATATATAAAATATACATATAAATTCCTTGAAAAGAATGAGTTAATATTTTATAACTCGGTAATACAATATACTTAATAATGATTGAGGTGTTGATATCTGCGATGGTTATGGAGCTTGTGGAGTTTGTGGTGCTGCAGGTTTTGCTGGTGTTGGTGATACTGCTGGTGATGTTGGCAGTTCTGCTGGTGGTGCTTGTATAACAAGTCTAGCTTGTAAGTCACGCATCATTCTGTGTCAGGGTTTCTACCCTCTATCATTTCTATCCCTCCAACCATTTGATCTACGATTAGATTTAGAATAAATAATCTCTAAGACTTTAGAGATTACATAATCGCCGCGGAATATTTCTCCAATGAAGTTATGAATCAATACTTCATCATTTGTTGGTTTTCCTTGGTGTCTTCGAGGTGTATGATGTTGATGTAGAACGATATACAAAACAAAAATGAGAGATGTTGGACGAAGATTATGCTCGAGGTACGGATTGTGATGTTGAGGCGGGTGATGCGGATATTGTTGTTGGTGGTACAGGTGCTGTTGGTACTGATGCTGGTTATGTCTGTGATGCCTGCAAGTTGTGCATCATACTCTCCAAAGTCACTACTCGAGTGCGAAGCTCGTTGACTTCTTCTATTACTCCGGGATAATTGGAGGTTGGAGCGAGCGGATGAATAAGGTTTAGAATAGTAGATATTACGTAATCGTTGCGAGCTATCCTGCAATGAGAGTGAAAATGGTGTTTCGAACTGGTTCGCCGGTAAGTGCTTCAGGTTCTTCGCCAAGAGGGCAATTTGGTTGATGGAAAGGATCACCTTCTTCTTGTCTCCATTGATTGAGTCGGCTACGAACCCATCCCCAATTCATCTAGAATTGATGATGGCTAATTGGTTGATCCATTCCGGTTACACTGCTTTCGGAGCTCAGGTAGAAATCCATATCGGAATAGCTGTCAGAATCCGAGGAACTCGAACTACTAGCGGAATTCATCTTACACGGTTAGATAAGGGATTTTTGATATGAAAAGATTTTCGGATATCGGATGATATTCTAATTATATAGAATTCTTATATATAGTACAAGGGATTCCGCAGATTACGGAGGAACTTTCAGAAGCTGTCAGGCAAAGTTTACAGTAACAGATACGCTAAGATATGAATTTGTCTATACACTATCTATGCAATCAATGCAGTAAGATGTGTCTAGACTAAGAATGATAAGCAAGTAATTTCTGACAAGAAATAATAAGCAAAACTCTTGACATTCAGACACGGTCAAAGTCCAGACGCACTAATGCATCTTAACAACTATCAGTTAGACACACTAATGCAAGACCTGGTTCGCTAAGACCAACGCTCTGATACCAACTGAAACGACCCGTCCATATTACTATAAACGTAGTACGTTATTCATTGGTCCCATAGTGAGGTATTTGACCTCTATATGATACGTTTTTAGAAAATATTGCATTCGTTTCATAAAAAGTACACCATTATTGTACATAATGCATGTTTTAAACAAGTGGGCGATTATTTAAGGAATAAACTCCATATTACATAAATACTACACATGTGACATAACAGTCGAATATATTACATGACAAAGGTTTTATTGAATGCAACACTTCATTTAAACAAAAGCATGAGACTCCATGCACAGCTTGCTCAGATAATGCAACAGCGGAAGACTTTCTTAAGGACCTGAGAATAAATATGCTTAAACAGTCAACACAAAAGTTGGTGAGATATATAGGTTTAAAGCTAGCATCGATATAAATATAGACCACAAGATTTCATAGTAATAAAAATTTCAATAAGAATATTCTATAAGTTGTTGAGCACTTCGGTAACCATACTTAACAAATAATGTGGTATATTCCCTTTATTATGAAATCTCCCTACACTGTACCAAGTGTAGTAAAAACGAAGTACTATGAAACCGTTTACGATACTAGAGCGACTAGCCCGGTTGGGGTTGTCAAACCCGATAGATCTATCAATAGGATTCGCGCTTACATGTTCTTACAACATGTAAATATTAGTTACCAAGCTATTAGGGAAGATATGCAAGGTGGTACAACTCAACGTAGAATATATTTTAAGTACTTTTGTCCATAGCGTAAAACATAAAATGCATGTATTCTCATCCCAAAATATTTTTAGAGTTTAAAAATGGGACTATATACTCACGGTAGTAAGAGTATATTAATAATAAGTTTTCAACTTATTAAAAATATGGCCGTCGTCCTTGGATTCACGAACCTATAACAATAATAATGATTCAGATAATAATATGACATATGAATAAAATAAAGCAAGTTCATAAAATACTTATATATTAATTTTTAACATTTTCATGTTAGTAGTCCTTTGTTAGTAGTCCAAATATAGTCCAATAGTCCAATAGTCCAACAGTCCAATAATCGGTATGTAAATATAATCTTAGAATTACCCCCACGGCGTATTTTATACGTATTGTTATACACTCAATCATGATCCATGGTACGCGTATTGTCTTAGAATTAACCCAGACGTATTGTGTACATGGTGTCTTTCGATTTATCCGAACGTATTGTATACGTATTGTCATGGAACGTACCAAGATTATTATATATATACAATCTCGGAATTAACCAAGATTATAATATTTTGTTATACTAATGATAACATGTCCAAATATATATAGGATATAGGAAAAGTTAGCAAGGATATGGTTAATATAGTTTTTATAAGATAAATTCCGTCCATATAAAGTTAATTTTAGCAGATTTTGTTTTGCTCGCCAAATATTCATTACAACTCCGTTTAAAGTGAATCAAATTGCTATGGATTCCTTAAGAAGTTAGTTTTTCAAAACCAATTCTAAAAGTTCAGCCCAAGTAGTAATTTTTATAGTTTTACCCTCTTTTTGTGCCGGTGGTCAGATTTGGAAGAATCCCGACATCCACCCGATATATGATTTTTTATAAAATACTTTCACTTTGTATAAAATCATGAAAAAATTACTGGAAGTCTTATTTACATATATTAACATATTTCCAAAGTCTTAGCCTCGAACTGAAAGTCTAAGACAGGTTTTTAATTCCCAACCCAAAACAGCCCGTTTTTTACCGAATGGAGATTAAGCGATATATGTTAAGTTTCAAGGTGTTCTTCATATGTACAAGTTATAAGTTCTTATATTAACTTAATATAGCATCATAATACATGTAAATAAGTGTTATTATAGTTAAGGTAGAAAGATTAGATTAGTTTTTCAAACAAGTTTAGAATCAACTAAACTATGTTCTAGTTTATAAACTCTTATATAGATAGCTATAAACATATGTATTGAACAAGAGTTGAAGTAGAGTTTTTACCTCAAGTTTAGAATTTAAAGTTGCTGGAAAGAATTAGTAAAACAAAACTTGAGAGAGTTCTTGCAAGTGTGTGTGAAAATTGGAAGTAAAATTTTGGAAAATGAATGTGTAAAAGGAATTAGAAATGGTGCTTATTTATAGGCTTATAAATTTGGTTTTTAGTGAAAAATATCTAAGATAAGTTAAAAATCATTAGGTCATACATGACATAATACATCAATAATTGTAGATTTCTATTCGTATATACCAATAGTAAATACTTCTAGAAGCTGCGTATAATACGCGTATAAATACCATATAAATACGTAATTGTATATTTCTATTGGTATATACTAATAGTAAATACTTCTAGAAGCTGCATATAATACGCGTATAAATACCGTATAAATACTGTATAAATACCGTATAAATACGAGTAGAATTCTTGAGAAAAATGAACAGAAATACGAATATAGCTATCCCTTATCTGTATTTGTATATTATTAAGTGTATTCAATACTTTTAAGGATGTATTTATACTCATAATACATTGTATGTAAATACATTTTAACATAAGTTAATTACATCGTTTAAAAAGTAACATATATATTGTCCGAAAACTCTTTAAATTAATAGTATGAAAATGTATATATAATACCTTGTTAATATACATAATGAGATATTTAATTATCATATTTTCAAGTTATATATATATATATATATATATATATATATATATATATATATATAGACATTCGTGAATCGTAGGAATAAAAGGGTAACCAAAAGCTTGTGTAAAACTCTTTCCGGAGGTTCAAGACTTATTAAAATTCATTGCTTATCAAGTTGAAATTATTAAATCATGTAGATAGTATAATCAAGTAGTCGAAAAAATCTGGGTCATCACAGTACCTACCCGTTAAAGAAATTTCGTCCCGAAATTTGATAGAGGTTGTAATGGTTGATAATAAGAATGTTTCATGATGAATATGAGTTGATAAATAGAGTTTTATCATCATTGAGTAATATGGATAAAATAATTCGATTACTCGAGGCGTATGAGAGAAGCTATCGCAAAGTGTGAAATAAAGAAATAGGGATTCGTCTTAACTTTTGACGTAGTCTGAAATGTCCCGTTCTTATTGATTAAAAACGTTCCATATTAATTGATTTCGTTGCGAGGTTTTGACCTCTATATGAGACGTTTTTCAAAGACTGTATTCATTTTAAACAAACCATAACCTTTATTTCATCAATAAAGGTTTAAAAAGCTTTACGTAGATTATCAAATAATGATAATCTAAAATATCCTGTTTACACACGACCATTACATAATGGTTTACAATACAAATATGTTACAACAAAATAAGTTTCTTGAATGCAGTTTTTACACAATATCATACAAGCATGGACTCCAAATCTCGTCCTTATTTAAGTATGCGACAGCGGAAGCTCTTAATAATCACATGAGAATAAACATGCTTAAAACGTCAACAAAAATGTTGGTGAGTTATAGGTTTAACCTATATATATCAAATCATCATAATAGACCACAAGATTTCATATTTCAATACACATCCCATACATAGAGATAAAAATCATTCATATGGTGAACACCTGGTAACCGACATTAACAAGATGCATATATAAGAATATCCCCATCATTCCGGGACACCCTTCGGATATGATATAATTTTCGAAGTACTAAAGCATCCGGTACTTTGGATGGGGTTTGTTAGGCCCAATAGATCTATCTTTAGGATTCGCGTCAATTAGGGTATCTGTTCCCAAATTCTTAGATTACCAGACTTAATAAAAAGGGGCATATTAGATTTCGATAATTCAACCATAGAATGTAGTTTCACGTACTTGTGTCTATTTTGTAAATCATTTATAAAACCTGCATGTATTCTCATCCCAAAAATATTAGATTTTAAAAGTGGGACTATAACTCACTTTCACAGATTTTTACTTCGTCGGGAAGTAAGACTTGGCCACTGGTTGATTCACGAACCTTAAGTTCCTTGGATAAACCTACTGGAAAAGAGAAAAATGGATCTAGCTTCAACGGATCCTTGGATGGCTCGAAGTTCTTGTATTAGAATGATAACCTACTGTAAGAAACAAAGATTTCTTGAGGTTGGATGATCACCTTACAAAATTGGAAGTGAGCTAGCAAACTTGAAAGTATTCTTGATTTTATGTAACTAGAACTTGTAGAATATATGAAGAACACTTAGAACTTGAAGATAGAACTTGAGAGAGATCAATTAGATGAAGAAAATTGAAGAATGAAAGTGTTTGTAGGTGTTTTTGGTCGTTGGTGTATGGATTAGATATAAAGGATATGTAATTTTGTTTTCATGTAAATAAGTCATGAATGATTACTCATATTTTTGTAATTTTATGAGATATATAACACTAGTTGCCAAATGATGGTTCCCACATGTGTTAGGTGACTCACATGGGCTGCTAAGAGCTGATCATTGGAGTGTATATACCAATAGTACATACATCTAAAAGCTGTGTATTGTACGAGTACGAATACGGGTGCATACGAGTAGAATTGTTGATGAAACTGAACGAGGATGTAATTGTAAGTATTTTTGTTAAGTAGAAGTATTTTGATAAGTGTATTGAAGTCTTTCAAAAGTGTATAAATACATATTAAAACACTACATGTATATAAATTTTAACTGAGTCGTTAAGTCATCGTTAGTCGTTACATGTAAGTGTTGTTTTGAAACCTGTAGGTTAACGATCTTGTTAAATGTTGTTAACCCAATGTTTATAATATCAAATGAGATTTTAATTATTATATTATCATGATATTATCATGTATGAATATCTCTTAATATGATATATATACATTAAATGTCTTTACAACGATAATCGTTACATATATGTCTCGTTTAAAAATCATTAAGTTAGTACTCTTGTTTTTACATATGTAGTTCATTGTTAATATACTTAATGATATGTTTACTTATCATAGTATCATGTTAACTATGTATATATCCATATATATGTCATCATATAGTTTTTACAAGTTTTAACGTTCGTGAATCACCGGTCAACTTGGGTGGTCAATTGTCTATATGAAACATATTTCAATTAATCAAGTCTTAACAAGTTTGATTGCTTAACATGTTGGAAACATTTAATCATGTAAATATCAATCTCAATTAATATATATAAACATGGAAAAGTTCGGGTCACTACAGTACCTACCCGTTAAATAAATTTCGTCCCGAAATTTTAAGCTGTTGAAGGTGTTGACGAATCTTCTGGAAATAGATGCGGGTATTTCTTCTTCATCTGATCTTCACGCTCCCAGGTGAACTCGGGTCCTCTACGAGCATTCCATAGAACCTTAACAATTTGTATCTTATTTTGCTTAAGTCTTTTAACCTCACGATCCATTATTTCGACGGGTTCTTCGATGAATTGAAGTTTTTCGTTAAACGGAATAGTGAGATCTTCTTTAGCAAAACATTTCTTCAAATTCGAGACGTGGAAAGTGTTATGTACAGCCGCGAGTTGTTGAGGTAACTCAAGTCGGTAAGCTACTGGTCCGACACGATCAATAATCTTGAATGGTCCAATAAACCTTGGATTTAATTTCCCTCGTTTACCAAATCGAACAACTCCTTTCCAAGGTGAAACTTTAAGCATGACCATCTCTCCAATTTCAAATTCTATATCTTTTATTTTACTGTCAGCGTAGCTCTTTTGTCGACTTTGGGCGGTTTTCAACCGTTGTTGAATTTGGATGATCTTCTCGGTAGTTTCTTGTATAATCTCCGAACCCGTAATCTGTCTATCCCCCACTTCACTCCAACAAATCGGAGACCTGCACTTTCTACCATAAAGTGCTTCAAACGGCGCCATCTCAATGCTTGAATGGTAGCTGTTGTTGTAGGAAAATTCTGCTAACGGTAGATGTCGATCCCAACTGTTTCCGAAATCAATAACACATGCTCGTAGCATGTCTTCAAGTGTTTGTATCGTCCTTTCGCTCTGCCCATCAGTTTGTGGATGATAGGCAGTACTCATGTCTAGACGAGTTCCTAATGCTTGCTGTAATGTCTGCCAGAATCTTGAAATAAATCTGCCATCCCTATCAGAGATAATAGAGATTGGTATTCCATGTCTGGAGACGACTTCCTTCAAATACAGTCGTGCTAACTTCTCCATCTTGTCATCTTCTCTTATTGGCAGGAAGTGTGCTGATTTGGTGAGACGATCAACTATTACCCAAATAGTATCAAAACCACTTGCAGTCCTTGGCAATTTAGTGATGAAATCTATGGTAATGTTTTCCCATTTCCATTCCGGGATTTCGGGTTGTTGAAGTAGACCTGATGGTTTCTGATGCTCAGCTTTGACCTTAGAACACGTCAAACATTCTCCTACGTATTTAGCAACATCAGCTTTCATACCCGGCCACCAAAAATGTTTCTTGAGATCCTTGTACATCTTCCCCGTTCCAGGATGTATTGAGTATCTGGTTTTATGAGCTTCTCTAAGTACCATTTCTCTCATATCTCCAAATTTTGGTACCCAAATCCTTTCAGCCCTATACCAGGTTCCGTCTTCCCGAATATTAAGATGCTTCTCCGATCCTTTGGGTATTTCATCCTTTAAATTTCCTTTTTTAAAACTCCTTGTTGCGCCTCCTTTATTTGAGTAGTAAGGTTATTATGAATCATTATATTCATAGATTTTACTCGAATGGGTTCTCTGTCCTTCCTGCTCAAGGCATCGGCTACCACATTTGCCTTCCCCGGGTGGTAACGAATCTCAAAGTCGTAATCATTCAATAATTCAATCCACCTACGCTGCCTCATATTCAGTTGTTTTTGATTAAATATGTGTTGAAGACTTTTGTGGTCGGTATATATAATACTTTTGACCCCATATAAGTAGTGCCTCCAAGTCTTTAATGCAAAAATAACTGCGCCTAATTCCAAATCATGCGTCGTATAATTTTGTTCGTGAATCTTCAATTGTCTAGACGCATAAGCAATCACCTTCGTTCGTTGCATTAATACACAACCGAGACCTTGCTTTGATGCGTCACAATAAATCACAAAATCATCATTCCCTTCAGGCAATGACAATATAGGTGCCGTAGTTAGCTTTTTCTTCAATAACTGAAACGCTTTCTCTTGTTCATCATTCCATTCAAATTTCTTCCCTTTATGCGTTAATGCAGTCAAGGGTTTTGCTATTCTGGAAAAGTCTTGGATGAACCTTCTGTAATAACCAGCTAGTCCTAAAAACTGGCGTATGTGTTTCGGAGTTTTCGGGGTTTCCCACTTTTCAACAGTTTCTATCTTTGCCGGATCCACCTTAATACCTTCTTTGTTCACTATGTGACCGAGCAATTGAACTTCTTCCAACCAAAATGCACACTTTGAAAACTTAGCGTACAATTCTTCCTTCCTCAATACTTCTAACACCTTTCTCAAATGTTCACCGTGTTCTTGGTCATTCTTTGAGTAAATAAGTATGTCATCAATGAAAACAATGACAAACTTGTCAAGGTATGGTCCACACACTCGGTTCATAAGGTCCATGAACACAGCTGGTGCATTAGTTAAACCAAACGGCATGACCATAAACTCGTAATGACCGTAACGTGTTCTAAAAGCAGTCTTTGGAATATCATCTTCTTTCACCCGCATTTGATGATACCCGGAACGTAAGTCAATCTTTGAATAAACAGACGAGCCTTGTAGTTGATCAAATAAGTCGTCGATTCTCGGTAGTGGGTAGCGGTTCTTGATGGTAAGTTTGTTTAACTCTCGGTAGTCGATACACAACCTGAATGTACCATCTTTCTTCTTGACAAACAAAACAGGAGCTCCCCACGGTGATGTGCTTGGTCGAATGAAACCACGCTCTAAAAGTTCTTGTAATTGGCTTTGCAGTTCTTTCATCTCGCTGGGTGCAAGTCTGTAAGGAGCACGAGCTATTGGTGCAGCTCCTGGTACAAGATCTATTTGAAATTCAACGGATCGATGTGGGGGTAATCCCGGTAATTCTTTCGGAAATACATCGGGAAATTCTTTTGCAATGGGAACATCATTGATGCTCTTTTCTTCAGTTTGTACTTTCTCGACGTGTGCTAGAACAGCATAGCAACCTTTTCTTATTAGTTTTTGTGCCTTCAAATTACTAATAAGATGTAGCTTCGTGTTGCCCTTTTCTCCATACACCATTAAGGGTTTTCCTTTTTCTCGTATAATGCGAATTGCATTTTTGTAACAAACGATCTCTGCTTTCACTTCTTTCAACCAGTCCATACCGATTATCACATCAAAACTCCCTAACTCTACTGGTATCAAGTCAATCTTAAATGTTTCGCTAACCAGTTTAATTTCTCGATTCTGACATATATTATCTGCTGAAATTAATTTACCATTTGCTAATTTGAGTAAAAATTTACTATCCAAAGGCGTCAATGGATAACTTAATTTAGCACAAAAATCTCTACTCATATAGCTTCTATCCGCACCCGAATCAAATAAAACGTAAGCAGATTTATTGTCAATAAGAAACGTACCCGTAACAAGCTCCGGGTCTTCCTGTGCCTCTGCCGCATTAATATTGAAAACTCTTCCGCGGCCTTGTCCATTCGTGTTCTCCTGGTTCGGGCAATTTCTAATAATGTGGCCCGGTTTTCCACATTTATAACAAACTACATTGGCATAACTTGCTCCGACACTACTTGCTCCGCCATTACTCGTTCCGACACCATTTGTTCCTTTTGTTCTATTAATCCCTGGTCCGTAGACCTCACACTTCGCCGCGCTATGACCATTTCTTTTACACTTGTTGCAAAATTTGGTGCAGAACCCCGTGTGATACTTTTCACACCTTTGGCATAGCTGCTTCTGATTGTTGTTGTTGTTGCGGTTATTATTGTTGTTGGGATGATTGTTGTAGTTGCTGTTGTTGTTGTTGTTGTTGTTGTTAGGCCGTTTGTTGTAGTTGCGATTGATGTTGCGATTGTTGGGATAATTGTTGCGATTATTGTTGTAATTGCTGTTGTTGTTGTATTGGTGATTCTTGTCACCGTTTTTCTCTCACTTTCTTTTGACTTGCTTCACATTGGCCTCTTCAGCAGTCTGTTCTTTAATTCTTTCTTCAATCTGGTTCACTAGTTTGTGAGCCATTCTACATGCCTGTTGTATGGAGGCGGGCTCGTGTGAACTTATATCTCCTTGGATTCTTTTCGGTAATCCTTTCACAAACGCGTCGATCTTCTCTTCCTCATCTTCGAATGCTCCCGGACACAATAGGCACAATTCTGTGAATCTTCGTACGTGGTAATATCAAATCCTTAGGTTCATAACCCTCTAAGTTCTGTCTTGAGCTTATTGACCTCGGTTCTGGGACGGTACTTCTCGTTCATCAAGTGCTTGAATGCTGACCACGGTAGTGCGTACGCATCGTCTTGTCCCACTTGCTCTAGATAGGTATTCCACCATGTTAATGCAGAACCTGTGAAGGTATGCGTAGCGTACTTCACTTTGTCCTCTTCAGTACACTTACTTATGGCAAACACCGATTCGACCTTCTTGGTCCACCGTTTCAATACGATCGGTCCTTCGGTTCCATCAAATTCCAAAGGTTTGCAGGCAGTGAATTCTTTGTAGGTGCATCCTACACGATTTCCTGTACTGCTAGATCCAAGGTTATTGTTGGTATGTAGCGCAGCCTGTACTGCGGCTATGTTTGAAGCTAGAAAAGTACGGAATTCCTCTTCATTCATATTCACGGTGTGTCGAGTAGTCGGTGCCATTTCCTTCAAAATTATCAAATGGAACAAGTTAATCATACAGAATATTAAGAGTAGTTAATAGTATTTCGTAGCATAATATGAACTCATTTATAAAAGCTTTTTCTTCATATTAGCGTTTTATAAGTTTAAATTCGGGTAGTACCTACCCGTTAAGTTCATACTTAGTGGCTAATATACAATTCAACTACTACAATTCTATATGAAAAACTGATTATAATAATATTTCGCGTTCAAACTTTTATACAATATTTTACAAACTTACAATACCGCTTATTTTACATAAAGCATGAAATATAGCACACAATAACTTTGATACAAGATAGTTGTGAAGATAATTCTAGCTAGTACACAAGTCGTTCAGCAAAGGCAATAAAGACACGTAATTCATACGTCCAGAAACAAGTCATGCATTCTGGTTTTACTAGGACTACTTCCCATCCTTGGTCTTGTGGAACATAACCGTTATGGCCGTTGATAAGATAGCGTGTTGTAACGTCGTCAAAGGGACGAGGGTTACGTAATGTCCAACAGTCCCGTAACAATCTAAAAACCTCATTTCTTACCCCAATTACCGACTCCGTCACTTGTGGGAACGTTTTGTTTAATAGTTGTAGCCCGATGTTCTTGTTCTCACTTTGGTGAGAAGCGAACATTACTAATCCGTAAGCATAACATGCTTCTTTATGTTGCATGTTAGCCGTTTTTTCTAAATCACGAAGTCCAATATTCGAATATATTGAGTCAAAATAATTTCTTAACCCATTGCGTAAAATAGCATTTGGGTTCCCCGCAATATATGCGTCAAAGTAAACACATCGTAACTTATGGATTTCCCAATGTGATATCCCCCATCTTTCGAACAAAAGCCTTTTATAAACCAAGGCATTCTTGGAACGTTCTTCGAATGTCTTACAAACTGATCTCGCCTTAAATAGTTGTGTCGAAGAATTCTGACCGACTCTAGACAAGATTTCATCAATCATGTCTCCGGGTAGGTCTCTTAAAATATTGGGTTGTCTATCCATTTTGTGTTTTTATACTGTAAAATAGACAAGAGTTAGATTCATAAAAAAAATACTTATTAATACAAGCAATTTTTACATATATCATAAAGCATAAGCACACTATATTACATATATTACACCACACGAATACAACTATCTTATTCCGACTTGCTTGTTTCTTCTTCTTCGGTTTTGGTTCGTTTTGCCAAGTTTCTAGGGATATATGATGTTCCCCTAATACTAGCTGTTATTTTCCACAACGGTTTAGAAAAAACCTGGTGGTTTAGAGGTTCCTGGGTCATTGTTACAACTTAAGGACTTCGGGGGTTGACGATACATATAAAGTTCATCGGGGTTGGAATTAGATTTCTCTATTTTTATGCCCTTTCCCTTATTATTTTCTTTTGCCTTTTTAAATTCAGTTGGGGTAATTTCTATAACATCATCGGAATTCTCGTCGGAATCCGATTCATCGGAGAATTGGTAATCCTCCCAATATTTTGCTTCCTTGGCGGAAACACCATTGACCATAATTAACCTTGGTCGGTTGGTTGAGGATTTTCTTTTACTTAACCGTTTTATTATTTCCCCCACCGGTTCTATTTCGTCCTCCGGTTCCTCTTCTTCCGGTTCTGATTCTTCTTCCGATTCCGACTCTTCTTCCGGTTCCTCTTCGGGAACTTGTGAATCAGTCCACGAATCATTCCAATTTACATTTGACTCTTCATTATTATTAGGTGAGTCAATGGGACTTGTTCTAGAGGTAGACATCTATCACATAATATCAAACACGTTAAGAGATTAATATATTACATAATATTCACATGTTAAAAATATATAGTTTCCAACAAAATTTGTTAAGCAATCATTTTTCAAGTAAACACGGTCGAAGTCCAGACTCACTAATGCATCCTAACAAACTCGATAAGACACACTAATGCAAAATTCTGGTTCTCTAAGACCAACGCTCGGATACCAACTGAAATGTCCCGTTCTTATTGATTAAAAACGTTCCATATTAATTGATTTCGTTGCGAGGTTTTGACCTCTATATGAGACGTTTTTCAAAGACTGCATTCATTTTAAAACAAACCATAACCTTTATTTCATCAATAAAGGTTTAAAAAGCTTTACGTAGATTATCAAATAATGATAATCTAAAATATCCTGTTTACACACGACCATTACATAATGGTTTACAATACAAATATGTTACAACAAAATAAGTTTCTTGAATGCAGTTTTTACACAATATCATACAAGCATGGACTCCAAATCTCGTCCTTATTTAAGTATGCGACAGCGAAAGCTCTTAATAATCACCTGAGAATAAACATGCTTAAAACGTCAACAAAAATGTTGGTGAGTTATAGGTTTAACCTATATATATCAAATCATCATAATAGACCACAAGATTTCATATTTCAATACACATCCCATACATAGAGATAAAAATCATTCATATGGTGAACACCTGGTAACCGACATTAACAAGATGCATATATAAGAATATCCCCATCATTCCGGGACACCCTTCGGATATGATATAATTTTCGAAGTACTAAAGCATCCGGTACTTTGGATGGGGTTTGTTAGGCCCAATAGATCTATCTTTAGGATTCGCGTCAATTAGGGTATCTGTTCCCTAATTCTTAGATTACCAGACTTAATAAAAAGGGGCATATTCGATTTCGATAATTCAACCATAGAATGTAGTTTCACGTACTTGTATCTATTTTGTAAATCATTTATAAAACCTGCATGTATTCTCATCCCAAAAATATTAGATTTTAAAAGTGGGACTATAACTCACTTTCACAGATTTTTACTTCGTCGGGAAGTAAGACTTGGCCACTGGTTGATTCACGAAACTTAAGTTCCTTGGATAAACCTACTAGAAAAGAGAAAAATGGATCTAGCTTCAACGGATCCTTGGATGGCTCGAAGTTCTTGTATTAGAATGATAACCTACTGTAAGAAACAAATATTTCTGGAGGTTGGATGATCACCTTACAAGATTGGAAGTGAGCTAGCAAACTTGAAAGTATTCTTGATTTTATGTAACTAGAACTTGTAGAATATATGAAGAACACTTAGAACTTGAAGATAGAACTTGAGAGAGATCAATTAGATGAAGAAAATTGAAGAATGAAAGTGTTTGTAGGTGTTTTTGTTCGTTGGTGTATGGATTAGATATAAAGGATATGTAATTTTGTTTTCATGTAAATAAGTCATAAATGATTACTCATATTTTTGTAATTTTATGAGATATTTCATGCTAGTTGCCAAATGATGGTTCCCACATGTGTTAGGTGACTTACATGGGCTGCTAAGAGCTGATCTTTGTAGTGTATATACCAATAGTACATACATCTAAAAGCTGTGTATTGTACGAGTACGAATACGGGTGCATACGAGTAGAATTGTTGATGAAACTGAACGAGGATGTAATTGTAAGTATTTTTGTTAAGTAGAAGTATTTTGATAAGTGTATTGAAGTCTTTCAAAAGTGTATAAATACATATTAAAACACTACATGTATATACATTTTAACTGAGTCGTTAAGTCATCGTTAGTCGTTACATGTAAGTGTTGTTTTGAAACCTGTAGGTTAACGATCTTGTTAAATGTTGTTAACCCAATGTTTATAATATCAAATGAGATTTTAAATTATTATATTATCATGATATTATCATGTATGAATATCTCTTAATATGATATATATATATATTAAATGTCTTAACAACGATAATCGTTACATATATGTCTCGTTTAAAAATCATTAAGTTAGTAGTCTTGTTTTTACATATGTAGTTCATTGTTAATATACTTAATGATATGTTTACTTATCATATTATCATGTTAACTATGTATATATCCATATATATGTCATCATATAGTTTTTACAAGTTTTAACGTTCGTGAATCACCGGTCAACTTGGGTGGTCAATTGTCTATATGAAACATATTTCAATTAATCAAGTCTTAACAAGTTTGATTGCTTAACATGTTGGAAACATTTAATCATGTAAATATCAATCTCAATTAATATATATAAACATGGAAAAGTTCGGGTCACTACATAGTCACGGTGGATTTCCGGAATTCAAGGAATTTAAAGAAAATCTTCGTAATCTATATAAGGTCTGATTCTTCGGAATTTAAAAAAATTAGGATCCTCTTTAATTAAATGCGATAATCTGCCTCGATTGCTCTGTCTGATATTTCCACTATAAATTAACGTCTTCCATTGTATTATTTTTCACTACTCCTATATTCTCTTCCTCAATTTCTACTTCCAGAAGATTGTGAAAATGCTCAAACCAGCTGTGATTCTTGACATTATTCTGACTATTGCCACAATCATCCTTCTTTTTCAACTCCCACCGGAGGAATATGTTTACTTCTACTATGCTCTAGGGATTATTGTTTTTATCATTCTCCCGTGTCTTTATATCGCTATACGTATTGATATACACTGTTTGTAATCTCTATGTTGTTGTCGTGTTTATAGTTTCCTTTAATTTTCGGAGTTCCATGCTTTTGTTTTCTCTTCTCGACTTTAAGTAAAGCAGGTAATAGTCCAGAATTCGTACGTATGAAATTCGGAATGAACATAACTAATGTTCTAAGGAAGAAATTGTAATAACACGATCTGATTTGTTAAATTACCAAAAATCACGGAAAAGATAGAAATATCAAGAAAATATTTTCTTGGTATGTTTAGAGGTTAAATAGAATGAAAGAATCGTGTTACATGGCACATGATGAGGGTACGATATGTGAATCATCACGTTCCATTAGAAATTCAGCATGACTTACTGTAATATAACCACGTTGATCAGGCATCATTATATTATACTAACTCATGCTTCAATTTCCAACACTACTTCAAAAACATTCATAATTTAAACTCGAATTTTAAAGAATGTAGAAACTAAATTAGTTTCCATTATGATGTATTACAGGTAGCAAGAAGAGATAAATAATCTCGGACAAGAATAGTTATGAAGATATCTTCAGAAATATCGAAGATATTTATAATGAAAGATACGATGATATCTTAGAATTTCTAAGCTCAAAAGATGATGAAGAAAATTTTTCCGCAAAGATTTAGAATAAGTAAAGAGCAAGGTACTCGTGGAAGATTTCATCAGATACTGGAACATCTGGATTACAGGTTTATTTCTTGTGATTTGTCCACAGCCTCCTTCATGGTTTGCTCAATCCGTTTTTCAGTACCAAATTTTCTCTTTTTCTGAGCTTTTTCAACACATTATTCTTTATCGTCAAACTTTTGATTGTTAAGGTTGTTTACAATTTTTGCTGCTTCATCAGCTTTTTTAAAACTTCGAGAATTGACTCGCAGACTGGGGTGCTTTTCAGAAATTCATAGTTGAAGTACCTAAGTCCAGGAGATAGACGTTATATGTATATATATAACCGTTGACGTAGAAACGCTGCGAAATTCGAGAATAATGATTGATGTTTCCCGATATTTGGTATGGCAATTGTCGTTACATGATGCAAATGAGTACATAATAGGGTTTCAATGAATGAATATCGTGATTTTTCAGAGAGACTTACGCCAAAGAGTAATGAAGCTGCTGATACATTTACTGTTAATATGGTAAAATATAAAAGGTTCCCCGGTAACAAAAGCAAAAAGGCAAATGTATATATCAAGATTATAATAGGGCTAATCCAAACGAGAAGTCGAAGTTGACTTGTTGGAAGTGTGATAAAACTGAATACTTTGAAAAAGGATTGTAAGGTTATTTTTGGTAATAACAATGTCATAAGATCTAGCACAGATACGTGTTAGGCTGTTATTTAGTTACGAGAGTTTTCCAGGTGTATGAATATATGTGTAAATCTTTTTCATAGATAACGTGTGGTTGGTTCATCCTCTTGATTGTTCATCAGTTGAAGTGTTTTTAAGAATCATGAAGGGTTTAAACGCAGGTTGTAATCGTCAATATACACATGATGTTCAAGATGAAATTATTTAGGATTTTGAATGAAATGAATATATTTCTGGGTTTTATGAATAAGAGTGACATTTTATTACAGTTTTGAATTCAAAGTATGGTTTTAAAAGATGTAAGGATCTAAGAGTGATGTTATCTGTTATATCTTGACTTGAATTCTGATCTGTCAAAATCAGAATATGTAATTGAATTTGGATGGGAATGGTTGTTCTGATTTCTAAGGAAGAATATATATCGTTGTGGAAGTAGTGAGTATAGATAATGATTATCGAATAATTGAAGAGTATACAGTGTAACATATTAATTGTGAACTTAAATATTTCTCGGGTATTACCTACCCGTTGAAAAAATTTCACAAATAATATTTTGTACAAGAGAATTTTTATTACAGTGTTTATGAAAATATATGTATGTATATTTTCTTCATATGTAATACAGATTTAATGAGTTAATATTAAACTCATTTGATTTTTGGCTGGAACTAAAAATGAATAATCTCTAAAACTTTAGATAATCTTCGTAGAGTATTTTGCTAATGTAATCAATACTTCGTTATTTAATCTTATTGACATTCCTCGGTGAAAGATGTTGATACTCGTGGAATTCTTGTGAACTTCGCAAGGCACGAATGATGTTTTCTAGAAGGTTTCAAGTACATCGAAAATGAAAGTGTAAAATCAAACACGTAATTGAATAATACACTTGGTTTATCACGAAATAGAATTTATTAAGCTGAAGCAGAGATTATAGTTAATGATTGTTAAGTTGTTAAAGAAGGATGTACATCATAGCATATTAGTAATATGAATTAACCGATAGTATATACCCTTTAAAAATTCATACGTAATAGCTTAGTACGAAAAGATAAATTATGGTTTCAAAATTTATATATATAAAATATACATATAAATTCCTTGAAAAGAATGAGTTAATATTTCATAACTCGGTAATACAATATACTTAATAATGATTGAGGTGTTGATATCTGCGATGGTTTTGGAGCTTGTGGAATTTGTGGTGCTGCAGGTTTTGCTGGTGTTGGTGATACTGCTGTTGATGTTGGCGGTTCTGCTGGTGGTGCTTGTATAACAAGTCTAGCTTGTAAGTCACGCATCATTCTGTGTCAGGGTTTCTACCCTCTATCATTTCTATCCCTCCAACCATCTGATCTACGATTAGATTTAGAATAAATAATCTCTAAGACTTTAGAGATTACATAATTGCCGCGGAATATTTCTCCAATGAAGTTATGAATCAATACTTCATCGTTTGTTGGTTTTCCTTGGTGTCTTCGAGGCGTATGATATTGATGTAGAATGATATACAGAACAAAGATGAGAGATGTTGGATGAAGATTATGCTCGAGGTACGGATTGTGATGTTGAGGCGGGTGATGCAGATGTTGTTGTTGGTGGTACAGGTGCTGTTGGTACTGATGCTGGTGATGTATGTGATGCCTGCAAGTTGTGCCTCATACTCTCCAAAGTCACTACTCGAGCGCGAAGCTCGTTGACTTCTTATATTACTTCGGGATGATTGGCGGTTGGAGCGAGCGGATGAATAAGGTTAAGAATAGTAGATATTACGTAATCGTTGCGAGCTATCCTGGCTATGAGAGTGAAAATGGTGTTTCGAACTGGTTCGTCGGTAAGTGCTTCAGTTTCTTCGCCAAGAGGGAAATTTGGTTGATGGAAAGGATCGTCTTCTACTTGTCTCCATTGATTGAGTCGGCTACGAACCCATCCCCAATTCATCCAGAATTGATGATGGCTAATTGGTTGATCCATTCCGGTTACACTGCTTTCGGAGCTCAGGTAGAAATCTATATTGGAATAGATGTCAGAATCCGAGGAACTCGAACTACTAGCGGAATTCATCTTACACGGTTAGATAAGGGATTTGTTATGAAAATATTTTAGGATATCGAATGATATTCTAATTACATAGAATTCCTATATATAGTACAAGGGATTCCGCAGATTACGGAGGAACTTTCGAAAGCTGTCAGGCAAAATTTAAAGTAACAGATACGCTAAGATATGAATTTGTCTATACACTATCTATGTAATCAATGCAGTAGGATGTGTCTAGACTAAGAATGATAAGCAAGTAATTTCCGACAAGAAATGATAAGCAAAACTCTTGACATGCAGACACGGTCGAAGTTCAGACTCACTAATGCATCTTAACAACTATCAGTTAGACACACTAATGCAAGACCTGGTTCGCTAAGACCAACGCTCTGATACCTACTGAAACGACCTGTCCATATTACTATAAATGTAGTACATTATTCATTGGTCCCATAGCGAGGTATTTGACCTCTATATGATACGTTTTTAGAAAATATTGCATTCGTTTCATAAAAAGTACACCATTTTTATACATAATGCATGTTTTAAACAAGTGGACGATTATTTAAGGAATAAACCCCATATTACATAAATACTACACACGTGACATAACAGTCGAATATATTACATGATAAAGGTTTTATTGAATGCAACACTTCATTTAAACAAAAGTATGAGACTCCATGCACACCTTGCTCAGATAATGCAACAGCGGAAGACTTTCTTAAGGACCTGAGAATAAACATGCTTAAACAGTCAACACAAAGGTTGGTGAGATATATAGGTTTAAAGCTAGCATCGATATAAATATAGACTACAAGATTTCATAGTTATAAACATTTCAATAAAAATATTCTATAAGTTGTTGTCAAAGTATACTTGACAAATAATGTGGCATATTCCCTTTATTATGAAATCTCCCTACACTGTACCAAGTGTAGTAAAAACGAAGTACTATGCAACCATTTACGATACTAGAGCGAATAGCCCGGTTGGGGTTGTCAAACCCGATAGATCTATCAATATGATTCTCGCTTACATGTTCTTACAACATGTAAATATTAGTTACCAAGCTATTAGGGAAGATATGCAAGGTGGTACAACTCAACGTAGAATATATTTTAAGTACTTGTGTCCATAGCGTAAAACATAAAATGCATGTATTCTCATCCCAAAATATTTTTAGAGTTTAAAAATGGGACTATATACTCACGGTAGTAAAAGTATATTAATAATAAGTTTTCAACTTATTAAAAATATGGCCGTCGTCCTTGGATTCACGAACCTATAACAATAATAATGATTCAGATAATAATACGACATATGAATAAAATAAAGCAAGTTCATAGAATACTTATATATTAATTTTTAATATTTTCATGTTAGTAGTCCAAATATAGTCCAATAGTCCAATAGTTCAACAGTCCAATAATCGGTATGTATATATAATCTTAGAATTACCCCATGGCGTATTGTATACGTATTGTTATAGACTCAATCATGACTCATGGTACGCGTATTGTCTTAGAATTAACCCAGACGTATTGTGTACATGGTGTCTTTCGATTTATCCGAACGTATTGTATACGTATTGTCATGGAACGTACCAAGATTATTATATATATACAATCTCGGAATTAACCAAGATTGTAATATTTTGTTATACTAATGATAACATGTCCAAATATATATAGGATATAGGAAAAGTTAGCAAGGATATGGTTAATATAGTTTTTATAAGATAAATTTCGTCCATATAAAGTTAATTTTAGCAGATTTTGTTTTGCTCGCCAAATATTCATTACAACTCCGTTTAAAGTGAATCAAATTGCTATGGATTCCTTAAGAAGTTAGTTTTTCAAAACCAATTCTAAAAGTTCAGCCCAAGTAGTAATTTTTATAGTTTTACCCTCTTTTTGTGCCGGTGGTCAGATTTGGAAGAATCCCGACATCCACCCGATATATGATTTTTTATAAAATACTTTCACTTTGTATAAAATCATGAAAAAATTACTGGAAGTCTTATTTACATATATTAACATATTTCCAAAGTCTTAGCCTCGAACTGAAAGTCTAAGACAGGTTTTTAATTCCCAACCCAAAACAGCCCGTTTTTTACCGAATGGAGATTAAGCGATATATGTTAAGTTTCAAGGTGTTCTTCATATGTACAAGTTATAAGTTCTTATATTAACTTAATATAATATCATAATACATGTAAATAAGTGTTATTAGAGTTAAGTTAGAAATATTAGATTAGTTTTTCAAACAAGTTTAGAATCAACTAAACTATGTTCTAGTTTATAAACTCTTATATAGATAGCTATAAACATATGTATTGAACAAGAGTTGAAGTAGAGTTTTTACCTCAAGTTTAGAATGTAAAGTTGCTGGAAATAAGTAGTAAAACAAAACTTGAGAGAGTTCTTGCAAGTGTGTGTGAAAATTGGAAGTAAAATTTGAAAAATGAATGTGTAAAAATATGTTAGAAATGGTGCTTATTTATAGGCTTATAAATTTGGTTTTTAGTAAAAAATATCTAAGATAAGTTAAAAACCATTAGGTCATGCATGACATAATACATTAATAATTGTAGATTTCTATTCGTATATACCAATAGTAAATACTTCTAGAAGCTGCGTATAATACGCGTATAAATACCGTATAAATATGTAATTGTAAATTTCTATTATTATATACCAATAGTAAATACTTCTAGAAGCTGCGTATAATACACATATAAATACCATATAAATACCGTATAAATACCGTATAAATACCGTATAAATACGAGTAGAATTCTTGAGAAAAATGAACGGAAATACGAATATAGCTATCCCATATCTGTATTTGTATATTATTAAGTGTATTCAATACTTTTAAGGATGTATTAATACTCATAATACATTGTATGTAAATACATTTTAACATAATTTAATTACGTATTTAAAAAGTAACATATATATTGTCCGAAAACTCTTTAAATTAATAGTATGAAAATGTATATATAATACCTTGTTAATATACTTAATGAGATATTTAATTATCATATTTTCAAGTTAAATATATATATATATATATATATATAATACAAGTTATGACGTTCGTGAATCGTAGGAATAAAAGGGTGACCAAAAGCTTGTGTAAAACTCTTTCTGGAGGTTCAAGACTTATTAAAATTCATTGCTTATCAAGTTGGAATTATTAAATCATGTAGATAGTATAATCAAGCAGTCAGAATAATCCGGGTCGTCACACATTCTGCTGAAATGGCCCGGCTTTCCGCATCCGTAACAAATAATGGCGGCATTATTTGTTCCGACATTATTTATTCCTTTGTTTCTGGTAGCCATTGGCCTGTAGACTTCACACTTCGTCGCACCATGGACATTTCTATTACACTTGGTACATGATGTCATACAGAAGCTAGTCGGATGGTATCCTTCACACCTTTTGCATGGAGTTTTCTGTCTCTTGTTGTCATTGTTGTAGTTGTTGGGATTATTGTTGTTGCGGTTGTTATTGTTGTTAGGACGGTTGTTGTAGTTGTTGCTGTTGGGGTTACGATTGTTGTTGTGATAAATGGTGAGATTGTTGTTGTGATTATTGTTGTTATTATAATGGTGACCCTTGTCACTGGTTTCTTCCCACTTCCTCTTGCCTTCTTTTATTTTCGCCTCTCCGACCGCCTGTTCTTTATTTCTTCCCTCAATCTGGCCCATGAGTTTGTGATCCATTCGACTCGCGCTCTGCATTGAGGTAGGTGCGGATGCACTTATGTTCTCCTGAATTCTCACTGGCAGCCCCTTCACAAACGCGTCGATCTGATCTTCCTCGTCCTCAAACATACCAGGACACATTAGAGACAATTTTGTGAATCGTCGCTCGTATGTGGTGATGTCATTACCTTGCGTTCGTAGTTCTCTAAGCTCTATATTGAGCTTGTTGACCTCATTCCTAGGACGGTACTGCTCATTCAACATGTGCTTGAATGCTGACCACGGTAGTGCGTAAGCAGTATCTTGTCCCACCTGGTCAAGATAGGTGTTCCACCATGTTAACGCAGTACCTGTGAAAGTATGTGTGGCGTACTTCACCCTATCCTCTTTAGTACATTTTCTTATAGCAAATACAGATTCGACCTTCTCGGTCCACCATTTCAGTCCGACTGATCCTTCGGTTCCATCGAACTCAAGGGGTTCACAGGCTGTGAAAGCCTTGTAGGAGCATCATACGCGATTTTCTGTGGAGTTAACTCCACTGCTAGACCCTGAGTGATTGTTGTTGTGCAATGCAGACTGCACTGCGGCTATGCTCGCAGCAAGAAATGTACGGAATTCTTCCTCGTTCATGTTCAGGGTTTGTCTGGTAGTCGGTGCCATTTCCTTCAAAGATAGCCAAAAGTGTTAAATTAATCATATAGAATATTAGAAGTAGTCATTAGTATTTGTAGCATAATATAAACTTATTATTATAAAATCCTTTTCTTCATATTAGCGTCTTATAATTCGGGTAATACTAACCCGTTAAAGTTCATACTTATTAGCTAACACACAATTAACTACTACAATTCTATCATGAAAAACTAAATACATTAATACTTCACGCGTAAACTTTTAATACAATATCTTACAATCATAAAATACTATTATATTACATAGCACACGATAACTATAATACACAGCAGCTGTTAAGACAATTCAAGTTAAACTCAAACCGTTCAGTAAAAACACGTAACTCATAGGACCAAAAACAAGACATGCATTCCGGTTTAATTAGTATTGTTTCCCAACCTATGTCCAGTGGAAAATAATCATTGTGGCCCTTGATAGTACAACACGTTGTGATGTCGTCGAAAGGATGGGGGTTACATAATACCCAACAACATCATAACAAATCAAAAACCTTAGTCCTCACCTCAACCACTAAATCCGTTACTAGTGGAAATGTCCTATTAAGAAGTTGTATCCCGATGTTCTTTTTCTTAGTTTGGTGATAAGCAAACATAATTAACCCATAAACATAACATGATTCTTTTAGTTGCATATTTGAAGCTTTTTCTAAATAATGAAGTCCTATATCGGGGTATATAGAATCGAAATAAGTCCTTAAACCATAGCGAAAAATCGCATTAGGGTTTAAATGATATGTAGCCATAAAGAAAATACGGGCCAACTTATGGTCTCCCCAAGGTGAGACACACCACCTGTCAAAGGAAAGCCCTTCATAAACTAAATCATGCTCGGAATACGTTTCAAATGCTTTACAAACCGACTTCACCATAAATAATTGGGCCGATGAATCCTTACCAACTTTAGACAAGATTTCAACAATCATATCCTGTGGTAGATCCTCTAAAATATTCGGTTGTCTATCCCTAACATCCATTTTTGTAATTCGTTTTAAACTGTAAAAAAGACGAAAATTATGCTTAGATCTATAGAAGAAGATGATGGTAATAACAAGCCATAACAAGCAATTTTCACATATAGCATAGAAACACAAGCACACTATAATACATATATTACAAGGCATGGTAAGACTTATTAACTGCGAACTCTTCAATCGGACTCACTAGTTTCTTCCTCTTCTGACTTACTTCGTTCTGCTAATTTTTTACCGATACCCATACCGCGCCTAATACGAGCAGTCATTTTCACACTCTTTTCGGAAGCACCTAGTCTCTGAGATGTTCCAGGTCGATAATTAAAGTTTAAGTGATACGGGTGTTTACGATATGAACAGTCAGGATTATTCCTGATAACTAATGGTCCATCGAGCTTGGGATCGGGTTTCTCTATCTTGATAGATGGAGATTTCCCCTTTTTCTTTTTATTAAACTGAACCAGTGTAATTTCTATCACTTCATCGAAATCCTCATCGAGATTCTCTTTCGGTTCTTCAGGGAATTGGGAGTCTTCCCAGTATTTTTCTTCCTCAGTTGAGACACCATCGACCATTTTTAACTTTGGTATATTGGTTGAAGATTTTGACTCAATATTTGAGTTACTTGAATGACTACTATAATCGGAGTTGTTTGATAGCCTGGCGTGATCGGATGAAGTCATCTAACACATAATAGCAAGCATGTTAAGAGATTAATATATCACATAATATTTACATGTTAAGCATATATAGTTTCCAACAAAATTTGTTAAGCAATCGTTTTTAAAAACCAGACACGGTCGAAGTCCAGACTCACTAATGCATCCTAACAAACTCGGTTAGACACACTAATGTAAATTTCTTGTTCTCTAAGACCAACGCTCTGATACCAACTGAAATGCCCCGTTCATATTGATTATAAACATTTCATATTAATTGGTTTCATTGCGAGGTTTTGACCTCTATATGAGATGTTTTTCAAAGCCAGCATTCGTTTTAAAAACAAACCATAACCTTTATTTTATCGACAAAGGTTTAAAAGACATAATATAGATTATCAATCAATGATAATCTACCAATATACATTACACACGACCATTACAAAATGGCTTAATAATATGTTACAATAAAGATATCCCGAATGCAGTTTTAAACAATATAATACAAGCATGCCGACTCTAAATCTTGTTTTAATAGCATGCAACAGCGGGAGTCTTTAATAATCACCTGAGAATAAACATGCTTAAAATGTCAACAAAAATGTTGGTGAGTTATAGGATTAACCTATATCATAAATCGTAATAATAGACCACAAGATTTTATTTTCGTAAACAATATACATAAGTGCTCAACTGTAATAAAAATCATTCATATGGTGAACACCTGGTAACCAACATTAACAAAATGCATCTAGAATATCCCCCGCATACAGGCATATAGCATTCAGTATGTACAGAACCTTTCGTCTGTAATAATAATCGAAGTACTAAAGCAGTTTAAATTCTCTGACTAGGGCTTGTTAATGCCCATAGATCTATCTTTAGGATTCACGTCAATTAGTGGACTGGTTCACTAATTCTTAGGTTACCAAGCTAAAAGGAGCGATATCCGGTATAGTAATCCAAACATAGAATGTAGTTTCAAGTACTTGTGTCTATTTTGTAAAACTTTTACAAAGCTGCATGTATTCTCATCCCAAAAATATTAGATAGTAGAAAATGGGACTATAACTCACTTTCACAGATTTTCAATTCGTCGAAAATCAGACTTGGCCACGGATCGATTCACGAACCTATAACAAATATATATACATATATATCAAAGTATGATAGAAATACATTCACATCATATTTTTATTTACGTGTTGATGATTTAAGTTGTCAAGTTAGCAGTCCAACGTTAGTAGTCCAATGTTAGCAGTCCAATGTTAGTAGTCCATATACATAGTCCAATATATCACCCTGGAATAATCAAGACGTATTGTATACGTATTGTACAAGACTCAATAATGACCCAAGGTACAATTATTGTCTTAGAATTAATCTAGACGTATTGTGTACATGGTATCTTTCGATTTATCCGACGTATTGTATAACTATTGTCTTAACTAATCAAGATTATATTATATTGTCTCGGAATTAACCAAGACTAGTATATTACATGGAAATAGTCATGACATGTTTAAATACATGTATAATACAGGAAAAGTTAGCTAGGATATGGTTAGTATAGATTTTGTAAAAACAATCCCGTAGCCATTTTAGACATTTCTAACCAATATTGTTTTGCCCATAACTTCTTCGTTATAAATCGGTTTTGAGTGAATCAAATTGCTATGGTTTTGTAATGAACTTTATTTTCTAAAAATAAACTGAAAAAGTGGTGGTTTATAGTTGGATTTATAGGTTACAAGTCTATTTATAAAGAGTAGTCATATCTGTCGAAAGAATGACACCTTGATGACCATTTTGAAAAACATGTTTCTACTTTGAGTTTAACCACCATTTTTAGATATATTATCATGTTCATATGAAATATCATTTTCTCAAAAAAACAACTTTAAATTCAAAGTTTAAGATAGTTTCTAATTATCCAACCCGAAACAGCCCCCGGTTTTACTACGACGGCGTATGTCCAGTTTTACGGTGTTCTTCGTATTTTACAGTTTTAAATCCTTAAGTTAGGATACCATATAGATATAATACATGTGTGAAGTTGTTTTTAATGTCAAGTTATCAGGATTAACTTTGTTTGCGAACAAGTTTAGAATTAACTAAACTATGTTCTAGTGATTACAAGTTATATTCTTCGAATAAGATAGTTACGTAAGTATGAATCAATAAATGTTATGAACATCGTTACTACCTCAAGTATAGTTGGTAAACCTACTGGAAATGATGAGAAATAATGTTGAGCTTCAAAGGATATTTGATGGCTTGGAAGCTCTTGAAGTAGAATCATGGAATGAAAACAAGTTCAAGTAAGATTACTACTTGATTTAAGATAGTTATGTTTATAGAATTTAATCAAAGCTTAAATATAATTATTACCTTGATTTAGAATAAACACCTATTGATCTAAATGAAGATTTCTTGAGGTTGGATGATCACTTGAAATGGATTTTCAAGATTGAAAGTAATCTAGCAAACTTGAAAGGATTTTTGAAGTGTTCTTGAAGTGTTCTTCCTATGATAATTATAGCTTGATTCTTGAAGTAGTTTTTGATGAAGATGATGATTAGTTTACTGAAAATTTTGTTCTTGAGGGTGTGTGTGTTTTGAGAGAGAATTAGAAAGAAAATTAGAAATGAAATGAAGTGAGTGGTGAGTGGTGAGTGGGGTTAAAAGGAGTTTTTGATTTGTTTTCTTGCTCATAAGTCATGCTAGTTGTCTGATGGTTGGTTCCACAAGTTTGTTGACTAATTAAGGGCTGCTAAGAGCTGATCATTAGAGTGTAATACCAATAGTATATACATCTAGAAGCTGGGTATTATACGGGTGAAAATACCGTATGAATACGAGTAGAATTCTTGATGAAAACGAATGAGAATACGATTATAACTATCTTTGTTAAGTATAAATATTTTGATATATGTATTTAAGTGTTTCAAATGTGTATTAATACTTATTAATACATTACATATATATACATTTTAATTAAGTCGTTATTTCGTCGTTAATCGTTACATGTATATATTGTTTCGAAACCCTTAAGTTAGTAGTCTCGTTTTATGTATATAGTTCATTGTTAATACACTTAATTATATACTTAATTATCATTTTATCATGTTAAACATAATGTATTAATATATCTTAATACAATACATATGTATTTATTTTAATTAAGACGTTATTACATCGATAACCGTTACATATATATCTTGTTTCGAATTCCTTAATTTAGTAGTCTCATTTTATGTATATGACCCATTGTTAATATACTTAATGAGATACTTACTTATTATTGTATCATGTTAAATATATAAATATGTTCATATATATATATATATATATATATATATATATATATATATATATATATATATCATGTCGTTTTTACAAGTTTTAATGTTCGTGAATCGTCGGACAAACTAGTTGGTCAAACATTTACATAAAATCCGTTTCAATTAATCAAGTCTTAACAAGTTTGATTGCTTAACATGTTGGAAACATTTATATATATGTAAATATCAATCTCAAATATATATAATCATGGAAAAATACGGGTCGTTACAGTATTACCCGAATTATAAAATGCTAATATGAAGAAAAGGCTTTTATAATAATAAGTTCATATTATGTTACAAAATACTAATGACTACTCCTAATATTCTATATGATTAACTTAACTCTTTTGGCTATCTTTGAAGGAAATGGCATCGACTACCAGACAAACCCTGAACATGAGCGAGGAAGAATTCCGTTCCTTTCTTGCTGCGAACATAGCCGCAGTGCAGGCTGCATTGCATAACAACAATCACTCAGGGTCTAGCAGTGGAGTTAACTCCGTATGAAATCGCGTAGGATGCTCCTACAAGGCTTTCACAGCCTGTAAACCCCTTGAGTTCGATGGAACCGAAGGTTCAGTCGGACTAAAATGGTGGACCGAGAAGGTCGAATTTGTATTTGCTATAAGCAAATATACTGAAGAGGATAGGGTGAAGTACGCCACGCATACTTTCACATGTACTACGTTAACATGGTGGAACACTTATCTCGAGCAGGTGGGACAAGATACTACTTACGCACTACAGTGGTCAGCATTCAAACACATGTTGAATGAACAGTACCGTCCCAGGAATAAGGTTAATAAGCTCAATACAGAGCTTAGAGAACTACGAACGCAAGGAAACGATATCACCACATATGAGAGACGATTCACAGAGTTGTCTCTAATGTGTCCTGGTATGTTTGAGGACGAAGAAGAACAGATCGATGCGTTTGTGAAGGGGCTGCCAGTGAGAATTCAGGAGAACGTAAGTGCATCCGCACCTACCTCAATGCAGAACGCAAGTAGAATGGCTCACAAACTCATGGGCCAGATTGAAGGAAGAAATAAAGAACAGACGGCCGGGGAGGTAAAAATAAAAGAAGGCAAGAGGAAGTGGGAAGAAACCAGTGTTAAGGTTCACCAATACAACAACAACAACTATCACAACAACAATCGCAACATTTATCGCAACAACAACAACTACAACTACAACAACTGTCCCAACAACAATAACAACCGCAACAACAATCTCAACTGAAACAGCCCGTCCAAATCCATATGGACGAATACAATAACATTTGGTCCCATTGCGAGGTACTGACCTCTATATGATACATTTTACAAACATTGCATTCATTTTTAAAAGACAATCTTTCATTACAACAATAGTTGACAAATATGCATACCATTTCATAATATCTCCAAACTATAAATGACTTAATCTGTCATTTACTTAATAATAATCTTTTTGAACTCAACGACTCAAATGCAACATCTTTTGAAATATGCCATGAATGACTCCAAGTAATATCTTTAAATTGAGCAAATGCACAGCGGAAGATTTCTTTCATACATGAGAACAAACATGCTTAAAAGTGTCAACCAAAAGGTTGGTGAGTTCATTAGTTTATCATAAACAATCATTTCCATAAATTTTAATAGACCACAAGATTTTTGTTTTCATAAACATCATACAGTCATTTCGCAATCTGCATAAAATATCATTCATATGATGAACACCTGGTACCGATATTAACAAGATGCATATAGAATATCCCCCATCATTCTGGGACTCTCATCGGATATGATATACAAGTCGAAGTACTAAAGCATCCGTAACCCGGATGGGACTTGTTAGGTCCAATAGATCAATCTTTAGGATTCGCATCAATTAGGGGTCATTTCTCTAATTCTTAGGCTACCAAGCTAAAAAGGGGCGATATTCGGTTTTCATAATCCAACCATAGAATGTAGTTTCATTTACTTGTGTCTATTTCATAAAACAGTTATAAAACAGCGCATGTATTCTCACCCCAAAAATATATAAAAAGGGAGTAATGAAACTCACGATACAGTATTTCGTAGCAATATGCATATGACGGCACTGAATGAGTGCAGGGTTGGCCTCGGATTCACGAACCCATATCAAGTATTTATATTAACGCCTATAATAATATTTAAACCAGTTTATATATATATATATATATATATATATATATATATATATATATATATATATATATATATATATATATATTTTATTAATATATTTTCCATATTAATAACTTATATGTTATATTAATAATTAAATAAGTTATATTTATTCTATATATATTTTAAGTAGTTAATATATATTTTCAAAATACATTATTAATATAAATGTAGTAAATACTTTTTAGAATAACTAAATTATTTATTTATAATTCAATATAATATTTTAATAATAAAAATTTATATTAAAGTCTATATATGATAAAAATATATATTTATAGTTTAAGTAATATAATTTATATATAGTTTAATTAATATCATTTTAATGATAAAAATATAGTGATAAGTAATATTAATATAATTGTATTATATGTAGTAAATATATTTTTATGTATCAAATATTTATTTGATAAAATAATATTAATAATAATAATGATGAACAAAAGTTGTATTCTTTTGTAATAATAATAATAATTATTATTTTAATAATAATAATAATAATAACAATAATTATATTTACTAATGATAATAATAATTTTGATAATAAATAATAATCATTTATAGTAATACTAATATCATAATAATAATAATAATAATAATATTGATAATGATAATAGCAATAATGTTATTAAAAGTATATAATAATTATGTTAATGATAATAAAAATGATAATAATATTGTTATTATTAATAATACTAATAATATTAATAAAAATGATAATTTCTAATGAAAATGATAATAACGATAATTTTAACAAAAATGATAGTTTTAAGATTTATAATGATATTTTCTAACAAACATGATAATTTTTAATGATAATAATAATTTTTAATAAAAATGATAGTTTTAATAACATTAATAAATTTTAAATGATAATTAATAATAACGATGTTTTAATGATAATAATAATAATAATAAAAATGATAATCCTAATAATAATGATAATTTTAATAATAACAATACTTTTTAGTATTAACGATAATAATAATTTTAATATTAGTAAATATAAATTATTTTAATAATAATATTATTTACTAACATCAATAATAATAATAATAATCATAATAATGATAATAATAATAATAATTTCTAAAATTGATAATTCTCTTAAAATGATAATTTTAATAATGATAAAATGATAATAATAATAATAATAATAATAATAATATTTTATCTAGATCATAACTATAACAATATTTTTAACTAAATCATAATAACTATTTTTATTATCTCATAATCGTCTAAATTAATAGCTTTTAGTTATCACAATTACATAATCATGATATTAATAATAATAATCATAACAAGATAATAATAATAATGATAATAATAATAAAAGTGACGAGAGTTATACCATCTTAATCTCATCACCATCGACTCGTTATCATCATTATACCCATAACCTCCTTAGCTATAACCCATAATTTCCATAGCTCAAACCCATTTAAAAACCCATTTTGAAATCACCCGAACAACACTTCGTTGTAATATTTTATGTAAAATATATAATACTAATAATAATAATAATAATAATAATAAGATTAATAATAATAATATTAATAATAATTTAAATAAAATAAATAATATGCAGAGTATATATCTTAGATAGAGAGAGAGGTGAATTGGAAAATGAATCGAGCAGAAAAACGATCGAGCTTTATAAGACTTTTCTGATCCTGATTGTGTCTCAATTGCGACCAGATCCTTCACAAATGGGTCACAAGTGCGGCCTATATGCTGGCCCGTGACTTTGGTTTGATTTATCTTGTCGACACTTTTAATATATATAATTATATATATATATATATATATATATATATATATATATATATATATTAATCTTTATAATTATTTAAATATTATATTATATTCTCGTGCAAAGTTTCGATGCCTTGTACGTTGACGCTCGACTTACGTCCCGGTTTCGATTTTTCGAACGTCCCTTCGTACGCTTAGAAAACTTGTACTTTACGTTTCGCGATATGTACCTTTATCAATAATTAAACTTATTCGCCAATAAATTATATTACATGAAATGTAACTTATATATTTGAGTGTTTTGGTCATTTGCTTCTTTAAATCATCGTCTCGTTATTTATTAATATATATATAATGATATTATTTTAATCAAATCGTTTTATGACTAAGTTGATATCTTATTTTATCACACTGTAAACTATATATATATTTTCATTTAAAAATATAAATTTGTACATATTATATATATTTGAAATATTAATTTAATAATATAATATTTAGTTTTTCAAAACTAATTATATTTCAAAGTTCATTATATATAATTTAAAATCATTTAAATAATAGACATTATTATATCACATAACGTTTACACTTTAAAACTTAAATTGATATGATTCATTTATTTACCAGCGTTTATTTTAACTTCTTAAACGTTCTAGTTAACTTATTTAAATATCAATCGAATCAATAAACGAATGTTACTTTCGTTTACAAAATAACTTGAAACTATATATATATATATATATATATATATATATATATATATATATATACATAAACACGTTTTTAAATACACGTTACAAGTTATTTATAATTAATTTTAATAATTAATATTCCAATTTATTGTATATATATATTTATATACATGTCCATTTACAAATAGTTGTTCATGAATCGTCGGTCAATAGTCAAAGGTTAACTGAATATATAACAATAGTTCAAAAATTTTGAGAATAAATATTACAGACTTTGCTTATCGTGGCGAGATCATATAAAGATTAAGTTTAAATTTGGTCAGAAATTTCCGGATCGTCACACCAACAACAACAACAAAAACAACAATGACAACAAGAGGCAGAAAATTTCGTGCCAATGGTGTGAAAAGTACCATCAGACTGGGTATTGTTCGGCAACATGTACCAAGTGTAATAGAAATGGTCATGGTACGACGAAGTGTGAAATCTACGGACCAGCGATTAACAGAATAAATAATGCCGCCATTACTTGTTTCGGATGCGGAAAGAAGGGCCATTATAAAAGTACGTGCCCAAACCAAGGGAATAACAATGGGCAAGGCCGTGGAAGAGTCTTCAACATTAATGCGGCAGAAGCGCAGGAAGACCCGGAGCTTGTTACGGGTACATTTCATATTGATGAAAAACCTGCTTATGTTTTATTTGATTCGGGTGCGGATATAAGCTATATGAGTAGAGATTTTTGTGCCAAATTAAGTTGCCCATTAACTCCGTTGGATAATAAGTGTTTACTTGAATTAGCAAACGGTAAACTAGTTAAAGCTGATAAAATATGCCGGAACCGAAAAATTAAACTGGTTGGCGAAACATTTAAAATTAATTTGATACCGGTAGAATTAGGGAGTTTTGATGTAATAATCGGCATGGACTGGATGATCAAGGAGAAAGCAGAAATCGTTTGTTACAATAATGCAATTCACATTCTGCGCGAAAAAGGAAAACCCTTAATGGTGTACGGAGAAAAGGGTAACGCGAAGTTAAATCTTATTAGTAGCTTGAAGGCGCAAAAACTAATAAGAAAAGGTTGCTATGCAATTTTAGCACACGTCGAGAAAGTCAAACCCGAAGAAAAGAACATCAATGATGTTCCCATCGCAAAGGAATTTCCCGATGTATTTTCGAAGGAATTACCGGGACTACCTCCACACCGATCCGTTGAATTTCAAATAGATCTTGTATCGGGAGCTGCACCAATAGCTCGTGCTCCTTACAGACTTGCACCCAGCGAAATGAAGGAACTACAAAGCCAATTAGAAGAGATTTTGGAGCGTGGTTTCATTCGACCAAGCACATCACCGTGGGGAGCTCCTGTGTTGTTTGTCAAGAAGAAGGATGATACGTTCAGGTTTTGCATCAACTACTGAGAGTTGAACAAGCTTACCATCAAGAATCATTATCCACTATCGAGAATCGACGATTTATTTGACCAACTGCAAGGTTCGTCAGTTTATTCGAAGATTGATTTACGTTCCGGTTATCATCAAATGCGGGTGAAGGAGGATGATATCCCAAAGACTGCTTTTAGAATGCATTACGGTCATTATGAGTTTATGGTTATGCCGTTTGGATTGACTAACTCACCAGCTGTGTTTATGGACCTCATGAACTGGGTTTGTGCGCCATATCTTGACAAATTTGTCATTGTTTTCATCGATGACATACTTATTAACTCTAAGAATGACCAAGAGCATGAAGAACATTTGAGAATGGTGCTAGAGTTGTTGAGGAAGGAAGAACTATATGCTAAGTTTTCTAAGTGTGCATTTTGGTTAAAAGAAGTGCAATTCCTCGGTCATGTAGTGAGCAAGGAAGGCATTCAGGTTGATCCGGCAAAGATTGAATATATAGGAATGTGGGAAACCCAGAAAACTCCAACGCACATACGTCAATTCTTAGGATTGGCTGGTTATTACAGAAGATTCATCCAAGATTTTTCCAGAGTAGCAAAACCCTTGACTGCATTAACGCATAAAGGGAAGAAATTTGACTGGAAGGATGAGCAAGAGAATGCATTTCAAGTGTTGAAGAAAAAGTTAACTACGGCACCTATATTGTCATTTTCTGAAGGGAATGATGATTTTGTGATTTATTGTGATGCTTCAAAGCAAGATATCGGTTGTGTATTAATGCAAAGAACGAAGGTAATTGCTTATACATCTAGACAATTGAAGATTCACGAGCAGAATTATACGACTCACGATTTGAAATTGGGCGCTGTTGTTTTTGCATTGAAGATGTGGAGACATTACTTATATAGAGTCAAATGTACCATTTATACCGACCACAAAATTCTCCAACATATATTTGATCGGAAGCAATTGAACATGAGGCAACGTAGGTGGGTTGAGCTACTAAATGATTATGACTGTGAGATTCGTTATCACCCGGGGAAGGCGAATGTGGTAGCCGACGCTTTGAGTAGAAAGGATAGGGAACCTATTCAAGTAAAAGCTATGAATATAATTATTCATACTAACCTTACTACTCGAATAAAAGAGGCGCAACAGGGAGTTTTGAAAGAAGAAAGTTTTGAAAAGGAAATACCCAAAGGATTGGATAAACAGCTTACTATTCGGGAGTATGGAACTCGGTATTTGGCTAAAAGAATTTGGGTACCAAAGTTTGGGGATTCGAGAGAAATGGTACTTAGGGAAGCACATAAAACCAGATACTCAATACATCCAGGAGCGGGTAAAATGTACCAACACCTCAAGAAACACTTTTGGTGGCCAGGTATGAAAGCTGATATTGCTACATACATAGGAGAATGTTTGACTTGTTCTAAAGTCAAAGCTGAACATCAGAAACTATCAGGTCTACTTCAACAACCTAAAATCCCGGAATGGAAATGGGAAAATATTACCATGAATTTCATTACTAAATTGCCAAGGACTGCAAGTGGTTATGATACAATTTGGGTAATAGTCGATCATCTTACCAAGTCAGCACACTTTCTACCAATGAAAGAAGAAGATAAAATGGAGAAATTGGCACGACTATACTTGAAGGAAGTTATCTCCAGACATGGAATACCAATCTCTATTATCTTTGATCGGGATGGCAGATTTGTTTCAAGATTTTGGCAGACGTTACATCAAGCATTGGAAACTCGTCTAGATATGAGTATTGCCTACCATCCACAAATAGATGTGCAAAGTTAAAGGACGATACAGACACTTGAAGACATGCTACGAGCATGTGTTATTGATTTTGGAAATGGTTGGGATCGACATCTACCATTAGCAGAATTTTCCTACAACAACAGTTATCACTCGAGTATTGATGCGGTACTGTTCGAGGCACTTTACGGTAGGAAGTGCAGGTCTCCGATTTGTTAGAGCGAAGTGGGGGAAAAACAGATTACGGGTCCGAAAATTATCCAGGAAACTACTGAGAAGATCATTCAGATTCAACAACGGTTGAAAACAGCCAGGAGTCGGCAAAAGAGCTACGCCGATGTCAGAAGAAAACCTTTAGAATTTGAGGTTGGTGACATGGTCATGCTTAAGGTATCACCTTGGAAGGTGTCATTCGTTTAGGAAAACGGGGGAAACTAAACCCAAGATACATTGGACCATTCAAGATTATTGATCGTGTTGGTGTAATGACCCGTCCAAATCCATATGGACGAATACAATAACATTTGGTCCCATTGCGAGGTTTTGACCTCTATATGATACGTTTAACAAACATTGCATTCATTTTTAAAAGACAACTTTCATTACAACGGTAGTTGACAAGTATGCATACCATTTTACAATATAACCAAACTTTAAATGACTTAATCTGTCATTTACTTAATAATATAATCTTTTTGAACTCAACGACTCGAATGCAACGTCTTTAGAAATATGCCAAGAATGACTCCACGTAATATCTTTAATTTGAGCAAATGCACAGCAGAAGATTTCTTTCATACCTGAGAATAAACATGCTTAAAAGTGTCAACCAAAAGGTTGGTGAGTTCATTAGTTTATCATAAATATTCATTTCCAACAATTTAATAGACCACAAGATTTCCATTTTTCATTTTCATTTCCATAATCATTATACAGGCATTTCGCAATCTGCATAAAGATAAAATCATTCATATGGTGAACACTTGGTAACTGAACTAACAGGATGCATATAGAATATCCCCCGCATACAAGCATTTCACAATCTGCATGCTATATACCGGCCGTCGCAATCAGTATATATCAATCAAAGTACTAAAGCATTCTTAACCCGAATGGGACGTGTCAAGGTCCATAGATCTATCTTTAGGATTCACGTCAATTAGGGGCCATTTCCCTAATTCTTAGGCTACCAAGCTAACAAGGGGCGATATTCGGTATTCGTAATCCAACCATAGAATATAGTTTAAGTACTTGTGTCCATTTCGTAAAACAGTTTATAAAATAGCGCATGTATTCTCAGCCCAAAAATATAATAAAAGGGAATAATGAAACTCACTTTCACAAATTTTCAATTCGTCGAAAAACAGACTTAGCCACGGATCGATTCATGAACCTATAACAAATATATACATATATATCAAAGTATGATAAATATATTCAAATCATATTTTTATTTACGTGTTGATGATTTAAGTTGTCAAGTTAGCAGTCCAACGTTAGTAGTCCAATGTTAGCAGTCCAACGTTAGTAGTCCATATATATAGTTCAATACATCACCCTAGAATAATCAAGACGTATTGTAAATATAATGTCTAAGACTCAATCACAACCCATTGTACAACTATTGTCTTTGAAGTTATCTCGACGTGTTGTGTACACATGTCTTACGATTTATCTGACATATTGTAAATGTATTGTCTAAGACTCAATCACAACCCATTGTACAACTATTGTCTTTGAAGTTATCTCGACGTGTTGTGTACATGTGTCTTACGATTTATCTGACGTATTGTATATATATTGTCTAAGGTTTAATCACGACCCACTGTACAAACTGTTGTCTTTGAAGTTATCTCGACGTATTGTGTACATGTGTCTTACGATTAACCAAGACTAGTATAGTACAAGGAAATATGTATAAATACATGTATAATACAAGAAAAGTTAGCTAGGACATGTTTAGTATAGATTTTTGCAAAATAATCCCGTAGCTATTTTGGTGATTTCTAACCAATCTTGTTTTGCCCATATCTTCTTCGTTATAAATCGGTTTTGAGTGATTCAAATTGCTATGGTTTCGTAATGAACTGTAGTATTTAGAACTAAACTTAAAAAGTAGTGGTTTATAGTCGAAGTTACAGGTTACAAGTCCATATTTGAAAGAGGCAGTCGTTTCCGTCGAAAGAACGACATCTTGATGACCATTTTGAAAAACAAACTTCTACTTTGAGTTTAACCATAATTTTTGGATATGTTATCATGTTTATTTGAAATATTATTTTCCCAAAATACAAATCTTTAAATCAAAGTCTAAGATAGTTTTTTTTAATTATCCAACCCAAAACAGCCCCCGGTTTTACTACGACGGCGTATGTCCGGTTTTACGGTGTTCTTCGTGTTTCCAAATTTTAACTCATTAAATTAGCATATCATATAGATATAAAATATGTGTTAAGTTATTTTTAAAAGTCAAGTTATAAGGATTAACTTTGTTTGCGAACAAGTTTAGAATTAACTAAACTATGTTCTAGTGATTACAAGTTATTTTCTTCAAATAATATGATTATATAAGTATAAATCGAACGATGTTATGAACATCATTACTACCTCAAGTTTAGTAGGTAAACCTACTGGAAGTGACAAGAAATGATCTAGATTCAAAGGATCTTGGATGGCTTGAAAGTTCTTGAAGTAGAATCATGACACGAAAACAAGTTCAAGTAAGATTATCACTCGAATTAAGATAGTTATAGTTATAGAAATTGAATCAAAGTTTGTATATGAGTATTACCTTGATTTAGAATGATATCTTACTGTAAACAACAAGGATTTCTTGAGGTTGTATTATCACTTTACAAGATTGGAAGTGAGCTAGTAAACTTGGAAGTATTCTTGATTTTATGAAACTAGAACTTGTAGAATTTATGAAGAACACTTAGAACTTGAAGATAGAACTTGAGAGAGATAAATTAGATGAAGAAAATTGAATAATGAAAGTGTTTGTAGGTGTTTTTGGTCGTTGGTATATGGATTAGATATAAAGGATGTGTAATTTTGTTTTCATGTAAATAATTCATGAATGATTTATAATATTTTTGTAATTTTGTGTAATCATTCATGCTAGTTGCCAAAAGATGGTTCCCACATGTTTAATTACTCACATGGGCTGCTAAGGATCTGATGATTGAGTGTATATACCAATAGTATATACATCTAGAAGCTGTGTATTGTACGAGTACGAATACGGGTGCATACGAGTAAAATTGTTGATGAAAATGAACGAGAATATAATTGTAAGCATTTTTGTTAAGTATAAGTATTTTGATATATGTTCTTAAGGCTTTCAAAAGTGTATTAATACATATTAATACAATACATATATATACATTTTAATTAAGTCGTTATTTCGTCGTTAATCGTTACATGTATATATTGTTTCGAAACCCTTAAGTTAGTAGTCTCGTTTTTATGTATATAGTTCATTGTTAATACACTTAATGATATACTTAATTATCATTATATCATGTTAAACATAATGTATTAATATATCTTAATACAATACATATGTATTTATTTTAATTAAGACGTTATTACGTCGATAACCGTTACATATATATCTTGTTTCAAATTCCTTAATTTAGTAGTCTCATTTTATGTATATAACCCATTGTTAATATACTTAATGAGATACTTACTTATCATAATACCATGTTAAATATATATACATATGTCCATATATATATCATCATGTCGTTTTTACAAGTTTTAACATTCGTGAATCGTCGGACAAACTGGGTGGTCAAACGTTTATGTAAAATCTGTTTCAATTAATCAAGTCTTAACAAGTTTGATTGCTTAACATGTTGGAAACATTTAATCATTTAAATATTAAGTTTAAATTTGGTCGGAAATTTCCGGGTCGTCACAGTACCTACACGTTAAAGAAATTTCGTCCCGAAATTTGGTTAAGGAAAGTTTGATAATAGAAGTAAGATTATTCTTGTATCAAGAACTATAACTTGAATTCTTATCATGAATTCGATCGTTCATATAATCATTATCAAGGAAATAGATTAATGGAGTATTTTGAATACCTTGAATGAGTCGAGTTCCGTTTATGAATAGCACGAATTCAATAAATATAGAGTTTTTTTTCTTTGTGAAAATATGGATAGAACAATTCGATTACACGAAGAGTATGAATGAAGCTATCGTAAAAGATGGAATTGAGGAAATAAAGTTTCGTCTTAATTTTTGACATAGTCACAGTTGATTTCCGGATTTCAAGGAATGTAAAGAAAATCTTCGAAATCTATAAAAGATTTGATTTTTCGGGATTTAAGGAAATTAGGATCCTCTTTAATTAAATGCGGTAATCTGCCTCGATTGCTCTGTCTGTTATATCCACTATAAATTGACCTCTTCCGACTCATTATTATCACCATCCCTACTTTCTTCATCAATTCATACATCCAAAAGATTGTGAAAAATGCTCAATCCAGTTCTGGTTCTTGACCTAATATTGACGTTCGCCACCATTATCCTTCTTTTCCAGCTCCCTCCGGAGGAATTTGTTTATTTCTATTATGCTCTATGGATTGTTGTATTTATCATTCTCCCGTGTCTTTATATTGCTATACGCATTGATATACACGGTTTGTAATTTCTGATTTGTTATCGGGCTTTATATTTTCCTTTATATTTCGGAGCTCCATGCTTTTGTTTTCTCTTCTCAACTTTAAGTAAAGCGATCAAGACGTCTCGATTTTGTAGGTACGAAATTTCAAATGAACATAACTAATGTTTTAAGCAGAAAGGAATTATAATACCACGATTTAATTTGGTAACTTACCGGTATCACGGAAAAGATAGAACTATCAAGAAAATATGTTCTTGATATTTCTAGAGGTTAAATAGAATGAAAGAATCGTGTAACATGGCACACGATGACGATATAATCTGTGAATCATCATGTTCCATTAGAAACTCAGCATGACTTACTGTAATATAACCACGTTGATCAGGTGCCATTATATTATACTAACTCATGCTTCGATTCCCAACACTACTTCAAAAACATTCATAATCTAAACTCGAAGTTTATAGAAATTTAGAAACTAAAACAGTTTCCTTTAAGATGTAACACAGATAGCACGAAGAGATAAGTAATTTCGGACAAGAATATTTATGAAAATATCCTCAGAAATATTGAGGATATTTATAATGTTATTTTTGGAATTTCTAAGATCGAAGGTTGATGAGAAAAATTCTTCCTCAAGTATATAGAATAAGTAAGGAGCAAGATATTCGCTAAAGATTTCATCGGATACAGAATCATCTGGATTCTTTATGTACAAGTTTAGTCCTTATGATTTGTTCACTGTCTCCTTCATAGTTTTGCTTAATCCGCTTTCTAGTATCAATTTTCTGTTGAGCGTTTCCAACACTCTATTCTTTATCGGCAAACTTTTGACTGTTAAGGTCGTTTACAGTTTTTGCTGCTTCTTCAGCATTTTCAAAACTCAAAGAACTAATTCGCAGGTTGGGGTGCTTTTCAGAATTCCAGATTTGGAGTACGTAAGTCCAGGAGATAGACGTCATATGTAGGTATATAACAGTTGACGTAGAAACATTGCGAAATTCGAAATAATGATTGATGCTTCCCGGTATGTGGTATGACAGTTATCGTTACAAGACGTTGATGAGTATATGATGGATTTCAATGAATAATGATAGTGATATTTCGGAGTGATTTAAGTTGAAAAGTAACGGAGTCGCTGGTACGTTTACTACTAATATGGTGGAACATAAATGGTTCCCTGGTAACAATGATAGAAAGGCAATCGTATATATATCAAGGTTTAATTAAGGTTTCTCCAAATGAAACGTCGAAGTTGTCTTGCTGAAGGTGTGACAAAACTGGATACTTGAAAAGGAATTGCAAAGTTATTTTCAGTAATAATAATGCCGAAGGATTTATCACGGATACGTGTTAAAGTCTTACTTAGGTTTAGAGAGCTTTCCAGGTGTATGACTATAAGTATAACTCTTTCTTTCTATCGATAATGTGTGGTTGGTTCATCTTCTCGATTGATCAGTAGTTGGGGGTATTTTCAAGAATCATAAAGGGTTTGAACGCAGGTTGTAATCGTCAATATACATATGATGTTCAAGATGAAATCATTCAGGATTTTGAATGAATATATTTATGAGTTTTATGAATAAGAGTGATGTTCTAGCACAGTTTTGAATTCAAAGTATGGTTTTAAAAGATATAAGGATCTAAGAGTGATGCTATCTGTTATATCTTGACTTGGATTCTGATCTGTCAAAATCAGAATATGTAATTGAATCTGAATAAAAATGGTTGTTCTGATTTCTATGGAAGAATATATATCGTTGTGAAAGTAGTGAGTATAGATAATGAATATCGAATAATTGAAGAGTGTACAGTGTAACATATTAATTGTGAACTTAAATATTTCTCGGTGGAAGATGTTGGTGTTCGTGGAATTCTTGTGAATTTCGCAAGGTACGAATGATATTTTCTAGAAGGTTTCAGGTACATCTGAAATGAAAGTGTAAAATCAAACATAATTGAATAATACACTTGGTTTATTAGGGGACAGAATTATTTGAGGTGATGTAGAGATTTAGGTTGTTAACGAAGGATGTATATCATGGCATTTTAGTAATGTGAATTAATCGAGTAGTATTTACCCTTCAAAATTCACACGTAACAGCTTAGTATGAAAAGATATAATATGGTTTCAAAATTCATATATATATAAAATATATATATATAAACTCTTTGAAAATAATGAGTTAATATTTCATAACTCGATAGTATAATATTCTTATTGGTGATTGATGTGTTGATATCTGCGGTGGTTATGGAACTTGTGGAGCTTGTGGTACTGCCGGTGTTGATGATGATGGTGAGACTGCTGGTGATACAGGTGTTGTTGATGGGGGTACTGGTGATGCCGGTGGTGTTGCTGGTGCTTGTAAGTTGTGCACCATATTCTCCAGATTGATTACTCGATCGCGAAATTCGTTGACTTCTTCTATTACTCCGGGATGATGGGCGGTCGGAATGAGCGGATGAATAAGGTTTAGAATAGTAGATATGATGTAATCATTGTGAGCTATTCTGGAAATGAGGGTGAAGATGGTGTTCCGGACAGGTTCGCCGGTAAGTGCTTCAGGTTCTTCGCCAAGAGGGAAATTTGGTGGATGGAAGGGATCGCCTTCTTCTTGTATCCACTGATTAAGTCGACTACAAACCCATCCCCAATTCATCCAGAATTGGTGATGGCTGATTGGTTGATCCATTTCGGTTACACTGCTTTCGGAGCTCAGGTAGAAATCCATATCGGAATAGCTGTCAGATTCTGAGGAACTCGAACTAGTTGCAGGATTCATCTTGCACGGTTAGATAAAGGATTTTCGGTATGAAATGATTTTCAGATATCGGATGATATTCTATTTGCATAGAATACCTATATAGAGTACAAAGGATTCCGCAAATTATGGAGGAATTTTCGGAAGCTGTCAGACAAAGTTGACACTAACAGATACGCTAAGATATGAATTTTGTCTATACACTAATCATGCAATCAATGCAGTAAGACGTGTCTAGACTAAGAATGTTAAGCAGGTAATTCTCGACAAGAGATGATAAGCAAAACTTTTGACATGCAGACACGGTCGAAGTCCAGACTCATTAATGAATCATAACAACTTATCAGTTAGACACACTAATGCAAGACCTGGTTCGCTAAGACCAATGCTCTGATACCAACTATAATGACCCGTCCAAATCTATATGGACGAATACAATAACATTTGGTCCCATTGCGAGGTTTTGACCTCTATATGATACGTTTTACAAACATTGCATTCGTTTTTAGAAGACAACTTTCATTACAACGGTAGTTGACAAGTATGCATACCATTTTACAATATAACCAAACTTTAAATAACTTAATCTGTCATTTACTTAATAATATAATCTTTTTGAACTCAACGACTCGAATGCAACGTCTTTAGAAATATGCCAAGAATGACTCCACGTAATATCTTTAATTTGAGCAAATGCACAGCGGAAGATTTCTTTCATACCTGAGAATAAACATGCTTAAAAGTGTCAACCAAAAGGTTGATGAGTTCATTAGTTTATCATAAATATTCATTTCCAACAATTTAATAGACCACAAGATTTCCATTTTTCATTTTCATTTCCATAATCATTATACAGGCATTTCGCAATCTGCATAAAGATAAAATCATTCATATGGTGAACACTTGGTAACTGAACTAACAGAATGCATATAGAATATCCCCCGCATACAGGCATTTCACAATCTGCATTGTAGTGACCCGAACTTTTCCATGTTTATATATATTAATTGAGATTGATATTTACATGATTAAATGTTTCCAACATGTTAAGCAATCAAACTTGTTAAGACTTGATTAATTGAAATATGTTTCATATAGACAATTGACCACCCAAGTTGACCGGTGATTCACGAACGTTAAAACTTGTAAAAACTATATGATGACATATATATGGATATATATATATAGTTAACATGATACTATGATAAGTAAACATATCATTAAGTATATTAACAATGAACTACATATGTAAAAACAAGACTACTAACTTAATGATTTTTAAACGAGACATATATGTAACGATTATCGTTGTAAAGACATTTAATGTATATATATCATATTAAGAGATATTCATACATGATAATATCATGATAATATAATAATTTAAAATCTCATTTGATATTATAAACATTGGGTTAACAACATTTAACAAGATCGTTAACCTAAAGGTTTCAAAACAACACTTACATGTAACGACTAACGATGACTTAACGACTCAGTTAAAATGTATATACATGTAGTGTTTTAATATGTATTTATACACTTTTGAAAGACTTCAATACACTTATCAAAATACTTCTACTTAACAAAAATGCTTACAATTACATCCTCGTTCAGTTTCATCAACAATTCTGCTCGTATCCACCCGTATTCATACTCGTACAATACACAGCTTTTAGATGTATGTACTATTGGTATATACACTCCAATGATCAGCTCTTAGCAGCCCATGTGAGTCACCTAACACATGTGGGAACCATCATTTGGCAACTAGCATGAAATATCTCATAAAATTACAAAAATATGAGTAATCATTCATGACTTATTTACATGAAAACAAAATTACATATCCTTTATATCTAATCCATACACCAACGACTAAAAACACCTACAAACACTTTCATTCTTCAATTTTCTTCATCTAATTGATCTCTCTCAAGTTCTATCTTCAAGTTCTAAGTGTTCTTCATAAATTCCAAAAGTTCTAGTTTCATAAAATCAAGAATACTTTCAAGTTTGCTAGCTCACTTCCAATCTTGTAAGGTGATCATCCAACCTCAAGAAATCTTTGTTTCTTACAGTAGGTTATCATTCTAATACAAGGTAATAATCATATTCAAACTTCGGTTCAATTTCTATAACTATAACAATCTTATTTCAAGTGATGATCTTACTTGAACTTGTTTTCGTGTCATGATTCTGCTTCAAGAACTTCGAGCCATCCAAGGATCCGTTGAAGCTAGATCCATTTTTCTCTTTTCCAGTAGGTTTATCCAAGGGACTTAAGGTAGTAATGATGTTTATAACATCATTCGATTCATACATATAAAGCTATCTTATTCGAAGGTTTAAACTTGTAATCACTAGAACATAGTTTAGTTAATTCTAAACTTGTTCGCAAACAAAAGTTAATCCTTCTAACTTGACTTTTAAAATCAACTAAACACATGTTCTATATCTATATGATATGCTAACTTGATGATTTAAAACCTGGAAACACGAAAAACACCGTAAAACCGGATTTACGCCGTCGTAGTAACACCGCGGGCTGTTTTGGGTTAGTTAATTAAAAACTATGATAAAATTTGATTTAAAAGTTGTTATTCTGAGAAAATGATTTTTATTATGAACATGAAACTATATCCAAAAATTATGGTTAAACTCAAAGTGGAAGTATTTTTTCTAAAATGGTCATCTAGACGTCGTTCTTTCGACTGAAATGACTACCTTTACAAAAACGAATTGTAAATTATTTTTCCGACTATAAACCTATACTTTTTCTGTTTAGATTCATAAAATAGAGTTCAATATGAAACCATAGAAATTTGATTCACTCAAAACGGATTTAAAATGAAGAAGTTATGGGTAAAACAAGATTGGATAATTTTTCTCATTTTAGCTACGTGAAAATTGGTAACAAATCTATTCCAACCATAACTTAATCAACTTGTATTGTATATTATGTAATCTTGAGATACCATAGACACGTATACAATGTTTCGACCTATCATGTCGACACATCTATATATATTTCGGAACAACCATAGACACTCTATATGTGAATGTTGGAGTTAGCTATACAGGGTTGAGGTTGATTCCAAAATATATATAGTTTGAGTTGTGATCAATACTGAGATACGTATACACTGGGTCGTGGATTGATTCAAGATAATATTTATCGATTTATTTCTGTACATCTAACTGTGGACAACTAGTTGTAGGTTACTAACGAGGACAGCTGACTTAATAAACTTAAAACATCAAAATATATTAAAAGTGTTGTAAATATATTTTGAACATACTTTGATATATATGTATATATTGTTATAGGTTCGTGAATCAACCAGTGGCCAAGTCTTACTTCCCGACGAAGTAAAAATCTGTGAAAGTGAGTTATAGTCCCACTTTTAAAATCTAATATTTTTGGGATGAGAATACATGCAGGTTTTATAAATGATTTACAAAATAGACACAAGTACGTGAACTACATTCTATGGTTGAATTATCGAAATCGAATATGCCCCTTTTTATTAAGTCTGGTAATCTAAGAATTAGGGAACAGACACCCTAATTGACGCGAATCCTAAAGATAGATCTATCGGGCCCAACAAGCCCCATCCAAAGTACCGGATGCTTTAGTACTTCGAAATTTATATCATATCCGAAGGGTGTCCCAGAATGATGGGGATATTCTTATATATGCATCTTGTTAATGTCGGTTACCAGGTGTTCACCATATGAATGATTTTTATCTCTATGTATGGGATGTGTATTGAAATATGAAATCTTGTGGTCTATTGTTACGATTTGATATATATAGGTTAAACCTATAACTCACCAACATTTTTGTTGACGTTTTAAGCATGTTTATTCTCAGGTGATTATTAAGAGCTTCCGCTGTCGCATACTTAAATAAGGACGAGATTTGGAGTCCATGCTTGTATGATATTGTGTAAAAACTGCATTCAAGAAACTTATTTTGTTGTAACATATTTGTATTGTAAACCATTATGTAATGGTCGTGTGTAAACAGGATATTTTAGATTATCATTATTTGATAATCTAAGTAAAGCTTTTTAAACCTTTATTGATGAAATAAAGGTTATGGTTTGTTTTAAAATGAATGCAGTCTTTGAAAAACGTCTCATATAGAGGTCAAAACCTCGCAACGAAATCAATTAATATGGAACGTTTTTAATCAATAAGAACGGGACATTTCAGTTGGTATCCGAGCGTTGGTCTTAGAGAACCAGAATTTTGCATTAGTATGTCTTATCGAGTTTGTTAGGATGCATTAGTGAGTCTGGACTTCGACCGTGTTTACTTGAAAAATGATTGCTTAACAAATTTTGTTGGAAACTATATATTTTTAACATGTGAATATTATGTGATATATTAATCTCTTAACGCGTTTGATATTATGTGATAGATGTCTACCTCTAGAACAAGTCCCATTGACTCACCTAATAATAATGAAGAGTCAAATGTAAATTGGAATGATTCGTGGACTGATTCACAAGTTCCCGAAGAGGAACCGGAAGAAGAGTCAGAACCGGAAGAAGAATCGGAACCGGAAGAAGAATCGGAACCGGATGAAGAAATAGAACCGGTGGGGGAAATAATAAAACGGTTAAGTAAAAGAAAATCCTCAACCAACCGACCAAGGTTAATTATGGTCAATGGTGTTTCCGCCAAGGAAGCAAAATATTGGGAGGATTACCAATTCTCCGATGAATCGGATTCCGACGAGAATTCCGATGATGTTATAGAAATTATCCCAACTGAATTTAAAAAGGCAAAAGAAAATAATAAGGGAAAGGGCATAAAAATAGAGAAATCTAATTCCAACTCCGATGAACTTTATATGTATCGTCAACCCCCGAAGTCCTTAAGTTGTAACAATGACCCGGGAACCTCTAAACCACCAGGTTTTTCTAAACCAATGTGGATAACGACGGCTCGTATTAGGAGAACATCATATATCCCTAGAAACTTGGCAAAATGAACCAAAACCGAAGAAGAAGAAACAAGCGAGTCGGAATAAGATAGTTGTATTCGTGTGGTGTAATATATGTAATATAGTGTGCTTATGCTTTATGATATATGTAAAAATTGCTTGTATTAATAAGTATTTTTTTTTATGAATCTAACTCTTGTCTATTTTACAGTATAAAAACACAAAATGGATAGACAACCCAATATTTTAAGAGACCTACCCGGAGACATGATTGATGAAATCTTGTCTAGAGTCGGTCAGAATTCTTCGGCACAACTATTTAAGGCGAGATCAGTTTGTAAGACATTCGAAGAGCGTTCCAAGAATGCCTTGATTTATAAAAGGCTTTCGTTCGAAAGATGGGGGATATCACATTGGGAAATCCATAAGTTACGATGTGTTTACTTTGACGCATATATTGCGGGGAACCCAAATGCTATTTTACGCAATGGGTTAAGAAATTATTTTGACTCAATATATCCGAATATTGGACTTCGTGATTTAGAAAAAGCGGCTAACATGCAACATAAAGAAGCATGTTATGCTTACGGATTAGTAATGTTCGCTTCTCACCAAAGTGAGAACAAGAACATCGGGCTACAACTATTAAACAAAACGTTCCCACAAGTGACGGAGTCGGTAATTGGGGTAAGAAATGAGGTTTTTAGATTGTTACGGGACTGTTGGACATTACGTAACCCTCGTCCCTTTGACGACGTTACAACACGCTGTCTTATCAACGGCCATAACGGTTATGTTCCACAAGACCAAGGATGGGAAGTAGTCCTAGTAAAACCAGAATGCATGACTTGTTTCTGGACGTATGAATTACGTGTCTTTATTGCCTTTGCTGAACGACTTGTGTACTAGCTAGAATTATCTTCACAACCATCTTGTATCAAATTTATTGTGTGCTATATTTCATGCTATATGTAAAATAAGCGGTATTGTAAGTTTGTAAAATAGTGTGTAAAAGTTTGAACACGAAATATTATTATAATCAGTTTTTCATATAGAATTGTAGTAGTTGAATTGTATATTAGCTACTAAGTATGAACTTAACGGGTAGGTACTACCCGAATTTAAACTTATAAAACGCTAATATGAAGAAAAAGCTTTTATAAACGAGTTCATATTATGCTACGATATACTATTAACTACTCTTAATATTCTGTATGATTAACTTGTTCCATTTAACTATTTTGAAGGAAATGGCACCGACTACTCGACACACCGTGAATATGAATGAAGAGGAATTCCGTACTTTTCTAGCTTCAAACATAGCCGCAGTACAGGCTGCGCTACATACCAACAATAACCTTGGATCTAGCAGTACAGGAAATCGTGTAGGATGCACCTACAAAGAATTCACTGCCTGCAAACCTTTGGAATTTGATGGAACCGAAGGACCGATCGGATTGAAACGGTGGACCGAGAAGGTCGAATCGGTGTTTGCCATAAGTAAGTGTACTGAAGAGGACAAAGTAAAGTACGCTACGCATACCTTCACAGGTTCTGCGTTAACATGGTGGAATACCTATCTAGAGCAAGTGGGACAAGACGATGCGTACGCACTACCGTGGTCAGCATTCAAGCACTTGATGAACGAGAAGTACCGTCCCAGAACCGAGGTCAATAAGCTCAAGACAGAACTTAGAGGGTTACGAACCCAAGGATTTGATATTACCACGTACGAAAGACGATTCATAGAATTGTGCCTATTGTGTCCGGGAGCATTCGAAGATGAGGAAGAGAAGATCGACGCGTTTGTGAAAGGATTACCGGAAAGAATCCAAGAAGATATAAGTTCACACGAGCCCGCCTCCATACAACAGGCATGTAGAATGGCTCACAAACTCGTGAACCAGATTGAAGAAAGAATTAAAGAACAGACTGCTGAAGAGGCCAATGTGAAGCAAGTCAAAAGAAAGTGGGAGGAAAACGGTGATAAGAATCACCAATACAACAACAACAGCAATTACAACAATAATCGCAACAATTATCCCAACAATCGCAACATCAATCGCAACTACAACAAACGGCCCAACAACAACAACAACAACAACAATTACAACAACAACAACAACAGCAACTACAACAATCATCCAAACAACAATAATAACCGCAACAACAACAACAATCAGAAGCAGCTATGCCAAAGGTGTGAAAAGTATCACTCGGGGTTCTGCACCAAATTTTGCAACAAGTGTAAAAGAAATGGTCATAGTGCGGCGAAGTGTGAGGTCTACGGACCAGGGGTTAATAGAACGAAAGGAACAAATGGTGTCGGAACGAGTAATGGCGGAGCAAGTAGTGTCGGAGCAAGTTATGCCAATGTAGTTTGTTATAAATGTGGAAAACCGGGCCACATTATTAAAAATTGCCCGAACCAGGAGAACACGAATGGACAAGGCCGCAGAAGAGTTTTCAATATTAATGCGACAGAGGCACAAGAAGACCCGGAGCTTGTTACGGATACGTTTCTTATTGACAATAAATCTGCTTATGTTTTATTTGATTCGGGTGCGGATAGAAGCTATATGAGTAGAGATTTTTGTGCTAAATAAAGTTGTCCATTGACGCCTTTGGATAGTAAATTTTTACTCGAATTAGCAAATGGTAAATTAATTTCAGCAGATAATATATGTCGGAATCGAGAAATTAAACTGGTTAGCGAAACATTTAAGATTGATTTGATACCAGTAGAGTTAGGGAGTTTTGATGTGATAATCGGTATGGACTGGTTGAAAGAAGTGAAAGCAGAGATCGTTTGTTACAAAAATGCAATTCGCATTATACGAGAAAAAGGAAAACCCTTAATGGTGTACGGAGAAAAGGGCAACACGAAGCTACATCTTATTAGTAATTTGAAGGCACAAAAACTAATAAGAAAAGGTTGCTATGTTGTTCTAGCACACATCGAGAAAGTACAAACTGAAGAAAAGAGCATCAATGATGTTCCCATTGCAAAAGAATTTCCCGATGTATTTCCGAAAGAATTACCGGGATTACCCCCACATCGATCCGTTGAATTTCAAATAGATCTTGTACCAGGAGCTACACCAATAGCTCGTGCTCCTTACAGACTCGCACCCAGCGAGATGAAAGAACTGCAAAGCCAATTACAAGAACTTTTAGAGCGTGGTTTCATTCGACCAAGCACATCACCGTGGGGAGCTCCTGTTTTGTTTGTCAAGAAGAAAGATGGTACATTCAGGTTGTGTATCGACTACCGAGAGTTGAACAAACTTACCATTAAGAACCGCTACCCACTACCGAGAATCGACGACTTATTTGATCAACTACAAGGCTCGTCTGTTTATTCAAAGATTGACTTACGTTCCGGGTATCATCAAATGCGGGTGAAAGAAGATGATATTCCAAAGACTGCTTTCAGAACACGTTACGGTCATTACGAGTTTATGGCCATACCGTTTGGTTTAACTAATGCACCAGCTGTGTTCATGGACCTTATGAACCGAGTGTGTGGACCATACCTTGACAAGTTTGTCATTGTTTTCATTGATGACATACTTATTTACTCAAAGAATGACCAAGAACACGGTGAACATTTGAGAAAGGTGTTAGAAGTATTGAGGAAGGAAGAATTGTACGCTAAATTTTCAAAGTGTGCATTTTGGTTGGAAGAAGTTCAATTCCTCGGTCACATAGTGAACAAAGAAGGTATTAAGGTGGATCCGGCAAAGATAGAAACTGTTGAAAAGTGGGAAACCCCGAAAACTCCGAAACACATACGCCAGTTTTTAGGACTAGCTGGTTACTACAGAAGGTTCATCCAAGACTTTTCCAGAATAGCAAAACCCTTGACTGCATTAACGCATAAAGGGAAGAAATTTGAATGGAATGATGAACAAGAGAAAGCGTTTAAGTTATTGAAGAAAAAGCTAACTACGGCACCTATATTGTCATTGCCTGAAGGGAATGATGATTTTGTGATTTATTGTGACGCATCAAAGCAAGGTCTCGGTTGTGTATTAATGCAATGAACGAAGGTGATTGCTTATGCGTCTAGACAATTGAAGATTCACGAACAAAATTATACGACGCATGATTTGGAATTAGGCGCGGTTGTTTTTGCATTAAAGACTTGGAGGCACTACTTATATGGGGTCAAAAGTATTATATATACCGACCACAAAAGTCTTCAACACATATTTTATCAGAAACAACTGAATATGAGGCAGCGTAGGTGGATTGAATTGTTGAATGATTACGACTTTGAGATTCGTTACCACCCGGGGAAGGAAAATGTGGTAGCCGATGCCTTGAGCAGGAAGGACAGAGAACCCATTCGAGTAAAATCTATGAATATAATGATTCATAATAACCTTACTACTCAAATAAAGGAGGCGCAACAAGGAGTTTTAAAAGAGGGAAATTTAAAGGATGAAATACCCAAAGGATCGGAGAAGCATCTTAATATTCGGGAAGACGGAACCCGGTATAGGGCTGAAAGGATTTGGGTACCAAAATTTGGAGATATGAGAGAAATGGTACTTAGAGAAGCTCATAAAACCAGATACTCAATACATCCTGGAACGGGGAAGATGTACAAGGATCTCAAGAAATATTTTTGGTGGCCGGGTATGAAAGCCGATGTTGCTAAATACGTAGGAGAATGTTTGACGTGTTCTAAGGTCAAAGCTAAGCATCAGAAACCATCAGGTCTACTTCAACAACCCGAAATCCCGAAATGGAAATGGGAAAACATTACCATGGATTTCATCACTAAATTGCCAAGGACTGCAAGTGGTTTTGATACTATTTGGGTAATAGTTGATCGTCTCACCAAATCAGCACACTTCCTGCCAATAAGAGAAGATGACAAGATGGAGAAGTTAGCACGACTGTATTTGAAGGAAGTCGTCTCCAGACATGGAATACCAATCTCTATTATCTCTTATAGGGATGGCAGATTTATTTCAAGATTCTGGCAGACATTACAGCAAGCATTAGGAACTCGTCTAGACATGAGTACTGCCTATCATCCACAAACTGATGGGCAGAGCGAAAGGACGATACAAACGCTTGAAGACATGCTACGAGCATGTGTTATTGATTTCGGAAACAGTTGGGATCGACATCTACCGTTAGCAGAATTTTCCTACAACAACAGCTACCATTCAAGCATTGAGATGGCGCCGTTTGAAGCACTTTATGGTAGAAAGTGCAGGTCTCCGATTTGTTGGAGTGAAGTGGGGGATAGACAGATTACGGGTCTGGAGATTATACAAGAAACTACCGAGAAGATCATCCAAATTCAACAACGGTTGAAAACCGCCCAAAGTCGACAAAAGAGCTACGCTGACAATAAAAGAAAAGATATAGAATTTGAAATTGGAGAGATGGTCATGCTTAAAGTTGCACCTTGGAAAGGCGTTGTTCGATTTGGTAAACGAGGGAAATTAAATCCAAGGTATATTGGACCATTCAAGATTATTGATCGTGTCGGACCAGTAGCTTACCGACTAGAGTTACCTCAACAACTCGCGGCTGTACATAACACTTTCCACGTCTCGAATTTGAAGAAATGTTTTGCTAAAGAAAATCTCACTATTCCGTTAGATGAAATCCAAATCAACGAAAAACTTCAATTCATCGAAGAACCCGTCGAAATAATGGATCGTGAGGTTAAAAGACTTAAGCAAAACAAGATACCAATTGTTAAGGTTCGATGGAATGATCGTAGAGGACCCGAGTTCACCTGGGAGCGTGAAGATCAGATGAAGAAGAAATACCCGCATCTATTTCCAGAAGATTCGTCAACACCTTCAACAGCTTAAAATTTCGGGACGAAATTTATTTAACGGGTAGGTACTGTAGTGACCCGAACTTTTCCATGTTTATATATATTAATTGAGATTGATATTTACATGATTAAATGTTTCCAACATGTTAAGCAATCAAACTTGTTAAGACTTGATTAATTGAAATATGTTTCATATAGACAATTGACCACCCAAGTTGACCGGTGATTCACGAACGTTAAAACTTGTAAAAACTATATGATGACATATATATGGATATATATATAGTTAACATGATACTATGATAAGTAAACATATCATTAAGTATATTAACAATGAACTACATATGTAAAAACAAGACTACTAACTTAATGATTTTTAAACGAGACATATATGTAACGATTATCGTTGTAAAGACATTTAATGTATATATATCATATTAAGAGATATTCATACATGATAATATCATGATAATATAATAATTTAAAATCTCATTTGATATTATAAACATTGGTTTAACAACATTTAACAAGATCGTTAACCTAAAGGTTTCAAAACAACACTTACATGTAACGACTAACGATGACTTAACGACTCAGTTAAAATGTATATACATGTAGTGTTTTAATATGTATTTATACACTTTTGAAAGACTTCAATACACTTATCAAAATACTTCTACTTAACAAAAATGCTTACAATTACATCCTCGTTCAGTTTCATCAACAATTCTGCTCGTATCCACCCGTATTCGTACTCGTACAATACACAGCTTTTAGATGTATGTACTATTGGTATATACACTCCAATGATCAGCTCTTAGCAGTCCATGTGAGTCACCTAACACATTTGGGAACCATCATTTGGCAACTAGCATGAAATATCTCATAAAATTACAAAAATATGAGTAATCATTCATGACTTATTTACATGAAAACAAAATTACATATCCTTTATATCTAATCCATACACCAACGACCAAAAACACCTACAAACACTTTCATTCTTCAATTTTCTTCATCTAATTGATCTCTCTCAAGTTCTATCTTCAAGTTCTAAGTGTTCTTCATAAATTCCAAAAGTTCTAGTTTCATAAAATCAAGAATACTTTCAAGTTTGCTAGCTCACTTCCAATCTTGTAAGGTGATCATCCAACCTCAAGAAATCTTTGTTTCTTACAGTAAGTTATCATTCTAATACAAGGTAATAATCATATTCAAACTTTGGTTCAATTTCTATAACTATAATAATCTTATTTCAAGTGATGATCTTACTTGAACTTGTTTTCGTGTCATGATTCTGCTTCAAGAACTTCGAGCCATCCAAGGATCCGTTGAAGCTAGATCCATTTTTTTCTTTTCCAGTAGGTTTATCCAAGGAACTTAAGGTAGTAATGATGTTCATAACATCATTCGATTCATACATATAAAGCTATCTTATTCGAAGGTTTAAACTTGTAATTACTAGAACATAGTTTAGTTAATTCTAAACTTGTTCGCAAACAAAAGTTAATCCTTCTAAATTGACTTTTAAAATCAACTAAACACATGTTCTATATCTATATGATATGCTAACTTGATGATTTAAAACCTGGAAACACTAAAAACACCGTAAAACTGGATTTACGCCGTCGTAGTAACACCGCGGGCTGTTTTGGGTTAGTTAATTAAAAACTATGATAAACTTTGATTTAAAAGTTGTTATTCTGAGAAAATGATTTTTATTATGAACATGAAACTATATCCAAAAATTATGGTTAAACTCAAAGTGGAAGTATGTTTTCTAAAATGGTCATCTAGACGTCGTTCTTTCGACTGAAATGCCTACCTTTACAAAAACGACTTGTAACTTATTTTTCCGACTATAAACCTATACTTTTTCTGTTTAGATTCATAAAATAGAGTTCAATATGAAACCATAGAAATTTGATTCACTCAAAACGGATTTAAAATGAAGAAGTTATGGGTAAAACAAGATTGGATAATTTTTCTCATTTTAGCTACGTGAAAATTGGTAACAAATCTATTCCAACCATAACTTAATCAACTTGTATTGTATATTATGTAATCTTGAGATACCATAGACACGTATACAATGTTACGACCTATCATGTCGACACATCTATATATATTTCGGAACAACCATAGACACTCTATATGTGAATGTTGGAGTTAGCTATACAGGGTTGAGGTTGATTCCAAAATATATATAGTTTGAGTTGTGATCAATACTGAGATACGTATACACTGGGTCGTGGATTGATTCAAGATAATATTTATCGATTTATTTCTGTACATCTAACTGTGGACAACTAGTTGTAGGTTACTAACGAGGACAGCTGACTTAATAAACTTAAAACATCAAAATATATTAAAAGTGTTGTAAATATATTTTGAACATACTTTGATATATATGTATATATTGTTATAGGTTCGTGAATCAACCATTGGCCAAGTCTTACTTCCCGACGAAGTAAAAATCTGTGAAAGTGAGTTATAGTCCCACTTTTAAAATCTAATATTTTTGGAATGAGAATACATGCAGGTTTTATAAATGATTTACAAAATAGACACAAGTACGTGAACTACATTCTATGGTTGAATTATCGAAATCGAATATGCCCCTTTTTATTAAGTCTGGTAATCTAAGAATTAGGGAACAGACACCCTAATTGACGCGAATCCTAAAGATAGATCTATCGGGCCCAACAAGCCCCATCCAAAGTACCGGATGCTTTAGTACTTCGAAATTTATATCATATCCGAAGGGTGTCCCGGAATGATGGAGATATTCTTATATATGCATCTTGTTAATGTCGGTTACCAGGTGTTCACCATATGAATGATTTTTATCTCTATGTATGGGATGTGTATTGAAATATGAAATCTTGTGGTCTATTGTTACGATTTGATATATATAGGTTAAACCTATAACTCACCAACATTTTTGTTGACGTTTTAAGCATGTTTATTCTCAGGTGATTATTAAGAGCTTCCGCTGTCGCATACTTAAATAAGGACGAGATTTGGAGTCCATGCTTGTATGATATTGTGTAAAAACTGCATTCAAGAAACTTATTTTGTTGTAACATATTTGTATTGTAAACCATTATGTAATGGTCGTGTGTAAACAGGATATTTTAGATTATCATTATTTGATAATCTAAGTAAAGCTTTTTAAACCTTTATTGATGAAATAAAGGTTATGGTTTGTTTTAAAATGAATGCAGTCTTTGAAAAACGTCTCATATAGAGGTCAAAACCTCGCAACGAAATCAATTAATATGGAACATTTTTAATCAATAAGAACGGGACATTTCATGCATGCTATATACCGGCCGTCGCAATCAGTATATATCAATCGAAGTACTAAAGCATTCGTAACCCGAATGGGACGTGTCAAGGTCCATAGATCTATCTTTAGGATTCACGTCAATTAGGGGCCATTTCCCTAATTCTTAGGCTACCAAGCTAACAAGGGGCGATATTCGGTATTCGTAATCCAACCATAGAATATAGTTTAAGTACTTGTGTCCATTTCGTAAAACAGTTTATAAAATAGCGCATGTATTCTCAGCCCAAAAATATAATAAAAGGGAATAATGAAACTCACTTTCACAAATTTTCAATTCGTCGAAAAACAGACTTAGCCACGGATCGATTCACGAACCTATAACAAATATATACATATATATCAAAGTATGATAAATATATTCAAATCATATTTTTATTTACGTGTTGATGATTTAAGTTGTCAAGTTAGCAGTCCAACGTTAGTAGTCCAATGTTAGCAGTCCAACGTTAGTAGTCCATATATATAGTTCAATACATCACCCTAGAATAATCAAGACGTATTGTAAATATAATGTCTAAGACTCAATCACAACCCATTGTACAACTATTGTCTTTGAAGTTATCTCGACGTGTTGTGTACACATGTCTTACGATTTATCTGACATATTGTAAATGTATTGTCTAAGACTCAATCACAACCCATTGTACAACTATTGTCTTTGAAGTTATCTCGACGTGTTGTGTACATGTGTCTTACGATTTATCTGACGTATTGTATATATATTGTCTAAGGTTTAATCACGACCCACTGTACAAACTGTTGTCTTTGAAGTTATCTCGACGTATTGTGTACATGTGTCTTACGATTAACCAAGACTAGTATAGTACAAGGAAATATGTATAAATACATGTATAATACAAGAAAAGTTAGCTAGGACATGTTTAGTATAGATTTTTGCAAAATAATCCCGTAGCTATTTTGGTGATTTCTAACCAATCTTGTTTTGCCCATATCTTCTTCGTTATAAATCGGTTTTGAGTGATTCAAATTGCTATGGTTTCGTAATGAACTGTAGTATTTAGAACTAAACTTAAAAAGTAGTGGTTTATAGTCGAATTTACAGGTTACAAGTCCATATTTGAAAGAGGCAGTCGTTTCCGTCGAAAGAACGACATCTTGATGACCATTTTGAAAAACATACTTCTACTTTGAGTTTAACCATAATTTTTGGATATGTTATCATGTTTATTTGAAATATTATTTTCCCAAAATACAAATCTTTAAATCAAAGTCTAAGATAGTTTTTTTTAATTATCCAACCCAAAACAGCCCCCGGTTTTACTACGACGGCGTATGTCCGGTTTTACGGTGTTCTTCGTGTTTCCAAATTTTAACTCATTAAATTAGCATATCATATAGATATAAAATATGTGTTAAGTTATTTTTAAAAGTCAAGTTATAAGGATTAACTTTGTTTGCGAACAAATTTAGAATTAACTAAACTATGTTCTAGTGATTACAAGTTATTTTCTTCAAATAAGATGATTATATAAGTATAAATCGAACGATGTTATGAACATCATTACTACCTCAAGTTTAGTAGGTAAACCTACTGGAAGTGACAATAAATGATCTAGCTTCAAAGGATCTTGGATGGCTTGAAAGTTCTTGAAGTAGAATCATGACACGAAAACAAGTTCAAGTAAGATTATCACTCGAATTAAGATAGTTATAGTTATAGGAATTGAATCAAAGTTTGTATATGAGTATTACCTTGATTTAGAATGATATCTTACTGTAAACAACAAGGATTTCTTGAGGTTGGATTATCACTTTACAAGATTGAAAGTGAGCTAGTAAACTTGAAAGTATTCTTGATTTTATGAAACCAGAACTTGTAGAATTTATGAAGAACACTTAGAACTTGAAGATGGAACTTGAGAGAGATAAATTAGATGAAGAAAATTGAATAATGAAAGTATTTGTAGGTGTTTTTAGTCGTTGGTATATGGATTAGATATAAAGGATGTGTAATTTTGTTTTCATGTAAATAATTCATGAATGATTTATAATATTTTTGTAATTTTGTGTAATCATTTATGCTAGTTGCCAAAAGATGATTCCCACATGTTTAATGACTCACATGGGCTGCTAAGGATCTGATGATTGAGTGTATATACCAATAGTATATACATCTAGAAGCTGTGTATTGTACGAGTACGAATACGGGTGCATACGAGTAAAATTGTTGATGAAAATGAACGAGAATGTAATCGTAAGCATTTTTGTTAAGTATAAGTATTTTGATATATGTTCTTAAGGCTTTCAAAAGTGTATTAATACATATTAATACAATACATATATATACATTTTAATTAAGTCGTTATTTCGTCGTTAATCGTTACATGTATATATTGTTTCGAAACCCTTAAATTAGTAGTCTCGTTTTTATGTATATAGTTCATTGTTAATACACTTAATGATATACTTAATTATCATTATATCATGTTAAACATAATGTATTAATATATCTTAATACAATACATATGTATTTATTTTAATTAAGACGTTATTACGTCGATAACCGTTACATATATATCTTGTTTCAAATTCCTTAATTTAGTAGTCTCATTTTATGTATATAACCCATTGTTAATATACTTAATGAGATACTTACTTATCATAATACCATGTTAAATATATATACATATGTCCATATATATATATCATCATGTCGTTTTTATAAGTTTTAACGTTTGTGAATCGTCGGACAAACTGGGTGGTCAAATGTTTATGTAAAATCCATTTCAATCAATCAAGTCTTAACAAGTTTGATTGCTTAACATGTTGGAAACATTTAATCATTTAAAGATTAAGTTTAAATTTGGTCGGAAATTTCCGGGTCGTCACATTGGGCCAGTGGCTTATCGACTTGAACTACCTCAACAACTCGCTGGCGTACATAACACCTACCAAGTATCGAATTTGAAGAAATGCTTAGCTAAAAAAGATCTCACTATTCCTTTAGATGAAATTAATATCGACGAAAAACTACAATTCGTTGAAGAACCCGTCGAAATAATGGATCGTGAGGTTAAAGGGCTTAAGCAAAGCAAAATACCAATCGTTAAGGTTGGATGGAATGCTCGTAGAAGATCCGAGTTCACATTTGAGCGTGAAGATCAGATGAAGCAGAAATACCCGCACTTATTTCCAGATGATGCGTCAACGCCTACAGCTGCTTAAAATTTTAGGACGAAATTTATTTAACGGGTACGTACTGTAACGACCCGGATTTTTCTATGAATATTATATGAGATTAATATTTACATGATTAAATGTTTCCAACATGTTAAGCAATCAAACTTGTTAAGACTTGAATGTTTGAAACGAATTTTACATAAACATTGACCACCCAGTTTGTCTGACGATTCACGAACATTAAAACTTGTAAAAACGACATGATCATATATATATATATATATATATATATATATATATATATATATATATATATATATATATATATATATATATATATATATATATATAACATGATAGAATGATAAGTAAATATCTCATTAATTATATTAACAATGAATAAGATACATAAAATGAGACTACTAAATTAAGGATTTAGAAACGATATATATATGTAACGATTATCGACCTAATAACGTCTTAACTAAAATAAATACATATGTATCGTATTAAGATATATTAATACACTATGTTTAACATAATAAAATGATAATTAAGTATATCATTAAGTGTATTAACAATGAACTATATACATAAAACGAGACTACTAACTTAAGGGTTTCGAAACAATATATACATGTAACGATTAACGACGAAATAACGACTTAATTAAAATGTATATATATGTAATGTATTAAGAAGTATTAATACACTTTAAAAGACTTAAAGATATATATCAAAATACTTATACTTATCAAAGATAACTATAATTGTATTCTAATTCTTTTTCATCAAGAATTTTACTTGTATTCATACGGTATTCTCACCCGTATAATACCCAGCTTCTAGATGTACATACTATTGGTATATACACTCAAATGATCAGCTCTTAGCAGCCTTTTATGAGTCAACAAACATGTGGAAACCATCATTTAACATCTAGCATCAAATAATTAGCAAAATTACAAACTAATGTAGCCGATATGACAAGGCAAACTTCACGTGAATCTTCACACTCACAAACACATTCTCATTTCAATTTTCTTGCATCAAATTAATCTCTCTCAAGTTCTATATTTATGTTCTAAGTGTTCTTCATCATCTTCATCAAAATCTAGCTCAATCTAGCTCAAAATCCTAACCTAGATCATCATACAAAACAATCACTCAAGAACACTTCGAAAACCCTTTCAAGTTTGCTAGATTACTTTCAATCTTGCAAATCCATTTCAAGTGATCATCCAACATCAAGAAATCTTCATTTATATCAGTAGGTGTTCATTCTAAATCAAGGTAATAATTATATTTAAGCTTTGATTAAATTCTATAAACATAACTATCTTAAATCAAGTAGTAATCTTACTTGAACTTGTTTTCATTCCATGATTCTACTTCAAGAACTTTCAAGCCATCAAAGATCCTTTGAAGCTCAAGATTAATTCTTGTCATTTTCAGTAGGTTTACCTACTATACTTGAGGTAGTATAGATGTTCATAACCTCGTTTGATTCATACTTATATAACTATCTTATTCGAAGAAAATAACTTGTAATCACTAGAACATAGTTTAGTTAATTCTAAACTTGTTCGCAAACAAAGTTAATCCTTCTAACTTGACTTTTTAAAACAACTAAACACATGTATTATATCTATATGATATGCTAACTTAAGGATTTAAAACTAGAAAACACGAAGAACACCGTAAAACTGAACATACGCCGTCGTAGTGAAACCGGGGGCTGTTTTGGGTTGGATAATTAAAAGCTATCTTAAACTTTGAATTTAAAGTTTTTTTTTCTGGGAAAATGATATTTCATATTGTAACGACCCTGGATTTTCTAACGTTTATTTATTAATAATTGTTATTATTAATACGTGTGATTAAACGAATGTATGTTATTACATTTACATGTTGCCATGATTGCCGTACTTGACTTTTGAATGCCCGAAACGTCTTTGTGACACATGAACTTTCCACGAATGGTATTTTTAAATATCATTTACATTCATGATTAAGTTTTATTAATCATTTTGATTAACTATGGTTACTAGTTAATTACTTGTGCTTTAATTGGATTAATTTGTTAATTACTTGAACTTGGGCTTGATTAATGTTATGGACTCATGATCTTGGGCTTATAATCCCACCCTACATCTTAAATGAACTAGTTAGTCCATTTTGTCATGCAAGTATTACTTACAAGTTTAACTAGATGGTTTAAATGTTAATGGAATCTAGTTGCACACCTTTCCCATGTAAACAACCATATTAACCAACTTTTGAAGGCTTTTCATGCATGTATCTTGTGGACAAACTTCTCCTCTCTCCTTTCCCCATGCAAACCGTCGACTTTTTTTTAGGGAGGAGGGGTTCAAAATTTTTTTTGACTACTTAATCTCTTGTATCTTCATTTCACACACATACACTTACTTGCTACTTATCTTTTTCTCTCATTTCTTTCTCTCATTCTTTCTAAATATTGTAAGTAAATTGAAGACTTTTCTCTCTTCTTTTCTTTGTAAAAACCAATTCATATACATCTTCATCATCATCTTTGCTTGTTTGAATACTTGTCTTTGATTATTGTTACTTGTTGTTAGTTAATTACTTACTAGTTTTCAAGAACCAAACTTGTTAGTTTGTTCTTCATTTATCTTGTATTTACAAGAACACACAAGAACATAAACTTTCTAGTTTATGTTCTACACTTAATATGTTAAAAGATTTTAAGTTCATGGTTGTAGAATCATTACTTGTAAGTCATGTTTGTAAACTTAAAGTTTACATTCTTAAAGATCAAACTTTGGTTTGAATCTTTAAAGTATGAACAACCCATGAACTAGTTACTTGTTTACTTAGTTTACTTCTTTATATCATGCACCTTGATTTCTTGTTTGTTGGTCTAAATGGTCAAGTATTACAAGTTAGTCTTGATCTCATACTTTCTTGAACTAAAGCTAACTTTAAAAGTTCAAGAACATGTAAGTAAGCTTTCTTTAATTAAAACTTTGTACACTTATGTTAGATCTAGACTTTTGAGTCTTGGATCTTCAAGATCAAACTAAGAACTATGATCTACATCTTAAGATCTTGATTAGTTAGTTTACTTTCAAGATTGTAGTTCAATATTACCTTTACATTTCATGTATGTGTTGAATCTAAGACTTTGATGTAACTTTGGTTCATCAAAACACTTGCAACACTTAAGTGAGTTGTGCTTCATATCTTAGACATACACTTGGGTTATGATGGTCAAACCTTGGTGAAAATTATGCAAACACATCAACGAGTTGAACACTTGAAGCTATATGCATCAAGGATGAGAACCATGATAAGCATCGAGCACCAAGAACCACCGGAACCTACTGACCCTACTGTTTTACTGTTTCTGTGTCTGACCCGTACGACCTTGGCTACTGTAAAGATGATTTTCAGATAGCTCTGTTCGAGTAGATAACTTTTCATTTAGGACTCGTCTTAATCCGAGTTACGGTTTAGGTATTAATGGCCCTCCGATCGTCACTATGTCTTTTAACGTTGTGCTGAAAATTCTGACCTACTCGCACTTAGACCGTCGCCACGGTCAAACGAAGATGAGTTTGCTTCTGGGATTTTTACCACAACTAAAGGACTCATATACGGAGCCATGGCCACTGGTCTCACCTTATTTCAGTAGGTATAGAGGCCGTGGTGACTGACCAAACTCAGCCTTTATTTTAAACTTCTTTCATAAACGAAACTTACTTTATGTTTGGTGATGAATGATGATGACCTTTAAGACCTAATTTACATACATTTAAACCTATTCGGACGATTTACTGACTTAGTACTATTTGACTTAGGATGAGGACCCGTTTGGACAACCTTCATTACTTGCTTACTTTCCGAGTCATACTTACCGCTACATTATCTTTGTGAGTTACAGCATTCCCTTTTTACTTTAACTATTTGGGACTGAGAATACATGCGTGTTTTACGTTTTACATACTAGGCACGAGTACTTAAACTTATATATGTGTGGGTTATACAACGGCAGAAACATTCCCTTTAGCTCGGTAACGTTTAATCATTGGTTTTTGAACCGGTGAACGCGAATCTTAGATATGGATCCATAGGGTTTGACATCCCCACTCGGGCTAGTCGTGCTAGCATTTAACGAGTGTTTAATACTTCGTAAACATACACACTCGCCAAGTGTACTTTCAGGGGGTATTATAAACGTTAAGTTAGTTACCGAGTGCCCACGGTTGAGCATATACTTAAACATACGGATTTGGATTACTGATTTAAACGCTTGTTGAAGCACTGAAATCTCGTGGCCTACTTGCATTACTGTTATACTTAAACTATAGCTCACCAACCTATGTGTTGACGTTTTTAAGCATGTTTTTCTCAGGTGCTTAAGGTTGCTTCCGCTGTTGTACTAGTCTTGCTGTAGACAACCCGCTGCTTTAGAGATGTCGTGCATGAACGTTTACTTTTGCATTGAAACTTTATTACATTTGAAACATGATTTGTAACGACCATTGGGGTCACGTACTATTACTTATGCTTGCTATTCGTAGAAGCATACTTTGGGTTGTTAAACATTTGATGTTGGTTAAGACATCACTTCTATTATGAATGCAAACTCTTTTGAAACAGCATATAGTGTTTGACCTTGTAATGATCCTGTTGTTGATGGTCCGTACATGTTGATTTAGTACGGGGCATCACATTTGGTATCAGAGCATTGGTTGTAGGGAATTAGGTTGCATTAGTGAGTCTAAGACCGACCCGAGTAGGATTCACTAATAGGACTAATCTACAACTTGCTAGTTTACTTGTTTTCGCTGAACTTACTTCATACTGCTGCTTGCTTTTACTACTATATATCGTATGCTGCTACTTGTTTACACTACTGCATGATATTACCTACTTTCGATTGCATGCTACTGTGTTATATTACTGCATGCCACTATCTGCTTATAGCATGTTACTTCGGTATGATACTGTTACCATTGCCATGCTACGTGCTGTTGTAAACAATCTAGGCTGCTGTAGTTGTTATGCCTGATTACGCGCTTGCTACATGTCTATTATTCGCTATACCGACGTGGAAAACTTATCCTTCCCAGTTCAGATGTTTTCCTGAACTACTTTTCTTACTCGTCTAACCCTAAGAACTAGTAGTGTAATCCACCTGTTACTACTGCTCCACCGTTCCTGAGATCGAAACGTTACTTCACGCAATCTAGAAGATTGTTCAGTTGACACATACTCTGTACGCTTTCATGACCGTCACTTAACTCTTTCATTCTTCACCACTGCTTGACGATCTAACGACACTTCTGCACTTAGGTCCCTACCACTCCAAGACATTGGAGAAGTCGGGAAGGCATTCCCTTTAATGAGGTCATAGTGTCTTCTACTAATGCTGAGCCATACCCAAAGACTTGCGAGTCACCTCGAGACATATCGTATCACTACCTGCTACACGTACAACCCGACGCGAGATCCGGATTGAATATCTAGAAGGAACCTAACAACGTTACTTGAATCCGAACCTTTGAAGAAACTTCGGGACACTTAGGCATTAATACATGATCTACGGAACCTACGCACCCACATCGAGAAACTGTGAGATTAGTTATGTCGATTCCGTTTTGAGATGGCATAAATAAAGCACCGTTAGATGAAATTGTGTATAATTGGAAGTGATCACGTTACATTGACCATATGAAATGATATTGGAATGAACGTACGATTTAGTACAATATAATGACGCCAGGCCAGCGTGATTATATTGAAGTAAATCATGCAGAAGTTCCAATGTTACTACATGAGGAATATGGGGTGATCCAGGGAAAATTTTGGCAGGGATCATTTGAGCATACGCATTATAGTCTGTTAAAGGTAGGAAAGGAATAACCACATAGCCCAGATACTACACAAGAAGGGCTTTGATTGCAGAACTGATAACCCGAAAATTTGTTATAAATATCGACACCCTGGACATTGAAGGAGAAAGTTCTCATATAGGAAAAACTTTAAACTTACCTGCGGTAAAGAAATCATTATGGAAACTTGCATGGATCCTGATTCTTGTTAGGGTACGTTTCGGCACAACGTTTTATTGGTTCGGAGTTGTTCAATACTAGAATGATAGAAACCTTACATCTAAGAACCTTAGCATTATCATGAATAATAAACCATCAACAACCATGGGAATTAAGTATTCTATAGGGCACAAGCAAATGGTAAACTGAGGAAGATAGAGGAATAATTTAAGGTAGTACTTTAAGATTAACAGGTGGGTCATTTGGAGATGACCTCATATTAACCAAACTTGGGAGTTTTAATGAAAAGGATTAGTTACCTACGAACAGGCATATGTTATTTGAGAAGATTGATAGAATTTTTCACAGTAGTACAGTAAGATTTGAGTTGGGATGAACTTTAAGATTAACCTAATACTCATCGAGCTAGGAAGCTTTGATGAAATAGTTGGAACGAACTGACTTTCAAGGATGAAAACGGAATTTATTTATAATGGGAAAAATTTATTTGTATACCTCGCAAGAATGGTGAAACTATTATGGGGAGAGATGTAGCCCAAAAACTGAACCTTATTAGTTACATGACAACAACCCAAAATCCCACAATGGAAATGGGAAGAAATTCATCATTTACTACCAGAGACGGTATGCGGTTAGGATACCATCTGGGTTATTATTGACCATCTCGCCAAAACTGCTCACTTTCTAGCCATGAAAGAAACCGATACAATGGACAAACTTGCACAACGATACTTAAAGAAAATTGTATCCCGTCACTTCAGCAATTCAAATTCTATATTGAGGATTACCCAAGAATCTCATTTGATACTCATTCTTACGCAACTCTAAATCCTAACTTATTGCGAGGAATTACTTATTCGATGATAACCACACCACCATCCTTTTTACTTCGATATTAGCCATAACAGTTCGAAATTTTCCAAAAATCAATGGGTGGTTCGTTCTCATCATCATACTTTCCCATTCGTATCTCACTTATAAGCAACAACTTCACACTTAAGCGTTTTTGGTCAAAGGACTTATGCCCTACTAATAGTCATCAATCACATTCAATGGTTTTTTTTATTACCTCGAATATCACTTCAAATTTTCAAAAGTCTTTTACTCGATTCTCATCAATCTTTTCCAACTTGTAACCTCCGAAATATGAAAAATTTGTTTGCCAAAATCTTACCCACATTATTTTACTGTGCTATCCTCTCAAAGCTTTATATAAAAAAAAATTATTTTGTTTGCCACTCATACAAATTTTTGAAATCATACCCGTCATATAAAATAGAGTAAATGATTACTTATTTTTGACAAATACAGATGAAACCTTACTTTCACTTTTACAAATCAAATCTTTCATTCAAAAGATATTATACTTTGAACTGTACGTGTTGTACGAAACCCTAATTTACTAAGAACTTCATTTCTTCTCTTACATTGTCACCATAAACAATTTCTATAAAACTTTCGTTGCTTATCATATAAAAATCTTCGTGTTATTCGTATCCAGGTCATCTTAAAGGCCTGATAACAGTCGAAATCGAGAGATTCATGCGTATATGTGTTGAAGACACTTCTGCCACGACATTCAGAGCCTTTGGGCATCCACTGAGACTTAAGCCACTTAAAAATCATTGCGTTACCCCAAGGATCTTATTTGCCATGTCAGTTGAAACAATGCCCTTTTCTTACATAACTCTAAGTCCTGACTTATTCCAGGGGATTCTCATTTAGTGGTATTAATACCATCATTATTCCGACTTTAATACTAGTCATAACCTGTTTGACACTTTGCAAATTCAAGAAGCAATTAACTTCTCATCCTCGTGCTCTATCCTTCGTACCTCACTTTTAGCAACGGCTTCGCACGTAAATGTTTTTGGCCCAAAGACTTGTGCCCTGATAAGTACCAAAACTACATTTATGTCATTAGTTTTCATTACCTAGTAACCGGTCACCCGATGATTCAAAGCTTTTCCATTCAATTTTTTTTTACTCGTAACCTTTGAAATACGAAAAACTATGTTTATAAAAAATTTTACCCGTTGTTTATTTGTACGGTCCTCACGAGATTTAAAAACTTTTTCTGTCACTTATACGATTTATAAAATCATACATACATAAATTTATACTTACTTATTTTGATACTAAGTTATATCTTTAAATTATTTAAAAACCACCCCTTTACCGAGTTATTCAACTTAAGTCAAATAGTGTTGTGCAAAATGGTACACGGTGTACCTACTTCTAAATTTACTAGGAACTTTGTTCCGTTTACGTTGTCACAACAAACATTTAAGGGTTTTGTTTTTCAAAACTCCGTTAGTTGATTTTGTTAAAGGTTTTCATATTATACTACACCATGTATGGAATACACTTTTTCCCGCCCTCTGTTAAGAGATGAAACTTACTATTAAAATCTTTTGTTAAAAACTCTTGAGCCACTTTGGATGGCGGTTTTATAAAATTTGTTAGAAAAATCTCTGCACCCCTAAAATGTTCTTTTTAAAGTTATACATGATAAAAATGCGGGCCGATAAATCAGTTTTCCAGGGTACACTCAGTAGTCACCCCATCGTAGGACATGCACTAGGTGAGTTTCTACTCTCAAAATTTCACGGCTAAACACAACACCCTCGTAAACCTCATCTCTATGAATCAGTATCTTAAGACACAAGAATTATTTTTGGAGATTCTTTCACTCAGAGTAAACCATTCGTTAGGACCAAGGGTTCACGTATCTTCTCATCCGCACATCCCCCTAAGTACATAGATAAATTCAGAATGAACCACTCGAAGAGTTAATCTCACGCCTTTCGTGCGACTTTCTTTTGGAAATGTAATATAAGATATTTTGAGAACCTATGAATCTTGTTATCCCTTGGGAGAGGACTGCTTAAAACATTTACGACACTGATGTGGATACTCTATATATTTCTTCCTTCATTGGTCGCAACTGTATGTTGCTCTAGTTAACGTTAACCCTAACTTCAACATATAGCTGAAAGGATGAAGTTACATTGCGGAACTGTGTTTTCATTTCATCCAAGGATAGGTTCACCTGCAGTATGGTAAATTAGGTGATATCCCTCATTGTTCGTTCAGACCGTTCTGAAGACACTATGAATAATTATGGCTTGCAAGTCCGATTGGTCACTTTTAGCTAAGATTTCAATTCACTTATTCAAATGAAACGTTCTTAAACATCGGATTCCTTATGCCTATGGCCTCCTTCCGAAATTAAGGGGTTTAGTAAAATTCGTGGCTAACACTATCCGGACATCAAATCGCATGATTGTGATCACCATGTTTTCCTTCCTACCTGTCAGCTTTGTATTACGACATAAGCGCTCGATGTTTTAGATGAGTTTAGAAACATTCATGATACATTTCACGCATCCAGCTTACTGAAGGTGCCTGCAAGGCTGAACACACCATCTTTCCTTTTGTGGATATACATTCAGATGACATACTCAGGTTAATCGGAAACAGAATCAATTTGTTGATCACTTGGGACAAGAGACTTAATTAACGGCAGATGCCTATTTTTACCTTCGTACGCTGAAATACCTTTCAAGGTAAACAACTTACTTCTGATCCCACGAGTCTCACGGAACTTTGATACGCCCCTTCTTGTTCGAATACAGTACCAATGTTGGTCACTCCTTAAAATTTCGGGACGAAATTTTCTTTAACAGGTGGGTAATGTAACGACCCTGGATTTTCCAACGTTTATTTATTAATAATTGTTATTATTAATACGTGTGATTAAACGAATGTATGTTATTACATTTACATGTTGCCATGATTGCCGTACTTGACTTTTGAATGCCCGAAACGTCTTTGTGACACACGAACTTTCCACGAATGGTATTTTTAAATATCATTTACATTCATGATTAAGTTTTATTAATCATTTTGATTAACTATGGTTACTAGTTAATTACTTGAGCTTTAATTGGATTAATTTGTTAATTACTTGAACTTGGGCTTGATTAATGTTATGGACTCATGATCTTGGGTTATAAGCCCACCCTACATCTTATATGAACTAGTTAGTCCATTTTGTCATGCAAGTATTACTTATAAGTTTAACTAGATGGTTTAAATGTTAATGGAATCTAGTTGCACACCTTTCCCATGTAAACACCCATATTAACCAACTTTTGAAGGCTTTTCATGCATGTATCTTGTGGACAAACTTCTCCTCTCTCCTTTCCCCATGCAAACCGTCGACTTTTTTTTTAGGGAGGAGGGGTTCAAAATTTTTTTTTGACTACTTAATCTCTTGTATCTTCATTTCACACACATACACTTACTTGCTACTTCTCTTTTTCTCTCATTTCTTTCTCTCATTCTTTCTAAATATTGTAAGTAACTTGAAGACTTTTCTCTCTTCTTTTCTTTGTAAAAACCGATTCATATACATCTTCATCATCATCTTTGCTTGTTTGAATACTTGTCTTTGATTATTGTTACTTGTTGTTAGTTAATTACTTACTAGTTTTCAAGAACCAAACTTGTTAGTTTGTTTTTCATTTATCTTGTATTTACAAGAACACACAAGAACATAAACTTTCTAGTTTATGTTCTACACTTAATATGTTAAAAGATTTTAAGTTCATGGTTGTAGAATCATTACTTGTAAGTCATGTTTGTAAACTTAAAGTTTACATTCTTAAAGATCAAACTTTGATTTGAATCTTTAAAGTATGAACAACCCATGAACTAGTTACTTGTTTACTTAGTTTACTTCTTTATATCATGCACCTTGATTTCTTGTTTGTTGGTCTAAATGGTCAAGTATTACAAGTTAGTCTTGATCTCATACTTTCTTGAACTAAAGCTAACTTTAAAAGTTCAAGAACATGTAAGTAAGCTTTCTTTAATTAAAACTTTGTACACTTATGTTAGATCTAGACTTTTGAGTCTTGGATCTTCAAGATCAAACTAAGAACTATATTCTACATCTTAAGATCTTGATTAGTTAGTTTACTTTCAAGTTTGTAGTTCAATATTACCTTTACATTTCATGTATGTGTTGAATCTAAGACTTTGATGTAACTTTGGTTCATCAAAACACTTGCAACACTTAAGTGAGTTGTGCTTCATGTCTTAGACATACACTTGGGTTATGATGGTCAAACCTTGGTGAAAATGATTCAAACACATCAACGAGTTAAACACTTGAAGCTATATGCATCAAGGATGAGAAACATGATAAGCATCGAGCACCAAGAACCACCGGAACCTACTGACCCTACTATTTTACTGTTTCTGTGTCTGACCCGTACCACCTGGGCTACTGTAAAGATGATTTTCAGATAGCTCTGTTCGAGTAGATAACTTTTCATTTAGGACTCGTCTTAATCCGAGTTACGGTTTGGGATTTATGGCCCTCCGATCGTCACTATGTCTTTTAACGTTGTGCTGAAAATTCTGACCTACTCGCACTTAGACCGTCGCCACGGTTAAACGAAGACGAGTTTGCTTCTGGGATTTTTACCACAACTAAAGGACTCATATACGGAGCCATGGCCACTGGTCTCACCTTATTTCAGTAGGTATAGAGGCCGTGGTGACTGACCAAACTCAGCCTTTGTTTTAAACTTCTTTCATAAACGAAACTTACTTTATGTTTGGTGATGAATGATGATGACCTTTAAGACCTAATTTACATACATTTAAACCTATTCGGACGATTTACTGACTTAGTACTATTTGACTTAGGATGTGGACCCGTTTGGACAACCTTCATTACTTGCTTACTTTCCGAGTCATACTTTACCGCTACATTATCTTTGTGAGTTATAGCATTCCCTTTTCACTTTAACTATTTGGGACTGAGAATACATGCGCGTTTTACGTTTTACATACTAGGCACGAGTACTTAAACTTATATATGTGTGGGTTATACAACGGCAGAAACATTCCCTTTAGCTCGGTAACGTTTAATCATTGGTTTTTGAACCGGTGAACGCGAATCTTAGATATGGATCCATAGGGTTTGACATCCCCACTAGGGCTAGTCGTGCTAGCATTTAACGAGTGTTTAATACTTCGTAAACATACGCACTCGCCAAGTGTACTTTCAGGGGGTATTATAAACGTTAAGTTAGTTACCGAGTGCCCACGGTTGAGCATATACTTAAACATACGGATTTGGATTACTGATTTAAACGCTTGTTGAAGCACTGAAATCTCGTGGCCTACTTACATTACTGTTATACTTAAACTATAGCTCACCAACCTATGTGTTGACGTTTTTAAGCATGTTTTTCTCAGGTGCTTAAGGTTGCTTCCGCTGTTGTACTAGTCTTGCTGTAGACAACCCACTGCTTTAGAGATGTCCCGCATGAACGTTTACTTTTGCATTGAAACTTTATTACATTTGAAACATGATTTGTAACGACCATTGGGGTCACGTACTATTACTTATGCTTGCTATTCGTAGAAGCATACTTTGGGTTGTTAAACATTTGATGTTGGTTAAGACATCACTTCTATTATGAATGCAAACTCTTTTGAAACAGCATATAGTGTTTGACCTTGTAATGATCCTGTTGTTGATGGTCCGTACATGTTGATTTAGTACGGGGCATCACACATATGAACATGATAATATATCTAAAAATGGTGGTTAAACTCAAAGTAGAAGTATGTTTTTCAAAATGGTCATCAAGGTGTCGTTCTTTCGACAGATATGACTACCTCTTTTAAAATGGACTTGTAACCTGTAACTCCGACTATAAACCACCACATTTTCTGTTTAGTTTTAGAAAATTGAGTTCATTACAAAACCATAACAATTTGATTCACTCAAAACCGATTTATAACGAAGAAATTATGGGCAAAACAATATTGGTTAGAAATAGCCTAAATGGCTACGGGATTATTTTGATAAAATCTATACTAACCATATCCTAGCTAACTTTTCCTATATTATACATGTATTTAAACATGTCATGACTATTTCCTTGTAATATACTAGTCTTGGTTAAGTCCGAGACAATATAATATAATCTTGATTGATTAAGACAATAGTTATACAATACGTCGGATAAATCGTAAGACACATGTACACAATACGTTTTGGTTAATTCTAAGACAATACGTGTTCAATAGGTCGTGATTGAGTCTTTTACAATACGTATACAATATGTCTTGATTAAATTCTAAGATTATATATTGGACTATTGGACTATATTTGGACTACTAACATTGGACTACTAACATTGGACTGCTAACTCGACAACTTAAATCATCACACGTTATTGAAAATATGATATAAATATAACGGTATTACATTTTGATATATATATTTGTTATAGGTTCGTGAATCGATTCGAGACCACGTCTGATTTTCAACGAATTGAAAATCTATTCAAGTGAGTTATAGTCCCATTTAATTATCTAATATTTTTGGAATGAGAATACATGCAGCTTTGTAAATGTTTTACAAAATAGACACAATTACTTGAAACTACATTTTATGATTGGATTACGAATACCGAATATCACCCCTTTTGCTTGGTAACCTAAGAATTAGTGAACCAGTCCACTAATTGACGCGAATCCTAAATATAGATCTATGGGCACTAACACGCCCCAGTCAGTGATATGAACTGCTTTGGTACTTCGATTATTATATTATACAGATGAGAGTTCCTGTATGATGGGGGATATTCTATATGCATTTTGTTAATGTCGGTTACCAGGTGTTCACCATATGAATGAATTTTGCAGTGAGCATACCTGCACATTGTTTACGAAAATGAAATCTTGTGGTCTATTATTACGAATTATTATATAGGTTAAACCTATGACTCACCAACATTTTTGTTGACATTTTAAACATGTTTATTCTCAGGTGATTATTAAAGGCTTCCGCTGTTGCATGCTAATTAAAGACGAGATTTGGAGTCAGCATGCTTGTATGATATTGTTTAAAAACTGCATGCGGATGTCTATGATTGTAATATATTATAATGGTTGTGTAAAAACTTGGTATTTTTAGATTATCGCTGATTGATAATTTTGGTTATGTCTTTTAAACCTTTGTCGATAAAATAAAGGTTATGGTTTGTTTTTAAAACGAATGCATGCTTTGAAAAACGTCTCATATAGAGGTCAAAACCTCGCAATGAAACGAATTAATATGAAACGTTTATAATCAATATAAACGAAATATTTCAGAAGTTAACTCAGTAATTTAAGAAATCAATACTCTCTATTAGATATTTTGAGAGCATTTAACATTTAACATTTAACATGAGTATTATAAGAAACTAACTTGAAAAAGTGGTGAAAGTAGTAAAAATAGATGTGAAAATATCAATACTTCTGTTATTGTTGTCTATGTTTACTATGTCAGGGCCCACCCTAACTTGTACACTTATGTAACTCCGCCTCTGTTGATCATATCATTATCTTTATCTTCATCACCTGCTCTAAGTCTAATTGCTAGATTTACTGTAATTCTCAGCCTTCTTTCACCACCCTGTTGAAATATTATTCCCTACTCGACCGATCTATCGGCCAGATTACCGATCTATTTCGACCTAATTTCTTACCGTGTAATTTTTATATTTTGTGTATGAACTAATTATATTTTGTCGGTGTGGTGTTGATATAGATAATTTTCTGAAAAATGAGTTTGTTTCTAAAAGAGAGGACGGGACAGGTACGTACAAGATGTTTTAGGGTTTCTATTATTATTATCTTTATTTCCTACTTTAAATTAAATGTGTGATATTTTGTACCTGCACCACAGTATGAGAAGGTTGAGAAGTATGAGAAGGTTGAGAAGATTGGTGAAGGAACACATAGTGTGGTTTACAAAGCTCGTGACAAAAAAACCGTTGAAATTATCATGTTGAAGGAGATTCGTCGAATCCAAAACCGTAAAGGATTAGAAAGCGGCGTTATGAGAGAAATCGCCCTGTTAAAAACGATGGAGCATGAAAACGTCATCAGGTTCTTTCAACTAAGCATTAGTTAGCTCTAATATTTTGTTATCCCAGTTTTGAATCTGATTACTGAGTATATGATCTGTTGGGAGTCTTGGGAATTTAAACATATTGAGAATTGAATCGAATTTACATCTTGTATAAAGTTGTAAGGTTTTTTCATGTTCGGGTTACCGGGAGAACGACTAATCTAACCACATACTTTGATATATGGGGTTACTTTCTGGCCGTTTCCAACCCTTCAAGAAGACAATAAGGTGTTGTTTGTTTTCTGCAGACCTTATTAGGTCTTATGTCTGCGCGCCCGCAGATGTTTTTACTGCAGACAGTTTGTTTTTCTGAAGACATAAGATAAAATAATGTCTTATTATGTCTGCAGCCTCGCAAACTTAGAAATGTGCTTCTAAGTGCTGCAGACAGAATTAAGTTATGTTGCAGACATAAAAACAAACAGTCTTCATTATTCAGCATACAGACCTTCAGACCACATCTTCTTAACAGACATGGTCTGCAGATCTTCAGACAAAAACATCTTAAAAAACAAACAGCACCTAAGATTCGAACCTCAGACCTTATGCAAAGATATCAGGGGCCCACTACTAAACTATTTTGTGATTGTTAATTTACATCTTGTATCTTTTTTTATATGTGCCCCCAATGACCTATAAATTGAAAATAATTGTTTGTTGACAGGTTACGTGATTTTGTGGTTACTGATGAACAATGGTTTTTGGTATTTGATTACCTAGACGTTAACTTGGGGGAATACATGGATTCTTGTCCAGAGTTTTCAAAGGATCCTTGTCCTCTTGTAAAAGTGAGTAAATATGGGATTCGATATTGTTAAATTTATGTTATTCCAAGTTCTATAACAGTTTGTGGTTTATGTAACTTTCAGATGTTTCTATATCAAATATTGTGCGGAACTGACTATTGTCATGTTCATAGAGTGCTGCATAGAGATCTAAAGCCTAAGAACTTGTTGATAGATCGTAAAAACAATGTTGTCAAGATTGCAGACTTTGGGTTGGCCCGTCCAGTTTCTTTTCCTATTCTCGGGCCTTTAACACAAGACGTAATTAAATTGGTTTTGAGTTTTTGTTCAATTTTAACACATGATCATTGTAACATTTTCATTTTTAGCCACTTTTGCTCACTGTTATGTCATCATTCTCTTGCTTTGTCACAGTTTGGCCATACTATTTATGTGTTTTCTAATGATATTCTACAATAAGCAAAGACACACAAAATTTTTGTTGCTATGTAATGGTTAATATTACTAGGACTAACCACCATTATTGAACATGTCACTTAATTCATTGATATAACTTTCCAGGTGGGGACACTGAGGTATAAGGCACCAGAAGTTCTTCTTGGATCCTGCCAATATTCAACTGCCGTTGATGTGTGGTCAATTGGTTGTATATTTGCTGAGATGGTGAATGGGAAACAACTTTTTAAAGGAGAATCTGAGATTGACCAGTTGACTCGTATTTTTAAGTAATGATTTTTCTTGTTTAGTGGGTGACGTGTGCCTTCCCTTTAATTTATATTATCTTCGGGTTGTTTTTTCTTTTATAGAATGATGGGAACTCCAAACGAAGTTACGTGGCCCGGAGTGACTTCTTTTCCTCGCTTCGATTCAAACTTTCCAAGCTCGACAACAAAAGAGGTGATAAATTTTCCATGCAGTCCTTAGTTTGCAATGTTCTGTGTTTGTTAATGTTCTTAAAAAAACTAATCGGGGCATCTTTTACTTTTAGGACCTTGCAACTTCGGTTCCAAATCTTGATAAATATGGCATTGATCTCTTAAGCGTAAGTTCTCACTGATTAAATATATATATCTCTCTCTCTATATATATATAGGGAGAGGATCCAGTGAGAACTTTTTTGGTATGAGAACTCTAGGAACTCCAAAAACACTCCAAATACACTGAAATTCGAGCAAAAAAGGTGCACGGGCGAGCAAAAAAAAGAAATTCGAGCAAAAATAAAAAACACGGACGAACAAAAAAATCATAGTCGAGAATTTTCTTTTTTGTTCGAATTTCAAAATGTAGAACACATTTTTGTTCGAATATCAATATTTTTGTTCGAATATCAGTGTGTTCTACATTTTTTTGTTCGACTATCAAAATGTAGAACACAAAAATTGTTCGCCCACCTTTTTTTTTGTTCGAATATCACTTTTTTTGTTCGCCCTTATCCCATTTTTTGCTCGAATTGCTTTTTTTTTTCCGCCCGTGTCCCATTTTTGCTCGAATTTCCCTTTTTGTGCTCGAATTTCTCTTTTTTGCTCGAATTTCAGTGTATTTTTGAGTTCTCAGGGTTCTCACACAAAAAAAGTTCTCATTTGATCCCTCTACTATATATATATATATATATATATATATATATATATATATATATATATATATATATATATATATATATATATATATATATATATATATATATATATATATATAGTTTTATGACCCGTGAATTCACGGGTTTGTTAAAAATTCATATGCATAACTAATCAATAAAGATTTTTAAGAAAATATACATTATTAAATTAGTTTCATTTGCGTGTAAAAGTCGTAATGTGTCTCCGGAACATCACATTTTGTGTGTTTCAATGTAATCAACAACTGATAGGAACATGACCAATCTAAACAAATAAATCAGTTCCTGATTTTCGGGATTAAAAATAAAATGAAGGAAAGAAAACATCACAAATCTAAACAAATGCATCATCATACCTGGGACTACAATGAATTTTTCTGTCATTTCTTCAAATACCTTTGACACACATAAGATCAGACAACATTCTCCACCTGAGGTAATCTGTCTCTTTGTAGAAGGGTAGACTCTATAAGCACGGTCGTACGAACATTATAATCTCACCATTACGAAATTAAAGAACTTAGCTATGATGCAAGCATAATAAAAGGATTATGACATAACTATAGAATACATTGTAAATCAGTCGACCACATATCAAGTACTTCCAATAAATACCAACGTAGCATTGCTTCAACGGTACCGGGTGCTAGGACCGAGCCTCTGTGGGAGGTCTCAGGTTCGAGTCCCACCAGGGGGTTTTCTGTGGAATTCCTGGCTGTCTGCCCTTGGATGCCAGTTAAGGGTCCGCAGTTTCCTCCTGTGTGGATGTGTGAGTGGGTCTAACAACTAACAAGCCGTTCTGAAAAAAAAAAAAAAAAAGGACTTCCAATAAACATATTAATATCCATGGCACTTGTCCACCAACTATTAAGCATATATGTTTAAAATAGTAAAATTTATATTCATGGCACTTGTGCACCCACTATTTAGTATATAAAATCAAAGTCGGAAACAGAAAACACGGAACTTTTAATTGCCAAGTAAGCAAAAATGATATAATCAAATTACACATTTATAAGATCGTATAAATTACATATAAGCATAAACATAATCTTATAAATTGACAAATCAGCGAAATCAGCTTTATGAGTTCGGCAGAAACCCTCCACAACTCTCATTTTGTAGATAGTAAAGATAAAATTTATTAATAATTAATTCTCGTTTGATGGATCACACCCTACTCAGCTTGGTTACAGAATCATTTATGGGCATTTTGTTTCAGAAGATGCTTTGTGTGAACCCCAGCAGAAGAATAAAAGTGAAGGCTGCATTGGAGCATGAGTACTTCAAGGATATTGGGAGTGTGCCATAAATCACAATTATATGGATTTGCTAGAACTTATATGTGGGTGGGTCTCTGAAATTTAAAGTACCACTTTAATTATTTTTATAACGATGAGTTATGGCAATAAAAAATTTCTTGTTCGTATATTTGTGGAGGTGTTTTCGAGTTAGTTGACAACACACCTATGTATGTGTATATTCCCCTGATTGTTTATTACCCGTTTAAAACTTGATGTTCTATGAACTGAAAAATCTTATTACAATTTTTTTCTTAAAAAGATAAACTTACCATTTGATGCACACGTTTCGGTAATATATATATATTTTTTTAATATTACGGATTACAGATGATAGTGAAAACTTCAATGATTTATTAAAACACGCCATTAGCAACACCCCCATAGAAAGTTATGTTGTCAACATAGTTAAAACTAGTAAAGTGGGCCCGCGCGTTGCCGCGTGGAGTTTTGGTTGTGTATTCATAGTTAACGGAACGTATTATAGGGGTGTGTATATGTGTTGAATATAGTTCGAGGTATTGAGCGTTTTTTTTAGAAGTGTCCGTTTCGGGTATAGTTAGTCCCGTTGTGATCGTAAGATTTTTTTGAGTTGAACGGTGGGTTCAAAAAAATTTGACGCGAGTCGAGCGGAAAGATATCTCCCGTTGAAAATATAGGTGAAATGCGTTTAAGATTTTTAATTTAAATAATAAGTTTACATTTTGCATCTCTGTTTTGGGGGTTGAACTTGAAAACTGTTCAAAGTTGGAGGGGGTGTTTGGTTTTGTGTTTGGGTTAATTTTGGTTGGTGTTTGGGGCTAGACGACCAAAAGTGTGGTGGCAGGTAGTATATATGTATAATATAATGTATAATGTATGTATTGTGATATCGGTAGTAACAAACTAAGTACTAATAATAGTAGTAGTTAGAGGTGTACAAAAACTGGTTTGGAACCAGCTCGGAACTGGCTCTAGTTAAGAAAAAAAGAAAAACAGGTTCCAAAAAAACCATTTTTTACTATTCGGTCAATTCTTTTTCTGTTTTTTTTTTTTGGTATCGAATTCTTACATGTTCGGTTTTTTCATTTTTTTTCTGGATCCGAGTTTGGTTTCTTTCTGGATTCGGTTATTACCGGTTATATTTTTACTGGTTTGATTTTTATACGTTTAAACAATAACTCTAAAAACAACATAAACAATATAATCATAAGTTGTAACGCTTAATAATTATAAATAATATAATTAATTATCAACGCTTTTATTTCAACAATAAAATTTAAAAAAATAAATAAATACATTTCGAGCTTCTGCATGACTGATCATCACCCGAAAATATATTATTGACTAAAGTATATCGAACTTCGGCATGACCATCACCTGTTATACTTTAATCACCATACAATAAGTCATCCGACATTTGCGCTATATTATCTTCAACGTTAAAGGGTTCAAATTCACCTTATCTGATTCGGTCTCGATCGTTGGAGGTGATATCTCGGCTTCTTCTTGTCTTATTATAGTTTCTTTAACGTCGTCGCCTAATGATCATTCCAATGTTGTCATATTATGTATCATATCTACTCCGTCCAAATAATCCTTCAAACATGCACACACTTCCACGGCTCCGGGCATAAGTCTTGATCTTCTTTCTGATATAACTTGACCGCTAGTAGAAAAGGCTGCTTCAGAAGCTATCATCGAAGCTTGGAAGGTTAATAAGTTATGAGTCATAGCGGCCAATACCGGATATTGGTCTTTTGATATCAACCAAGCTAAAATGTCAAAGTTGTGAAATTGTTCAGGACCGATGGTATTGCAATATTAACATTCTTGTCATACTGCAACACTTTTATCAAGAAGTAATAAACAAATTTGGAAGAATAGTATTTAAATCATTAATCATTAAAATCTATAAATCATGTGCTTAATCCGACACATGCAGCCTCTCAATTATGGATGGCAAAAAGACCCGTACCGGATGAGAAAACCCGAAACTCGACATTTCTAGGCCGGGTTTGTAACGACCCGTATTTTTCCATGATTATATATATATTTGAGAATGATATTTACATATATAAATGTTTCCAACATGTTAAGCAATCAAACTTGTTAAGACTTGATTAATTGAAACGGATTTTACATAAACGTTTGACCACCCAGTTTGTCCGACGATTCACGAACGTTAAAACTTGTAAAAACGACATGATGATATATATATGGACATATATATATTGTAACGACCCGCCAAAATCGCTATTGACGCAGTACGTTATTCACTGGTTTCATTGCGAGGTATTGACCTCTATATGATACGTTTTGTAAACATTGCATTCTTTTGAAAAGACACATCGTAAATGAATATCTAAATCCAAGGTTTTCGAAATCTGGTGATTTCTACATATAGACAATCACCGTAAATAATAGTTTACAATAATACATCCGTTGACAATGCAGCCAAAATAAGATACATGGTGATGATTTTGTGAATGCAAAGTTTTCTCGAATAAAGCATGTATGACTCCATGCAATTAGCTTGTATAACGTATAAGAAAACAGCGGAAGACTTCTAGGGACCTGAGAATAAACATGCTAAAAGTGTCAACACAAAGGTTGGTGAGTTCATAGTTTTAATATTGCGCATAATCTGTATATAAAGGAGGACCACAAGATTTCAGTTGTTTCATCCAAAACGTTTATCAAAATATTCTACGAAATTGAGCACCCTGGTAATTAAACTTAACGTATATATAATAAGTACCCTTGTTTTAACATACATGCAACCAACATGTACAATACACGTAAACCAACGTGTACTAAACTCAAATAGCATACGTCCGCTTTATAGTTCAGGCTAGGGTCTCTATACCTGGAACGGACCGGGATGTCAAGCCCTATGGATCCATATACATCTATTCGCGCCCACCAGTTCATAATTGATAGTTACTAGTTACCAAAGCTAAGTGATTTTTGGTTATAACTCAACATAGAATGTAAGTTTAGTACTTGTGTCCATTGCGTATAAAATAAAGTACATGTATTCTCAGCCCAAAAATATAGATTGCAAAAGCAATTAAAAAGGGAGAAAATGAAACTCACCTGACAACTTCAGAAATAAATCACAGAGATGTGACCGAAAATCGGAATGCAAGTAACCGTAGACCCCAACCTAGAGAACATATGTTGGTCAATAAGTGTCTAATAAGCTAGGTCGGTCTATAGGGTTCGTATAGTCCTATTGCTCAAGTCCGACTCATAAATTTAGCAAAATTTAGCAAAAGTCAACAAAAGTCAAAGTAAGTCAAATGTAAGTCAAACGCAAGTCAAACACAATCAACATAGTCAACACCAGTCAACAATCTCATAATATTACTCAAGTTGGTCATATAGTCAAACATAGGTCAAACTTAAGTTATACATTTTTATTTAGTAAAAACAATATTATTTACATATATGTATATGTAGTAACTTTACAGCTGATTTCGGGTCCCACCAAATTCGAGATAATACCTTGGGTCGTGACCATTGGAAAGTATGTCATCCCACCTTTCTATAGACAGTTTATTTGACAAAGACGGAGTTACAGTTTGAAAGTTATGAACTCGCGAAAACAGTCCTTCAAAACACTAAATGCTGAGTTTTGCTGTTGTTAACAGCATTGGATCAGCCCTGATGTTCCATTTTCGTACTCGTTTTAGACCAGTTTAATCTCGACAAAATCATACATATAACATATCGTTTTAAAGCTTGTCGTAAATACTTTCAATATCAATTAATGGTTTTTATCCAAACTTAACCAATTTCAACTTATGAGTCCGCAAAGTAGGCTCGAGAGTCATTTTTGACACTTTTGTTAAAAATGCTAAAACTTTCGGTTGACGATCCAAATTTGAATCCGGCTGACCTGAGTTAACCAAATTTGTATCACAGTTCAAAAATGACATTTTAGATGTGTTGGTGACTTTCCTTTTCCAAAATTATGCATATGGGTCAATTTATTCAGGTTTGACCCGAATAGGTCATAAATCTCTCTTTAAACCAAAATAGACCCAAAACTCATTTTTAAAGCACCAAAACTTGCAGGCATACTTAAATCAACATATAGGATGTGTTTACGCTGACCGTTATCCATTTTGACATTCTTAGACTCAAACGGGTCAAGTGTCCAAATGGACGGTCCAAGTTCGGGTGTCCATTTTCGCATGCAATTATCTCAAAATCTAGAAACCTTTAAGATACAACACCTATATGAAAACTTAACTACTAATCATGAACTTTTCAAATATAAAATCCACATTTTCCAGAACTCAAGTTAATTAAACATATTGGCCTGTTTAGTTTGTAGTTAACACGTATTGTAACAAATTTTCACGCGCGTCATACAAACAATGGACATAATTCATAACACATAAAACATGGTAACATGGAAAACTCCAGATCAAAAGTAGACTCAAAATCGATTCCAAAAAGTCCAGCCAGGGCCTCATACGATGTCTACAAGTCGGGTTTCAGAAGAGGTACATTTATGGTTCGCTAAATCAGTTTCTGACTGCGCACCAATCTCGTAATGGATATAACCGGAGCTAGGGACATGAAAATAAAGCTAGGTCAGTGGTCGTAGTTCAAGGACAAGTCAAATTACCACATATCCAAAAATGAGAAACTTTTGTTTAGCCAATTGATACAGTTTATTCAATCAAGTTGGACATTCTGTTTCAGCTCAATTCAGAAGTTACCAAATCTACGGCCTTAGTGTGCACAATGTATCGGGTTTCAGAGGTTGCAATAAACTAGACATTTATCACATAACATATAAAGTTCAATAATCCAGAAGGCCAAGGTCTAAAAAGGTGTACAACTCTTTCTATAAAACAATAGGTGCATACGTTACAGATTTGGACAGAATGCAGGTTACCATTTCGACACGTACATTACTCAAGCTTCACAAATCCAAATGATGCAAGGCCTAGATGAAAAGTTAACTACAACATATGAAAGTTTTAGATATGCAAAGTCCTAAATCACTATCATACTTCAAATAAATTTAAAAGTCAGTTTTATAATACTGAGCAAATCAGTTTTTCATATACGATCAATTAAGCATAACGGGAGTATTACAAATCCAAATAGCATGATATCCTAGTCTAACTTGAGTGTTTTTAAGTCCTCTACACAATTATGATCAGTTTAAAATTCAATTCCATGTACATTTTTCCAGAATTCGACATAATCACAGATTCATCACAAAAACTTCAATCAATCATATCTTAAGCATACGGTAACGAAAATACGCGAATCCAAAGCCTAAAATTATTAATTTTTCGAGAGGATTTTAATTATATCATAATATTTAACATTCAAGAAAACCAAGTTTTTGTAACCACACAAAACAAATTCGGGATTAAACATAAACACATCAAACGAGCAATATAACGCATACAATCATGTATAATCATATAGACTTGAGCAATAGACACTATATCTACCCTAATATGTAACAAAAATATGAAAACCCAAAAATTTGAGTTTTTAAAACTTACTCAAATCATGAAATTGTTGGTATGGATGTGTAGAGTTCTTCGAGAGGAATCCGAATATGTAAACGATTTTATGATCCATCAAGTTTTTAAGGTGTTCTTGAGTGATAAAAGATTGATGATGATGATGAATAGTAGTGGGTGTTCTTGAGAGAAAAATTGGGTGTTTGATAAAATGAATCTGGAAAGGGCAATAATATAGATAGATTAGATAAGTTCACGAGTGTTATACTGGTTAATCACGGGTATAGATATAACATGGTGTAATAATTAAATAAACTCGGGTATTAAATGTGTAGTCACGGGTTGGTATTTAATTTTTATTTGTTATCTAAAACCCAATGTATTTTATTTTAATATGATTCAATGATTGGTTAATTTTATATTTATAAAAATTATATATATCTATATTGTTTTAAACCTTTTAAAATTCTTGACGTCATACCTAGTTGGTGTGTTTCATTATTTATTATATTTTTAGATTAAATAATATATGTCTTTTTACTGAAAATATGAGTGTTTAAACTAATTTTCCCCGATTTTAATTTAAGAATATCCTACTTAATTAAAATGATTTTTAAAATTTAATTATTATATACAATATTATTTAAAATAAGTATTCATACGTTTCGTTGTCTGAAAATATATTTTTCCTGGTTTCACTAACCGTAGTATTTTACAAAAAAAAATATTAAAAAAAATAGTATAAAAATTTCTTACAACTTGGATCTAAATAGTGACTAGAAATATATACGAATCTAGTGATGTCGAAATTCAATTTAATCATTTATATATATTTTTATTTATCATTTTATTTAAATTTTTTTTAAAAGTATTTATATATCTTTCATAAGTTAGTAGTTTCAATTTTTAACTTTATTATTACTAATCTTCAAAATTTTCTAGTAATAAATTAACACATATCAAAAGTAGTCTCTTCTTAGATATAAAAAAAAATTGGCGTGGAAAAATCATTGAATTTAATAAATAGTTGTTAAGTATTTAACGAAAAAAAATCGGGTTATTACATTACCTACCCGTTATAGAAAATTTTGTCCCGAAATTTGGTTGGTGCGATTAGATGGCATTGTGTTATGTAATGAGGATAGAAGTGTCCATCTTGATGTAGTAAAATCGAGCATCTTGTAGTTGAGTATGAAAGTTTGGCAAAACAAGATCGTATTTCTTTGAAGACGAATACCTTCTAACGAACCACTTGGAGTACAAGTATGAATGTATGATATACAAATATGAGAAAGAAATTATGTGTGACCTCCGATGATGTCACATATAGAGTCTCAGTATATTCAGATGACAGCAGAGAAAATACAGGAGTCATGTAACATGGTACGTGGTGAAGATAAGGTTGATCAAGCATTACCACCATCACGTTCCATTAGAACTTCCGCATGACTTACCGTAATATAACCACGTTGATTAGGCGTCATTATATTACACTAACTCGTGCTTCCATTCCAACATTACTCTAAAATATTTATGGATATAAAACAAGTGTCATTTTCCAGAATTTATAAATCCAAATGATTTCAAAAAGGGGTGTACTAAAAATAGTACGAGAATATAATATTTATTTTAATTAATAATATTGAAAGGGTAATGACGTAAAAATGTCTTTGAAACTATTGAGAATCTTCGTGAGTTGGATAAGACTTCTTCCGATTTACAATTCGAGATGTCCGGAATTTCTGAATCGAAGCACTTAAGCACATAATAAAACACAAATGATATCTATAAAAATATATATAAGTAATAACTCACGTAGGAATATCTGGAATTTCGAAAGTCCTGAATGACGCTTCCTGGTTTTTCAATAACCGGGGTATAAAAAATGAACTTGCTTGAGCAGGAGAAGGCTTGTAATCAAAAGGAGAAATACTTTCTCACCGATAGTAATAATAATATTATATTAATGTCAGAATATGCACATAATCACATATAAGTGTAACGACACGGTTCTAGACTAGATCACTAATGCATCCTAAGAGTCCTGGTCAGACACATTAATGCATCTAATTCCCTAGAACCACAGCTCTGATACCACATGTAACGACCCGCCAAAATCGCTATTGACGCAGTACGTTATTCACTGGTTTCATTGCGAGGTATTGACCTCTATATGATACGTTTTGTAAACATTGCATTCTTTTGAAAAGGCACATCGTAAATGAATATCTAAATCCAAGGTTTTCGACATCTGATGATTTCTACATATAGACAATCACCGTAAATAATAGTTTACAATAATACATCCGTTGACAATGCAGCCAAAATAAGATACATGGTGATGATTTTGTGAATGCAAAGTTTTCTCGAATAAAGCATGTATGACTCCATGCAATTAGCTTGTATAACGTATAAGTAAACAGCGGAAGACTTCTAGGGACCTGAGAATAAACATGCTAAAAGTGTCAACACAAAGGTTGGTGAGTTCATAGTTTTAATATTGCGCATAATCTGTATATAAAGGAGGACCACAAGATTTCAGTTGTTTCATCCAAAACGTTTATCAAAATATTCTACGAAATTGAGCACCCTGATAACTAAACTTAACGTATATATAATAAGTACCCTTGTTTTAACATACATGCAACTAACATGTACAATACACGTAAACCAACGTGTACTAAACTCAAATAGCATACGTCCGCTTTATAGTTCAGGCTAGGGTCTCTATACCTGGAACGGACGGGGATGTCAAGCCCTATGGATCCATATACATCTATTCGCGCCCACCAGTTCATAACTGATAGTTACTAGTTACCAAAGCTATGGGATTTTTGGTTATAACTCAACATAGAATGTAAGTTTAGTACTTGTGTCCATTACGTATAAAATAAAGTGCATGTATTCTCAGCCCAAAAATATAGATTGCAAAAGCAATTAAAAAGGGAGAAAATGAAACTCACCTGACAACTTCAGAAATAAATCACAGAGATGTGACCGAAAATCGGAATGCAAGTAACCGTAGACCCCAACCTAGAGAACATATGTTGATCAATAAGTGTCTAATAAGCTAGGTCGGTTTATAGGGTTCGTATAGTCCTATTGCTCAAGTCCGACTCATAAATTTAGCAAAATTTAGCAAAAGTCAACAAAAGTCAAAGTAAGTCAAATGTAAGTCAAACGGAAGTCAAACACAGTCAACATAGTCAACACCAGTCAACAATCTCATAATATTACTCAAGTTGGTCAAATAATCAAACATAGGTCAAACTTAAGTTATACATTTTTATTTAGTAAAAACAATATTATTTACATATATGTATATGTAGTAACTTTACAGCTGATTTCGGGTCATACCAAATCCGAGATAATACCTTGGGTCGTGACCATTGGAAAGTATGTCATCCCACATTTCTATAGCAGTTTATTTGACAAAGATGGAGTTATAGTTTGAAAGTTATGACCTCGCGAAAACAGTCCTTCAAAACACTAAATGCTGAGTTTTGCTGTTGTTAACAGCATTGGATCAGCCCTGATGTTCCATTTTCGTACTCGTTTTAGACCAGTTTAATCTCGACAAAATCATACATATAACATATCGTTTTAAAGCTTGTCGTAAATACTTTCAATATCAATTAATGGTTTTTATTCAAACTTAACCAATTTCAACTTATTAGTCCGCAAAGTAGGCTCGAGAGTCATTTTTGACACTTTTGTTAAAAATGCTAAAACTTTCGGTTGACGATCCAAATTTGAATCCGGCTGACCTGAGTTAACCAAATTTGTATCACAGTTCAAAAATAACATTTTAGATGTGTTGGTGACTTTCCTTTTCTAAAATTATGCATATGGGTCAATTTATTCACGTTTAACCCGAATAGGTCATAAATCTCTCTTTAAACCAAAATAGACCCAAAACTCATTTTTAAAGCACCAAAACTTACAGGCATACTTAAATCAACATATAGGATGTGTTTACGCTGACCGTTATCCATTTTGACATTCTTAGACTCAAACGGGTCAAGTGTCCAAATGGACGGTCCAAGTTCGGGTGTCCATTTTCGCATGCAATTATCTCAAAATCTAGAAACCTTTAAGATACAACACCTATATGAAAACTTAACTACTAATCATGAAGTTTTCAAATATAAAATCCACATTTTCCAGAACTCAAGTTAATTAAACATATTGGCCTGTTTAGTTTGTAGTTAACACGTATTGTCACAAATTTTCACGCGCATCAAACAAACAACGGACATAATTCATAACACATAGAACATGGTAACATGGAAAACTCCAGATCAAAAGTAGACTCAAAATCGATTCCAAAAAGTCCAGCCAGGGCCTCATACGATGTCTACAAGTCGGGTTTCAGAAGAGGTACATTTATGGTTCGCTAAATCAGTTTCTGACTGCGCACCAATCTCGTAATGGATATAACCGGAGCTAGGGACATGAAAATCAAGCTAGGTCAGTGGTCCTATTTCAAGGACAAGTCAAATTACCACATATCCAAAAATGAAAAACTTTTGTTTAGCCAATTGGTACAGTTTATTCAATCAAGTTGGACATTCTGTTTCAGCTCAATTCAGAAGTTACCAAATCTACGGCCTTAGTGTGCACAATGTATCGGGTTTCAGAGGTTGCAATAAACTAGAAATTTATCACATAACATATAAAGTTCAATAATCCAGAAGGCCAAGGTCTAAAAAGGTGTACAACTCTTTCTATAAAACTATAGGTGCATACGTTACAGATTTGGACAGAATGCAGGTTACCATTTCGACACGTACATTACTCAAGCTTCACAAATCCAAATGATGCAAGGCCTAGATGAAAAGTTAACTACAACATATGAAAGTTTTAGATATGCAAAGTCCTAAATCACTATCATACTTCAAATAAATTTAAAAGTCAGTTTTATAATACTGAGCAAATCAGTTTTTCATATACGATCAATTAAGCATAACGGGAGTATTACAAATCCAAATAGCATGATATCCTAGTCTAACTTGAGTGTTTTTAAGTCCTCTACACAATTATGATCAGTTTAAAATTTAATTCCATGTTCATTTTTTCAGAATTCGACATAATCACAGATTCATCACAAAAACTTCAATCAATCATATCTTAAGCATACGGTAACGAAAATACGCGAATCCAAAGCCTAAAATTATTAATTTTTCGAGAGGATTTTAATTATATCATAATATTTAACATTCAAGAAAACCAAGTTTCTGTAACCACACAAAACAATTTCGGGATTAAACATAAACACATCAAACGAGCAATATAACGCATACAATCATGTATAATCATATAGACTTGAGCAATAGACACTATATCTACCCTAATATGTAACAAAAACATAAAAACCCAAAAATTTGAGTTTTTAAAACTTACTCAAATCATGAAATTATTGGTATGGATGTGTAGAGTTCTTCGAGAGGAATCCGAATATGTAAACGATTTTATGATCCATCAAGTTTTTAAGGTGTTCTTGAGTGATAAAAGATTGATGATGATGATGAATAGTAGTGGGTGTTTGAGAGAAAAATTGGGTGTTTGATAAAATGAATCTGGAAAGGGCAATAATATAGATAGATTAGATAAGGTCACGAGTGTTTTACTGGTCAATCACGGGTATAGATATAACACGGTGTAATAATTAAATAAACTCGGGTATTAAATGTGTAGTCACGGGTTGGTATTTAATTTTTATTTGTTATCTAAAACCCAATGTATTTTATTTTAATATGATTCAATGATTGGTTAATTTTATATTTATAAAAATTATATATATCTATATTGTTTTAAACCTTTTAAAATTCTTGACGTCATACCTAGTTGGTGTGTTTCATTATTTATTATATTTTTAGATTAAATAATATATGTCTTTTTACTGAAAATATGAGTGTTTAAACTAATTTTCCCTGATTTTAATTTAAGAATATCCTACTTAATTAAAATGATTTTTAAAATTTAATTATTATATACAATATTATTTAAAATAAGTATTTATACGTTTCGTTGTCTGAAAATATATTTTTCCTGGTTTCACTAACCGTAGTATTTTACAAAAAAAAAATATTAAAAAAAATAGTATAAAAATTTCTTACAACTTGGATCTAAATAGTGACTAGAAATATATACGAATCTAGTGATGTCGAAATTCAATTTAATCATTTATATATATATTTATTTATCATTTTATTTATTTTTTTTAAAAAGTATTTATATATCTTTCATAAGTTAGTAGTTTCAATTTTTAACTTTATTATTACTAATCTTCAAAATTTTCTAGTAATAAATTAACACACACACACACACACACACACACACACACACATATATATATATATATATATATATATATATATATATATATATATATATATATATATATATATATATATATATATATATATATATATATATAACATGGTATTATGATAAGTAAGTATCTCATTAAGTATATTAACAATGGGTTATATACATAAAATGAGACTACTAAATTAAAGAATTCGAAACAAGATATATATGTAACGGTTTTCGACGTAATAACGTCTTAATTAAAATAAATACATATGTATTGTATTAAGATATATTAATACATTATGTTTAACATGATAAAATGATAATTAAGTATATCGTTAAGAGTATTAACAATGAACTATATACAAAAAACGAGACTACTAACTTAAGGGTTTCGAAACAATATATACATGTAACGATTAACGACGAAATAACGACTTAATTAAAATGTATATATATGTAATGTATTAAGAAGTATTAATACACATTTGAAAGACTTAAAGACATATATCAAAATACTTATACGTAACAAAGATAGTTATAATCGTATTCCCATTCGTTTTCATCAAGAATTCTACTCGTATTCATATGGTATTTTCACCTGTATAATACCCAGCTTCTAGATGTATATACTATTAGTATATACACTCAAATGATCAGCTCTTAGCAGCCCTCAATTAGTCAACAAACATGTGGAACCAACCATTAGACAACTAGTATGACTTATGAGCAAGAAAACAAAACAAGAACTCCTTTTAACCCCACTTACCACTCACCATTCACTTCATTTCATTTCCAATTTCTTTCTAATTGTCTCTCAAAACACACACACACACCCTCAAGAACGAAATTTCCAGTAAACTAATCATCATCTTCATCAAAAACTACTTCAAGAATCAAGCTATAATCATCATAGGAAGAATACTTCAAGAACACTTCGAAAATCCTTTCAAGTTTGCAAGATTACTTTCAATCTTTCTAGTCCATTCCAAGTAATCATCTAAGATCAAGAAACTCTTGTTATTTACAGTAGGTTATCATTCTAAATCAAGGTAATATTCATATTCAAGCTTTGATTCGATTTCTATAAATATAACTATATTTAATCAAGTAGTAATCTTACTTGAACTTGTTTTCATTCCATGATTCTATTTCAAGAACTTCCAAGCCATCAAAGATCCTTTGAAGCTCAAGATTAATTCTTATCATTTATAGTAGGTTTACCTACTAAACTTGAGGTAGTAATGATGTTCATAGCCTTGCTCGATTCTTACTTATATAACTATCTTATTCGAAGAATATAACCTGTAATCACTAGAACATAGTTTAGTTAATTCTAAACTTGTTCGCAAACAAACTTAATCCTTCTAACTTGACTTTAAAAACAACTTCACACACGTACTATATCTATATGATATGCTAACATAAGGATTTAAAACTGGAAAATACGAAGAACACCGTAAAACTGGACATACGCCGTCGTAGTAAAACCGGGGGCTGTTTCGGGTTGGATAATTAAAAACTATCTTAAACTTTGAATTTAAAGATGATTCTCTGGGAAAATGATATTTCATATGAACATGTTAATATATCTAAAAATGGTGGTTAAACTCAAAGTAGAAGTATGTTTTTCAAAATGGTCATCAAGGTATCGTTCTTTCGGCAGATATGACTACTCTTTATAAATAGACTTATAACCTGTAACTCTGACTATAAACCACCACTTTTTTAGTTTAGTTTTAGAAAATAGAGTTCATTACAAAACCATAGCAATTTGATTCACTCAAAACCGATTTGTAACGAAGAAGATATGGGCAAAACAATATTGGTTAAAAATGGCTAAAATGACTACGAGATTGTTTTTACAAAATCTATACTAACCATATCCTAGCTAACTTTTCCTGTATTATACATGTATTTAAACATGTCATGAATATTTCCTTGTAATATACTAGTCTTGGTGTCGCACCCCCAAATAGTGCCGGGGGTATTTGTGACTAATTATATCAAATCAAGCAATTGTATAACGAGAACGACTCTATATGAGACGTTTTATAAAAAGTATAACTTTTATTGAGTTTTGCAGCGGAAGATAAATAGTCATTACATTGTATTAAATGAACAAAGCATTAAATGTTTTTTTTTAAAAGAAATGATAAGTAATGCATGAAGACTCCAAGCATAGCAAGCAATCATCATCAACGCAGCACATCAACGGCATCTAATTACCTGAGACAAACATGCTTAAAAAGTCAACACAAGGTTGAGTGAATAAAATAGGTTTAATTTGAGTAAGTTCGTTAGACCACAAGATTTAATAAAGGTCGATATATCATGTATATCAAAAGTATGCCATGAGCGTATAATATCAAACTAAACGATTGTACCCCGAGACAATACATATGTAAATGTCGAGATCATTATTATACCACCAATTGACCTGAGGTCAATGGTTTGGGACGTTACTCCCAATAGTGCTATTTATAATAATTTTGTTTGCCACTTTATCATCTAGCAATTAATGATATTACAGAGCAGGGATTTGTATGTTTCAAATGAACACAATAAAAATACTCATGTTGGTCGCATATAAAGTTTGTACTTGTGTCTAGCATGTCAAAGTATTTAAAATAAAGCATGTGTCTCACCCCAATGTAAAAACATAAAAATGTAAAAGCGGAGCTATGAAATTCACCTTAAATTAGCACAGCAAAGATTTCACTAGGAAGTAGCTGTAATTGAAGTAGACCGAAAATCTCAACCTAGAGATAATAGTTGGTCGTTAGTTGACTAAGCAACAAAGTGTTTGAGTATAATTATTCGTTTGTTCGGAGGATTACTTATTAATAGTAAATTTTCCTTTTAAAGAAGGTTTCTATTTTTGGAAAGTTTGTAAACACGTAATCAGATAAACTTTTGATTAACGACTTCCGATTCGTAATGGCCTATTCAGGTCTAGGGGCTTGAGCTATAGGATCCTTTAAATCGGTAATCCAAACCCTTCCATCCTAGATTTTCGTAGACGCCACCCGTCAAGAAAGCTCAATGATCAAAAATAATTCTAATACGTTTATTTGTTCGTGAAAATATTTACTCTCCAATATTATACGAAAGTATATATTAATCGTATATTAGAAATTGCTCGTATAGGAATACGACACTTTAAATACTTTACTTATATAATAAATATATTATATAAGTTTGAATATATACATTATTATTAATTTATTTTAAAATTAATCTCATATTAAAAGTGTTATAAGTTTAATTAGATAGGAAATTAAATATACATGATTAGGTAAGTATTCAATTAGGTTTTATATTATTATTTACTAATAACAATGTTTGATTAAGTATTGATTAATTCTTATATTATATATGTATTATATATGTTTATGTTTAAAAGAAATTATACTAATACATGCTAATTTGATAATTAATTCATTAAATATTATAATCATAATATTTATAAACTTAGTTAATTATACAAATCAGTAGGATATTTCATAAAATAATTTTATCATGTTTTTATATTTATTTCCCATTTTTCTATATATATATATATATATATATATATATATATATATATATATATATATATATATATATATATATATATTATCGATTTATATTAATCAAAGTTAATTAGGTAATAAATATCAAATCGACCTAAATAAATAATTTTATATTTTTTACAGGTTCTATATTCTGTAAAAATGTTATAAATATTATTAAATCAAATTTTATATCGAAATATTATTTATTTAATATTTTCTAATCATTAAACCATTCTATTCGGCCTATAATTAAATAAATAGGAAAAACATATTTAAAATTAATTTTTAAATTTTTTACAGTATCTAGTAATCCTATTAATCATATAAAATTTTTATAAAAACAGATTTAATACACGTTTGTATTAATTCTCTCGGTTTAGAATAAAACACAAGTAAATTCTATTTAAATACTATATCGACCCCTATATTTATTTTTATAATTTTTGCAGCCTTATACTAGTGTAATAATATCATAAAAAATTTTATAATTATTTTTATTACTGTTTAATATTTTATTACGAATTTTATACATAAACAGCATTTTTGGTTCATTAAATGAAAAATAAATGTATAAAATAGAAATCAATTATATTTTTAGATTCTAATATTTCATTTATGTTTAATATAACCTGCAAAAATTATCTTTACTGATTCTAAGTATCTACATTATTTTCTATCAATTTATTTTGATTTAATAATACTAACCGTATATAATATATATCTTTTTAAATTCATTTTTAATTATTATAAATATTAAATCCGTATATATAATGCATGAAAATAATTTTTATATCTAACATAATAGTTAATACTAATTATCAAGTATTTATTTGATTTCTTTATAATTGTTTCATATTTTATACTAATTAAAATTGGCTAGTACAAAAAGATAAATAAAAATTGTATAAAATAATAAAAAAAATTAGAGAACTCACAATATTTTCTCCAGAGGATTTGAAGGTTTTCTTCAATTTTTGTGACAAAGTTTGTGAAGAAACCATGGGGTATTTATACTTGCAAAAATTGATTTTAAAAATAAAAAAATATATATAAAAATACTAGTGTTTTGCTAATGAGATTTAAAAAAAATAAAAAGTATTTAAGTTAGGTCACTTAATCATCTCATGAATTAAATACTAAAAGTATTCACCCCATTTTAATTTTTAAATAAAAGCAAAAGTGGTTTTATTTATTTATTTATTTATTTATTTATTTATTTATCTCTTTTTTTTCAGCCGTAGCCTTTTTTTAAAGGTTTTATATATTTTTTTTAATTCAGGAAAATGATTTAATATATTTCTAAAAACATTTACCAACTTGTTTTTATTTTTATTTAATTAGTAAATACAAATTTTGTATAAAATACTAAATAATTTCGGTATTTTATATTTTTAATAATTAATTATGATTTTAATTTAATTATAATTATTTAACTTATAGTTTTATTAAGTTTTTAATTGTTATTACATTTGTATATAATTGTATTCATTATATAGTTAATTATATATAATATATTTACTAAATAATAAAAGTGATATAAAGTTTATATATTTATTTTAATACAATTAGGTTATACATATATAATTTACTATAACATAACCTTATAATATAATAATTATATTATTAATCAAGCGTACGTTGTTGACTAAAAATTACTATTCGGTCAACGTTCATTATATCGTATATATAAATATATATAACAACCCTAATTAAACAATACGTATAGTCAGGCAGTAAACCCTAGGGTCATTTCAGTAATTTCAGAAGTCGAAAAGTGAGGGTTGTTATAGTACCTCCCCGTTAATAAAAACTTCGTCCCGAAGTTTTAGGTAGACTTCTCGGATGCATCAGCGGTTGAGAAGAGATGGGGATATTTCTGCCTCATCTGGTCTTCACGTTCCCAGGTATACTCGGGGCCTCTTCGTGAATTTCAACGGATCTTAACAATAGGAATAGTGCTTTGTTTCAAGCGTTTTTCAGTTTGGTCTACGACCTCCATTGGTTCTTCTATGAAATGCATTTTATCATCAATGCGAAGGTCTTCCAAAGGAATAACGAGAGTGTCATCAACGAGACACTTTTTAAGATTTGAGACATGAAATACGTCGTGTACGCTGCTAAGTTCAGCAGGTAATTCTAATCGATAATCCACGGGGCCAATCCTTTCAGTAATTTTGAAAGGTCCAACGAAACGTGGGCTAAGTTTACTTCGTTTACTAAAACGGACGATGCCTTTCCAAGGAGATACTTTCAACATAACTTTATCACCAACTTGGAATTCCAAATCTTTCCGACATTTATTAGTATAGCTCTTCTGTTGGCTGCGGGCAGTTTCTAATCATTTCTTAATCTGAACTATCTTTTCGGTTGTCTCGTGTATGATTTCCGGACCGGTTAACTGTCTGTCCTCTAATTCATCCCAGCACAGTGGGGATCTACATTTTCGTCCGTATAAGGCCTTAAAAGGTGCAGCCTTAATACTTGAGTGGTAACTGTTATTGTAAGAGAATTCAGCCAAAGGCAAATGTCTATCCCAGCCTTTGCCGAAATCGATAACACAAGCGCGAAGCATATCTTCCATCGTTTGAATGGTTCGTTCACTTTGACCATCGGTTTGCGGATGATAAGCAGTACTCATGTTGAGTTGAGTTCCAAGAGCAGTTTGTAAGGATTTCCAGAATCTGGAAGTGAATCTACTGTCACGATCAGAAATGATAGAAATAGGAATTCCATGACGTGAGACAATCTCCTTAATATAAAGTTGCGACAATTTCTCCATTTTGTCGGTTTCTCTGATCGGTAAGAAATGAGCAAATTTAGTAAGACGATCTACTATGACCCATATAGTATCATTGCCACTAGAAGTCTTGGGCAATTTTGTAATAAAGTCCATAGCGATACATTCCCACTTCCACTGCGGGATATCCGGTTGTTGCAGTAAACCAGACAGCTTTTGATGCTCGGCCTTAACTTTCAAATAAGTAAGACACTTGCTCACATATTCAGCAATATCAGATTTCAGATTAGGCCACCAATAGAATTCTTTCACATCGTGATACATCTTACTGGACCCTGGGTGAATAGAATATCTAGTCTTATGTGCTTCATCCAAGACTAGCTTTCGCAGATTTCCGAATTGAGGAACCCAGATACGGTTGTTGTAATACCGTGTTCCATTTTCCTTGATTTGTAGTTAGTTTTCAAAACCTGAAGGTCCTTCATGCTCGATATTTTCTTGCTTTATAGCTTCTAGTTGTGCTTCCCGAATTTTAGCTGTCAGATTTGTTTGAATGATCATATTTAAAGCTAGTACTCAGATAGGCTTGACTTGATCCTTTCGTGAGTGCATTGGCAACAACATTTGCCTTACCAGGATGGTACTTGAGTTCACAGTTGTAGTCATTTAGTAACTCGACCCAACGTCTTTGTATCATGTTCAGTTGCTTTTGATCAAGATGTGCTGGAGACTCTTATGATCTGTGAATATGGTGAATTTGATTCCATAAAGATAGTGTCGCCACATCTTTAATGCGAATACTACAGCTCCTAGTTCCAAGTCGTGAGTAGTATAGTTCTTCTCATGCTTCTTTAATTGTCTGGATGCATATGCAATGACTTTCTGGCGTTGCATTAACACACACCCAAAACCTTGGTTTGAAGCATCACAATAGACTACGAAGTCTTCAGTTCCATCGGGTAGTGATAAGATTGGAGCGGTAGTCAACTTTTCTTTCAGGGTCTGAAACGCAGATTTTTGTTCACTAGACCACTCAAACTTCTTATCCTTATGAGTCAACTTGGTGAGTGGTTTGGCAAGAATGGAGAAATCTTTGATAAATCTCCGATAATAACCGGCAAGTCCTAGGAACTGACGAATGTGCTTCGCGTTCTTAGGTGTTTCCCAGTTCTGAATAGCCGTGATCTTCGCGAACTGAACAGTCTTCAACCAAAAATCACACTTGGAGAACTTAGCATACAACTGTTCCTTCTTTAATAATTCCAGAATTTGTCGGAGGTGTTGTTCATGTTCTTTTTCACTCTTAGAGTAGATGAGAATATCGTCGATGAAAACAATCACAAACTTATCGAGATAAGGCTTGCATACACGGTTCATGAGATCCATGAATACAGCAGGAGCGTTAGTTAACCCAAAGGGCATTACCAAAAATTCGTAATGTCCGTAACGAGTCCGGAAGGCAGTCTTGGAAACATCAGATTCCTTAACTTTAAGTTGATGATATCCAGATCTCAGGTCAATCTTGGAATAGATGTTTGATCCTTGTAACTGATCAAACAAGTCATCGATTCTAGGGAGAGGATAATGATTCTTGACGGTCAACTTGTTTAGTTCACGGTAGTCGATACACATCCTCATTGAACCATCTTTCTTTTTAACGAACAATATAGGTGCTCCCCACGGTGATGATCTAGGACGAATGAATCTTTTCTCCAGAAGCTCTTGTAGTAGCATAGATAGCTCTTTCATTTCTGATGGAGCTAGCCGGTATGGTGCCTTTGCAATAGGTGCAGCACCGGGGATCAAATCGATTTGTAACTCAACTTGTCTTTGTGGTGGAAGACCAGGGAGTTCATCAGGAAAGACTTCAGGAAAATCTTTAACAACAGGAACGTCTTCAATACGCCGTTCATCTGGTTTGACTTCCTTTATGTGAGCCAAAATGACTTGACATCCTTTCATAAGGTACTTTCGGGTTTTGATGCATGAGATAAGATTAAGTTTGGAACCACTCTTGTCTCCTTGGATAACAAGAATTTCACCAGTTTCGAGAGGAATATTAATTGTCTTATCAAAACACTGGATACCCACTTTCATCAGGGATAACCAATCCATTCCTAAGACTACATCAAAGCTTCCTAGTTCAACAGGCAATAAGTCAACCTTGAAAGTTTTATTAGCTAGAGTCAGATTACATTCCTTGTAGATCCGGTCAACTTTTACAAATTTCCCGTTGGCCATTTCTACAAGACACTTAGTGTCTAAGGTTTGGGGTTTCTCGGTAAATAAGGCACAGAATTCAGCAGACACATAACTTCTATCAGCACCAGTATTGAATAAAACAGAAGCATAGTAGTTGTTGACAAGAAACGTACCAGTGATGACGTCGTCGTCGTCCCTAGCTTCTTCAGCAGTCATGACGAATGCTCGACCCTTAGCTTTGCCAGCATCTGCTTTCTTAGGACAGTTGGGTCTTGTATGTCCTACTTCACCACAAGAATAGCAAGTAGAAACAAAGGGATTGTCTTTAGTTGCAGGAGCATTTGTTGTAACAGCAGGAAGTCTACAATTTTTGCTCAAGTGACTCATCTTCTTACAGTTTCCACATTGAATATTACACTTCCCATTGTGATGTTTTTCACATCTTGAGCAGTAGGGAAGTTTACCACCATAACCACCTTTAGATCCACCAGTAGTTCCTTCAGCAGGCTTCTTGTTGGGGTGTTGATGTGATGACCCGGATTTTTTCGACTACTTGATTATACTATTTACATTATTTAATATTTCCGACTTGATAAACAATGAATTTTAATAAGTCTTGAACCTCCAGAAAGAGTTTTATATAAGCATTTGACTACCCTTTTATTCCTACGATTCACGAACGTCATAACTTGTATTAATTATATATATATATATATATATATATATATATATATATATATATATATATATATATATATATATATATATATATATATATATTTATTTAACTTGAAAATATGATAATTAAATATCTCATTAAGTATATTAACAAGGTATTATATATACATTTTCATACTATTAATTTAAAAAGTTTTCGGACAATATATATGTTACTTTTTAAACGACGTAATTAACTTATGTTAAAATGTATTTACATACAATGTATTATGAGTATAAATACATCCTTAAAAGTATTGAATACACTTAATAATATACAAATACAGATAAGGGATAGCTATATTCGTATTTCCGTTCATTTTTCTCAAGAATTCTACTCGTATTTATAAGGTATTTATACGGTATTTATACAGTATTTATACGGTATTTATATGGTATTCATACAGTATTTATACAGTATTTATACGTGTATTATATGCAGCTTCTAGAAGTATTTACTATTGGTATATACCAATAGAAATCTACAATTACGTATTTATACGGTATTTATACGCGTATTATACGCAGCTTCTAGAAGTATTTACTATTGGTATATATGAATAGTAATCTACAATTATTGATGTATTATGTCATGCATGACCTAATGATTTTTAACTTATCTTAGATATTTTTCACTAAAAACTAAATTTATGAGCCTATAAATAAGCACCATTTCTAACTCATTTTTACACATTCATTTTCCAAGTTTTACTTCCAATTTTCACACACACTTGCAAGAACTCTCTCAAGTTTTGTTCTACTACTTCTTTCTAGCAACTTTACATTCTAAACTTGTGGTAAAAACTCTACTTCAACTCTTGTTCAATACATATGTTTATAGCTATCTATATAAGAGTTTATAAACTAGAACATAGTTTAGTTGATTCTAAACTTGTTTGAAAAACTAATCTAATCTTTCTAACTTAACTCTAATAACACTTATTTACATGTATTATGATGTTATATTAAGTTAATATAAGAACTTATAACTTGTACATATGAAGAACACCTTGAAACTTAACATATATAGTTTAATCTCTATTCAGTAAAAAGCGGGCTGTTTTGGGTTGGGAATTAAAAACCTATCTTAGACTTTGAGTTCGAGGCTAAGACTTTGGAAATATGTTAATATATGTAAATAAGACTTCCAGTATTTTTTTCATGATTTTAGACAAAATGAAAGTATTTGATCAAAAATCATATATCGGGTGGATGTCGGGATTCTTCCAAATCTGACCACCGGCACAAAAAGAGGGTAAAACTCTAAAAATTACTAATTGGGCTGAATTTTTCGAATTGGTTTTGAAAAATTAACTTCTTAAGGAATCCATAGCAATTTGATTCACTTTAAACGGAGTTGTAATGAATATTTGGCGAGCAAAACAAAATCTGCTAAAATTAACTTTATATGGACGGAATTTATCTTATAAGAACTATATTAACCATATCCTTGCTAACTTTTCCTATATCCTATATATATTTGGACATGTTATCATTAGTATAACAAAATATTATAATCTTGGTACGTTCCATGACAATACGTATACAATACGTTCGGATAAATCGAAAGACACCATGTACACAATACGTCTGGGTTAATTCTAAGACAATACGCGTACCATGGGTCATGATTGAGTCTATAACAATACGTATACAATATGCCGTGGGGTAATTCTATGATTATATATACATACCGATTATTGGACTGTTGGACGGTTGGACTATTGGACTATATTTGGACTACTAATAAAGGACTACTAACATGAAAATGTTAAAAATTAATATATAAGTATTCTATGAACTTGCTTTACTTTATTCATATGTCGTATTATTATCTGAATCATTATTATTGTTATAGGTTCGTGAATCCAAGGACGACGGCCATATTTTTAATAAGTTGAAAACTTATTATTAATATACTTTTACTACCGTGAGTATATAGTCCCATTTTTAAACTCTAAAAATATTTTGGGATGAGAATACATGCATTTTATGTTTTACGCTATGGACACAAGTACTTAAAATATATTATTCGTTGAGTTGTACCACCTTGCATATCTTCCCTAATAGCTTGGTAACTAATATTTACATGTTGTAAGAACATGTAAGCGCGAATCCTATTGATAGATCTATCGGGTTTGACAACCCCAACCGAGCTAGTCGCTCTAGTATCGTAAATGGTTGCATAGTACTTCGTTTTTACTACACTTGGTACAGTGTACGGAGATTTCATAATAAAGGGAATATGCCACATTATTGGTTAAGTATGGTTACCGAAGCGCTCAACAACTTATAGAATATCTTTATTGAAATGTTTATAACTATGAAATCTTGTGGTCTATATTTATATCGATGCTAGCTTTAAACCTATATATCTCACCAACCTTTGTGTTGACTGTTTAAGCATGTTATTCTCAGGTCTTTAAGAAAGTCTTCCGCTGTTGCATTATCTGAGCAAGCTGTGCATGGAGTCTCATGCTTTTGTTTAAATGAAGTGTTGCATTCAATAAAACCTTTGTCATGTAATATATTTGACTGTTATGGCACGTGTGTAGTATTTGTAAACCGATGTAATATAGGGATTATTCCTTAAATAATTGACCACTTGTTTAAAACATGCATTATGTATAATAATGGTGTGTTTTTATGAAACGAATGCAATATTTTCTAAAAACGTATCATATAGAGGTCAAATACCTCGCTATGGGACCAATGAATAACGTATTGCATTTATAGTAATATGGACGGGTCGTTTCAGTTGGTATCAGAGCGGAGGTCTTAGCGAACCAGGAATTGCATTAGTGTGTCTAACCGGTGTTTGTTAGGATGCATTAGTGAGTCTAGACTTTAACCGCGTCTGTTTTGAAAACCATTGCTTATCATTTTTGGTCGGAAATTGAATATTTTAACATGCAAATGTTATGTGGTATATTACTAACGCACTAGTTATTATGTGATAGATGTCTGCATCTAGCTTTGAATTAGTATTCACTTTCAGCGACTCCGAAATCGAGTCCAATTTTTCAGCAATAGCATCGATCATCAATTTGTCTGATGATGATGAAGACCCGAAAGACGACACATTTTGGGAAGATTCACAATTTCCGAAAGAACCGGAAGTGAAAGAACCTGAAAATGATCCTGAGGAGGAGGAGGAAGTAAAAGAGATTACTAAGAAAGAATTTAAAAAGGCAAAGGAACCTGTAGTCACCAAACCAAAATTTCTAAATCCTGAAATTAATAAAGCATTTGTTGTACAAAGTGCTCCTGACATTTCTACCCCTAATCATCTTTGTCTTACCAACTCTATTGAGGTATCAAGTACCTCAGAACCCCGACCAAGATATAAATGTACCGCTCGAATAAGCGTTATGCCAGTACCTGATAACAAGAGGCCCCGCCATTTTTAAAACCATTTTCGCTACGACATCACTTCACGCATTGTATAATATTATCTAGTGTGCTTTAGTTTATCCTACATATGTTTTATGTAAAATAAATTTATGTGAATAAGTGGTATTGTATCGTTGTGCCATAATGCATTGAAGAATACAGCGTGAAATGATAATGCATTAGTTTTTCATGATAGAATATTAATTGGATGGTAGTAGTTAATTGTTGTACTAAGCTATTAAGTATGAACTTTAACGGGTAGGTAATACCCTCGAAATAATTATAAAACGCTAATAAGAAGAAAATGCTTTTATAATAATTGGTTCATATTATTAATATGCCACAATGTACCATTAATTACTCGCTACATCTATAATATTCTATGTGATTAATTATCTTATATGTTTATTGAAGAAACATGGCTCGATTGTATCGAATGACGGAACAAGAAATTGAAGAGCTTATCAACCAACGCGTAAACGACCGAATACTTTGGGTCGAAGCGGCAAGAGCAGAAGCAAACAACACAAACCCTCGTGTTGGATGCACATATAAAGAGTTTCAAGGTTGCAAACCTTCATCATTCAGCGGAACAGAAGGACCAGTCGGTTTAACCCGATGGTTCGAAAAGCTGGAGTCTGTATTTAAAATTAGTGGTTGTGCGGAAGGGGATAGGACAAAGTATGCTTCATGCACATTACAAGATGGTGTACTTACATGGTGGAAAAACTATGTAAAAGCTGTAGGGGGCGATGCAGCATATGATACTCCTTGGGAGGAGTTAAAAAATATGCTAATCAACGAATACTGCCCAAGGAACGAGGTTAGAAAAATGGAAGCCGAGTTACGTAATCTGAAAGTTGTCGGCACGGAACTTACCAACTATAACGGGCGATTCATGGAATTAGCCTTGTTATGTCCTGAATTGGTACCAACTGAAGAGCGAAAGATTGAATTGTACAAGGATGGCCTGCCAAAAAACATCAAGGCCAATGTTACAGCATCCAAACCTAAGACAATTCATGAAGCTATCACCATGGAAAACGAGCTAATGGATCAGATCATTCTGGATAAGAACGCATCAAATACCGATGCCAAGGTATCGGATAACAAAAGAAAGTGGGATGGAAACCATGATCGAGGTAACCAACAACAATCTCTCAAGAAACAGGAAACTACGCAAGGTGCGGGTAGTGGTTCAAGCTCAGGTTACAAAGGGTGTAATCCCTAATGTAACAGATGCCACAAATATCACTCTAGTTTTTGTAATGTGGTGTGCAACAATTATGATCGAAGGGGTCATCTTGCTGAAGATTGTAGGGTTCCCGTTACAAATACAAATGGCACCAAGACTCCTGCAACCAATGCAAATAGAACTGCCCTGGCTACTGTTACTTGTTACGGGTGTGGGAAACAAGGTCATATTAAGAGCCAGTGCCCGAATCCAGAGAAGAATAATGGACCTGCACGTGGAAGAGCATTTAATATTAATGCTAGAGAGGCGTGTGAAGACCCGGAGCTTGTTACGGGTACGTTTACCATTAATAACTTATCAGCATCTATAATATTTGATACTGGTGCCGATAGAAGTTACATGTGTAGAGACTTTTACGCTAAATTGAATTGTTCATCATTACCTCTAGATGCTAAGTACATGATTGAGTTAGCTAATGGTAAACTAATTAAAGCCGATAAAATTTGCCGTGATTGTAAAATAAATTTAGCCGGAGAAACGTTTAAAATTGATTTGATACCTGTAGAATTAGGAAGTTTTGACGTAATAGTCGGCATGGATTGGATGTCTAAAATAGGAGCTGAAGTTGTCTGTGCCAAGAAGGCAATTCGCATTCCTCGTAAGAATAAAACGCCAGTAATGATTTATGGAGAGAAGGATAGCTCAAAGCTAAAACTCATTAGCTATTTGAAAGCCCAAAAGTGCTTGAAGAAAGGGTGCTATGCTATCTTAGCACATGTTAATAAAGTCGAAACGAAGGAGAAAGAGAAGAGCATCAACGATGTGCCTGTGGCAAGAGATTTTCCTGAAGTCTTTCCGGAAGAGTTACCGGGATTACCCCCATTTAGATCTGTAGAATTTCAAATAGATCTAGTACCAGGAGCTGCACCAGTGGCTCGTTCTCCATACAGACTTGCACCATCTGAGATGAAAGAGTTACAAAGCCAGTTAAAAGAACTACTGGACCATGGATTCATTCGACCAAGCACTTCACCGTGGGGTGCTCCAATTTTATTCGTTAAGAAGAAAGATGGATCCTTCAGCATGTGTATAGATTACCGTGAACTAAACAAGTTAACTATCAAGAATCGGTACCCATTACCGAGAATTGACGACTTGTTTGATCAGCTGCAAGGATCACGTGTTTACTCCAAGATCGATCTAAGATCGGGTTATCATCAGTTGCGAGTTAAAGACGAAGATATTCCGAAAACCGCATTTCAAACACGCTACGGTCATTATGAATTTTTGATCATGCCGTTCGGGTTGACCAATGCACCAGCTGTATTCATGGACCTTAGGAATAGGGTATTCAGTCCTTACTTAGATAAGTTTGTTATCGTCTTTATTGATGACATTCTTATTTATTCTAAGAATGAAACAGAACATAAACAACATTTAAGGTTGGTGCTGGAACTGTTAAAGAAAGAACAGTTATACGCAAAGTTTTCTAAGTGCGCCTTTTGGCTGAAGGAAGTACAGTTCCTTGGTCATATTGTCAGCAGTGAAGGAATTCAGGTTGATCCAGCCAAGATTGAAGCTATTGAAAAGTGGGAGACCCCAAAGACTCCAACACAAATACGCCAATTTTTGGGTCTTGCTGGCTATTACAGAAGGTTTTTTCAAGATTTTTCCCGGATAGCCAAACCATTGACAGCATTAACACACAAAGGGAAGAAGTACGAATGGACTTCTGAGCAGGAAGCTGCATTTCAATTATTGAAGAAGAAGTTGACTACATCGCCTATTCTATCGTTACCTGAAGGAAACGATGATTTTGTAATTTATTGTGACGCTTCGCGACAAGGTTTTGGTTGTGTCCTCATGCATTGAAAGAAGGTTATTGCATATGCATCCCGATAACTAAAGATTCATGAACAAAATTATACGACTCATGATCTAGAATTAGGAACAGTGGTGTTTGCATTAAAGATTTGGAGACACTACTTGTACGGGGTTAAATGTACTGTGTATACCGATCATAAAAGCCTTCAACATATCTTCAACCAAAAACAACTGAACATGAGGCAACGTAGGTGGATCGAGCTGATAAATGACTATGATTGTGAAATTCGTTATCATCCCAGAAAGAAAATGTAGTAGCAGATGCTTTAAGCAGGAAGGAAAGAGAGCCAATTCGAGTACGAGCAATGAATATGAAGATTCGTACGAACCTCACCACCCAAATTAAGGAGGCTCAACAAGGAGCTCTTTCTGAAGAAAACTTTGGAAATGAGATGCTTAAAGGGTTAGATAAGCAGCTTGTTACACGGGAAGACGGAACCCGATATTTTGCTGGACGCATTTGGGTACCGAAGTTTAAAGGGTTAAGAAAATTGGTACTAGACGAAGCACATAAAACAAGATACTCGATACATCCCGGAGCAGGAAAGATGTATCAAGATCTTAAGGCACACTTTTGGTGGCCAAATTTGAAAGCTGATATTGCAACGTACATCGGAGAATGTTTGACTTGCTCCAAAGTCAAGGCGGAACATCAGAAACCGTCAGGTCTGCTGCAACAACCAGAAATCCCAAAATGGAAGTGGAAATGTATTACAATGGATTTCATCACGAAGCTACCAAAGACTACATGGGGTTATGACACCATTTGGGTAATTGTCGATCGTCTCACCAAGTCCGCACATTTCCTACCTATGAAGGAGAAGGATGGGATGGAAAAATTAGCACGACTATACTTAAAGGAAGTTGTCTCTAGACATGGAGTACCTATCTCCATTATATCCGATCGTGACAGTAGGTTTACGTCAAGGTTCTGGAAATCACTACAGGAGGCCCTAGGAACTCGTTTAGATATAAGCACCGCATATCATCCGCAAACCGATGGACAAAGCGAAAGGACCATACAGAGTCTTGAATACATGCTTAGAGCATGTGTGGTCGATTTCGGAAGCGGATGGGATAAATATCTACCATTAGCAGAATTCTCGTATAACAACAGTTACCATACGAGTATTAAAGTTGCACCATTTGAAGCACTTTATGGAAGAAAGTGTAGATCCCCGATCTGTTGGAATGAAGTAGGAGACTGACAACTAACTGGTCCCGAGATCATACAGGTGACTACAGAAAAGATTGTGCAAATCAAGGAGAGATTAAAGACCGCCCAAAGTCGTCAAAAGAGCTATGCCGATGTTCGAAGGAAGCCATTAGAATTTTAGGTTGATGACATGGTTATGTTAAAGGTGTCACCTTGGAAAGGTGTGATACACTTTGGTAAGAGGGGTAAACTGAACCCAAGATACGTAGGACCATTCAAGATCATCGAACGTGTTGGACCAGTGGCTTATAGACTTAAGCTACCACAACAACTAGCTGGAGTACACAATACCTTTCACGTCTCGAATCTAAGGAAATGCCATACAAAAGAAGACCTCACTGTTCCTCTTGAAGAAATTCAAATCGACGAGAAAATGCATTTTATAGAAGAACCTGTCGAAATCATGGACCGTGAAGTCAAAACGCTCAAGCAAAGCAACATACATATAGTTAAGGTTCGTTGGAATGCTCGAAGAGGTCCCGAGTTCAATTAGGAAAGAGAGGACCAGATGAAACAGAAGTATCCACATCTGTTTACCAACACCGCCCATTGAATAGGTACTACTTCAAATTTCGGGACGAAATTTCTTTAACGGGTAGGTACTGTGATGACCCGGATTTTTCCGACTACTTGATTATACTATTTACATTATTTAATATTTCCGACTTGATAAACAATGAATTTTAATAAGTCTTGAACCTCCGGAAAGAGTTTTATATAAGCATTTGACTACCCTTTTATTCCTACGATTCACGACCGTCATAACTTGTATTAATTATATATATATTTAACTTGAAAATATGATAATTAAATATCTCATTAAGTATATTAACAAGGTATTATATATACATTTTCATACTATTAATTTAAAGAGTTTTCGGACAATATATATGTTACTTTTTAAACGACGTAATTAACTTATGTTAAAATGTATTTACATACAATGTATTATGAGTATAAATACATCCTAAAAAGTATTGAATACACTTAATAATATACAAATACAGATAAGGGATAGCTATATTCGTATTTCCATTCATTTTTCTCAAGAATTCTACTCGTATTTATAAGGTATTTATACGGTATTTATACAGTATTTATACGGTATTTATACGGTATTTATACAGTATTTATACGGTATTTATATGCGTATTATACGCAACTTCTAGAAGTATTTACTATTGATATATACCAATAAAAATCTACAATTACGTACTTATACGGTATTTATACGCGTATTATACGCAGCTTCTAGAAGTATTTACTATTGGTATATACGAATAGTAATCTACAATTATCGATGTATTATTTCATGCATGACCTAATGATTTTTAACTTATCTTAGATATTTTTCACTAAAAACCAAATTTATGAGTCTATAAATAAGCACCATTTCTAACACATTTTTACACATTCATTTTCCAAGTTTTACTTCCAATTTTCACACACACTTGCAAGAACTCTCTCAAGTTTTGTTCTACTACTTATTTCTAGCAACTTTACATTCTAAACTTGAGGTAAAAACTCTACTTCAACTCTTGTTCAATACATATATTTATAGCTATCTATATAAGAGTTTATAAACTAGAACATAGTTTAGTTGATTCTAAACTTGTTTGAAAAACTAATCTAATCTTTCTAACTTAACTCTAATAACACTTATTTACATGTATTATGATATTATATTAAGTTAATATAAGAACTTATAACTTATACATATGAAGAACACCTTGAAACTTAACATATATCGTTTAATCTCTATTCGGTAAAAAGCGGGCTGTTTTGGGTTGGGAATTAAAAACCTATCTGTGACGACCCGGAAATTTCTGACCAAATTTAAACTTTAATCTTTATATTATTCCGACACGATAAGAAAAGTTTGTTAAGTTAAATCTCAAGAATTTTAAACCGTGTTCATACATTCATTATAACCTCGACCAAATTTCGACGATTCATGAACCGTTATATATAAATAGATATGTATATGTATATATATATATATATATATATATATATATATATATATATATATATATATATATATATATATATATATATATATATATATATATATATATATATATATATATATATTATAACTTGAGAATATTAATAAAGTATTAAACGTATAATACTTTACACGAACGTATTTGTTTCAATATGATTTTTGACGAAATTAAAAAATATATATTAAATGATTGAATTATCAGAAACCTAGAATTATGATTACAAGTCTCTGTTGAGAGGTCCACTATGATTTGAGAAAATCTATTCCTCTTAAAGATATTCAGAATAATTTGTAAAGCTATTTATAAATAAAAACAAAAAGTGTCATTTACGAAAGTTAGACAAAAGTTAGTGGAGAATTGGTTTCCATAATATTCTATTAATCTATTTTCAAACGTACAAAGATGTTTTCAGTTTAAAAAAGAACTTTATTATTAAAAAGTATATAACTTTTATAAATATCTAGAATCACTTTTGACAACTCATTACTTAACCAGTATAATAAATATAACGATATTTATATTTTATTTCATTAAATATATATAATGATTTAAATTAATATTATATATATTTATACGCGTATTATACATACATAGTTTTTATACTTTTACTATACTTTAACTTTATCTTTACTTTACTTTTACTTTACTTTAACTTTAATAATTCACTTTAATAATTCATACTTTAATAATTCACTTTAATAATTCATACTTTAATAATTCACTTTAATAATTCATACTTTAATAATTCACTTTAATAATTCACTTTAATAATTCATACTTTAATAATTCACTTTAATAATTCACTTTAATAATTCATACTGTAATAATTCACTTTAATAATTCATACTTTAATAATTCACTTTAATAATTTAAAAATCTATTATAAATACAATTCAATAGGTTTCATTATTTCATAAAAACTTGAAAATATATTTCTCTAAACTCTCTCAATCGAATTACACATATATATATATATATATATATATATATATATATATATATATATATATATATATATATATATATATATATATATATATATATATATATATATATATATATATATATATATATATATATATATATATATTTGTATTATTTCAAGATATTATTAGTATACATAAAATACTACGACGGAGCTATACTCGGACGATTTCAAAATAAGTTTTCAAACGGGATAGAGCTAAGAAAATTATGGGTTATAGCTATGGAGGTTATGGGTATTGATCGAGGGTATTGCTCGTGAGGTCAACCTAACGTTTATCATTTTCAGTGCTGTCATATACATAATTGCTACGAAATACAGTATTGTGAGTTTCATTTGCTCCCTTTTATATATATTTTTGGGACTGAGAATACATGCGCTGTTTTTATAAATGTTTTACGAAATAGGCACAAGTACTAAAAACTAATTCTACGTGGGTTTAAACCAGAAATATACCCTTAGCTTGGTAACATTAAACTACTTGTCTATGTACGGTAGGCGCGAATCCCAAAGATTGATCTATTGGGCCTGACAAACCCCATCCTGACTATGAGATGCTTTAGTACTTCGAGGTTATTTTATGTAGCGACCCCGACAAATCATCAAGTGACGGCGTCGTCTACGTACGGTCCCATTACATGGTTATAAGTATTTATAACAAAGTTTGACCGAAAATATGTCGCATACATTTCATAAAGGATGTTTCAATGTTTACGAAAGTAATTCCCAAGACAAGTACATAACAAAAGTTATTGTTCATATGAAACACGTGCGACATAGTTTAAAATAGCCAAAAAGACGCTCCACGTATGCAAGTATACTCGACATCCAATGCAAGTATCAAAAAGTATGTGCGGAAGCATGTATCACCTAAGTTCAGGGACCTGAGAAAAACATAGAGAATCTGTCAACGAAAACGTTGGTCAAATCATAGGTTTAAATAAGTAAATGAGTAAAAGCAAGCTGAACCACAAGAGTTGCAATATTGATAAAGTCATAGTACATTCTAAAAGTTAATATTCACGAGCACCCAATTATCAAAGCTTAACATTCCGTCCGTTGAATACCCCATAAATTAGTGCTAGAACAACACTGTTTCCCGAAAATATATTTCATCCGTAGACGGTAGCGAACCGTCAAAGATGAGGGTTGTCAACCCATATGGCCATATAACATAAGTTCTCGCTTACACCATCTGATGTAACTAATGATAATCGGATTGAGGATTTTCGTTCTAAACTCGTATGTAGAATGTTTGTTTTCCCGTTCTTGTGTTCACTTAGTTCAAAAGAATCATTTATGTTTTCTCATCCCAAAAGTAAGTTTAAAAGAGTAAAAGTGGGACTATGATCTCACCTTGAGTGCACGTACGAAAAGTACTTCACAAAATAACGTGTGCGAAGGATAGTGCTAGTCTTGACCTAAACAAATAGGTCGTATCAATAACGGTAAACACGATAGGTCAAAGATGTTCAATTAGTCCTATGGCTCGTTACGACTCGATTATTTAGCATGTGAAATCAAATTGTCAAGTTTCATGCAAGATACAAGTATATAAACAAGTTAGGAAGGTTGCAAAATCATTTGGTTAAGTTTGACAAAAAGTCAAACTTTGGTCGGTCAAAGTCAACGAAAAAGTCAACACGTTCGGGTCGTGTCCCGAACTATTTTTCTGAGGTTTTTAATCATGTATGAGCATGTTAGGACAAGTTACATGTGAATCGGAGGTGCGTAGCATAGCAAACATTATTCGAAAATTGACCAAGTTGGACAGACCAAAATGGCGCGCCGCGCGGGTATATGGCGCGCCGCGCCATTACCTGTGCAGAGAATTCTGGCAGTTTTTAAGTTTTATGCACGAACCTAACTTCAAACAATCACCATTTATGATCCGCAAACAATCAAGACAAGTATCTTATACCGTTGGGAAGGAAATTTGACGAGGAAAACAACTAAACACATTTCATCAATCAATCTACCTATTACAACAACCAAAACCGCATCTAATGCTTAACATTAACCGCATACAAGTTCATAAATGCAATTCAATGATTCGGGCAACCAATTTACATGAATGATATGCCGTTTCGAAGGTAATCAAGCATACAATCCAACTAAACACTTACCAATAATAATCCATGGCATTCAATGCATCAAAAGTCCATTTCAAGTTCATCAAACCCTAATCCAAATTCACCAAAATCAATAATCAAGTTCATGAAGTTTTCTAAGGCAACCTACACATCAAATTGAAGCTAGTGATGCTAGTAACACAATTAAAGCATCAACTTTTAACATCTAACAACATATGATCATCCAAAATTCAAGAACAACACACCAAAATTCAAGTTCATGCTAGTTACACTAAAACAACGAGATCGAGCATATAAATCATATATTCATGTTAGACTTGAGCCATAGACACTAATTAACACTTTTATAAGTTAAAAACATCAAGAACACAAAATCTAGTGATTTTAGAAAGTTACCCAAATGAGATGAAGTTGGTACCAAAATGAAGAGGATGAAGAGAGGATCACAACTATGTAGTTTATTTTGTTGTAAGCCTCCTAGATCGAATTTAGATGATGATTGAATGAATTTGGTAAATGGGTGTGTGTTCTTGCTAGAGAGAAAGAGAGAGAGATGGAGATGATAATGAATGGGTGAAAGGGGTTTGACCCTTTGACCTAGTCAAGGGTTTGATCCCTAGTCAAGTTTAGTCCCTCAACTTTCGTTCGGGTGCGGGAATTACCTAAACGAGATAATTTAAAACGCGTATCAACGGGAGATGTTATAAACATATAACGGACTTTATATTAGTATAACGGAAAAGTAAATGGAAAAAGGCGGGATGTTACATTACCTACTCCTTAAAAGAAATTTCGTCCCGAAATTTAAGTAGGCGTAGTAGTCGTTGTTTCTTCCTCGAGATCTTGCGTTTCCGAATTCACGAATAGATGAGGATACTTCCTTTGCATTTAATCTTGTCTTTCCCAAGTAAACTCGGGTCCTCTTTTGGCATTCCAACGAACCTTGACAATCGGGATTCGGCTTTGTTTCAATGTCTTGACGGAGGTGTCCACAATTTCAACCGGTTCCTCCACAAAATGAAGTTTGTCATCAATAGTAAGTTCTTCGAGAGGGATGACGATATCGGGTTCGGCAAGACACTTTTTCAAGTTAGATACATGGAAGGTAGGATGAACGGAGTTCAATTGAGGCGGAAGATCTAAATGATAAGCAACGGTTCCAATACGCTCCAAGATTTCGAAAGGACCAATATACCGCGGATTTAGCTTCCCGCGTTTCCCAAAACGGATTACACCCTTCCAAGGTGCGACTTTTAACATTACTCGGTCACCGACTTGAAATTCAAGATCGTTGCGTCGTTTGTCGGTATAGCTCTTTTGACGACTTCGGGCCGTCCTAAGCCTATCTCGGATTTGAACGATTTTCTCGGTGGTTTCGTGAATGAGTTCGGGTCCGGTGATTTGCACGTCGCCTACCTCGGCCCAACAAAGAGGTGAACGACATTTGCGGCCATATAGCGCTTCAAAAGGTGCGGCTCTAATACTCGCGTGATAACTATTGTTGTAAGAGAACTCGGCGAGAGGTAAGTGCTTGTCCCAAGCTTTTCCGAAATCAACCACGCAAGCTCGTAACATGTCCTCTAAGGTTTGAATTGTACGTTCGCTTTGTCCATCGGTTTGAGGATGATATGCGGTGCTCATGTCTAAACGCGTTCCTAACGCTTCTTGCAATGTACGCCAAAATCTAGAAATGAAACGGCCATCTCGGTCGGAGATAATCGATAAAGGTACACCGTGTCGGGCTACGATCTCCTTAATGTAAAGTTGTGCAAGTTTCTCCATTTTGTCCGTTTCCTTCATGGCAAGGAAGTGTGCGGATTTGGTGAGACGGTCAACAATAACCCAAATGGTATCATAACCGCCCGTCGTTTTTGGTAGCTTGGTGATAAAATCCATCGTTATCCTTTCCCACTTCCATTGTGGGATCTCGGGTTGTTGAAGTAGTCCGGACGGTCTTTGGTGTTCGGCTTTGACTTTGGAACATGTCAAACACTTGGAAACATAAGTAGCTACGTCCCTTTTGATGTTCGGCCACCAATATAGTTGTTTAAGGTCGTGGTACATCTTATTGGCACCGGGGTGAATCGAGTATCGTGACTTATGGGCTTCATCTAAAATAAGGCTTCGTAGGTCCCCATAACTAGGCACCCAAATCCTTCCGGCGTAATATCGGAGTCCGGTCTCCCTAATTTCGAATCGAGAGACGAGAATGTTCAAGAGCTCGTGTGAAAGGTTTTCATCCTTGAGAGCCTCATCTTGGGCTACCCGAATTTGGCTATTAAGGTTTGTGTGGATGGTGATGTTTAAGGCTCGGACACGAAGAGGCACCGCTCTTTCTTTTCGACTTAAGGCATCGGCTACTACATTTGCCTTCCCGGGATGGTAACGAAGCTCGCAATCGTAATCGTTTAAGGTTTCAATCCACCTTCGTTGTCTCATGTTTAGTTGCTTTTGATCGAAAATGTGTTGGAGGCTTTTGTGGTCGGTAAAGATAGTACTCTTGGTTCCATAAAGATAGTGTCTCCACATTTTAAGTGCAAAGACAACGGCTCCGAGTTTGAGATCATGTGTCGTATAGTTTCGTTCATGAATTTTGAGTTGTCGAGAAGCATAAGCAATGACTTTCATTCGTTGCATCAATACACACCCAAAACCATGTTTCGAGGCATCACAATATACAACAAAGTCATCATTGCCTTCGGGAAGTGACAAGATAGGAGCGGTGGTTAGCTTCGTTTTCAAGATTTGGAATGCGGATTCATGTTCGGTCGCCCAAATGAATTTCTTTCCCTTGTGAGTCAATGCGGTTAGAGGACGTGCAACCAAAGAGAAGTTTTCGATGAATCTACGATAGTACCCGGCGAGACCCAAAAATTGACGAATGTGAGTAGGAGTAGTAGGAGTCTCCCATTTGCTAATGGCTTCGATTTTCGTTGGATCGACTTTAATACCTTGGTCACTTACAACATGACCAAGAAATTGAACTTCCTTTAACCAAAATTCACACTTGGAGAATTTGGCATAGAGTTGTTCTTGTCTTAAAAGTTCAAGCACAAGTCGGAGATGTTGTTCGTGCTCTTCTTCATTTTTAGAATAGATCAATATGTCATCGATGAACACAATAACGAATTTATCGAGATACGGTTTGCACACGCGGTTCATAAGATCCATGAACACCGCCGGTGCGTTAGTGAGACCAAATGGCATGACAAGGAATTCATAACTACCATAACGAGTTCGGAAAGCGGTTTTGGAGACATCTTCCCCCTTAACCCTCAATTGATGATAACCCGAGCGGAGATCGATTTTCGAATATACACAAGACCCTTGTAGTTGATCAAAGAGGTCATCGATGCGAGGAAGAGGATATCGGTTCTTAACCGTCAATTTATTTAGTTCACGATAATCAATGCACATTCGTAGGGATCCGTCTTTCTTTTTAACAAACAAAATCGGAGCGCCCCAAGGTGAATGGCTAGGTTGGATAAAACCACGATCAAGTAGTTCTTGGATTTGACTTTGCAATTCTTGCATTTCAGATGGAGCGAGTCTATATGGTGCACGCGCTACGGGTGCGGCTCCCGGAATAAGATCGATTTGGAATTCAACCGGTCGATGAGGCGGAAGACCCATGCAATTCGTCGGGAAATACATCGGAATAGTTACTAACAATTGGCACATCATCGATGTGCTTCTCATCGGACTCGACTTTCTTAACGTGAGCAAGGATCGCAAAACAACCCTTACGGAGTAGTTTTCTAACTTTAATACACGAAACGAGATTGAGTCCGGTGCAACTCTTATCGCCATAGACGATCAAAGGTTCACCATTCTCGATAGGAATTCGGATTGCGTTAAGATCACAAAGAATGTGAGATTTCATTTTGACTAACCAATTCATACCGATTATTACATCAAAGCTTCCTAGTTCCATGGGTATCAAGTCAATTTCAAATTCCTTACCCAAAATGTTCAAAGTACACCCCCGGTAATATGTGTCGGCACTTAAGAGTTTTCCGTCGGCCACTTCGATGGAATAAGTAGTATCTAAAGGGTGTGGTGGAGTGCAAAGGGTAGGAGCTTAAGTCTTGGACACAAAACATTTATCGGCACCCGAATCGAATAAGCAAGTAACATAAGAGTTGTTGAGAAGAAACGTACCCGTGACTAGTTCATTGTCATCTCGGGCTTCCTCGGTGTTGATGTTAAAGGCTCGGCCTCGGTTGTTGGGGTTGGCTTTCTTTTTCGGGCATTCGTTCTTATAATGGCCCGTTTGGCCACATTCATAACAAGTGACCGTCCTTGGAGGATTGGGCCCCTTTCGAGCGACGCGGGCGGTGCTTGTGCAATTGTTGGCCCTATGACCAACTCCTTGGCAACGGTGACAAATTAGCTTGTTACATTCGCCGTAATGATGTTTGTGGCACTTGTTGCACAAAGGTAAGTTTCTGACATAACCCTTCTTGCCGTCGTTGTTGAAGGGCTTTTTGGTGAAGGTGTTGTTGTTGTAGTTGGTTGATGGAGTGGCTTCCCATTTCCTTTTGTTGCCACCCGACTTATCCTCGGCCTTAGGAGCCGGCACTACGATTTCGTCAACCGTTTCAATTAGTTGGCGAGCCATGTCCATAGCGGCTTGATGAGTAGTGGGTTTGGATGACATCACCCCTTGTTTGATGCTTTTTGGAAGACCGAGCATGTAGAGCTCAATCCTTTGAGATTCGGGGTTAACAAGATTAGGACACATCAAGGATAGTTCGGCGAAGCGTTGATTATAAGCTTTAAGATCGTTTCCGACCGCTTTCAAAGCTCTTAGTTCTTCCTCAAGCTTTCGGGTTTCTTCGCGCGGAAAATATTCAACAATCATCTTTTCCTTTAGATCGGCCCAAGAGAGGGCATGAGCTTCATCGGTACCCACCGATTGAACATAGGTGTTCCACCATGTTAGAGAAATTCCGGAGAAAGTGTGAGTGGAGTATTTGACCTTGTCTTGATCCCGACAACCGCTTATGCTAAAGACGGCCTCGGTTTGTTCAAACCAACGAGTAAGCACAACCGGTCCCCCGGTTCCATCATAAGTGTGGGGTTTGCACCCCATGAAAGCTTTGTAGGAGCACCCTTCGCTAGAGTTACCGGCTCCTTGGTTGTTGTTGTTGTTGTTATTATTATTGTTAGACGAGTGACCGGCCATGGCCGCATCTACGGCGGTAGCTATCATCCGTTCGAGAGCTTGTTCGGGAGTTTCATTGCGGCGTACACGACGAGGAGCCATTGTTCCTTCAAAACAAAAGAATACCGTTGGTTAGTATTCTAAATAATACTAACCGTGATATGGAATAAAGATAGAGAGAAAATTATCCTTGACCCGCCTTAAATTCTTTATGTCATAATGTCGGTATGTTCATATGAGTCACCGTAATATAATTTCCGGGAATTATATTACCCTAATTCATATGAGAATTCGACATTACATCATATAGTCAAGGTGGCGTGTCAATTGAATTATATAACGCAAGATTTAGATAGAATAAGAGTAGATATGAGTAGAAGAGTTAGAGTATAAATGCACAATTTGTCAAGTAATTCCTATGTCAAGTCTATATGCCGGTTGTAGTCTAGACTCACCAATGTACCCTATGACTCGGGGTTGACACCAATGAACTCTAAATCCCTACAACCAAAGCTCTGATACCACTTGTAGCGACCCCGACAAATCGTCAAGTGACGGCGTCGTCTACGTACGGTCCCATTACATGGTTATAAGTATTTATAACAAAGTTTGACCGAAAATATGTCGCATACATTTCATAAAGGATGTTTCAATGTTTACGAAAGTAATTCCCAAGACAAGTACATAACAAAAGTTATTGTTCATATGAAACACGTGCGACATAGTTTAAAATAGCCAAAAAGACGCTCCACGTATGCAAGTATACTCGACATCCAATGCAAGTATCAAAAAGTATGTGCGGAAGCATGTATCACCTAAGTTCAGGGACCTGAGAAAAACATAGAGAATCTGTCAACGAAAACGTTGGTGAAATCATAGGTTTAAATAAGTAAATGAGTAAAAGCAAGCTGAACCACAAGAGTTGCAATATTGATAAAGTCATAGTACATTCTAAAAGTTAATATTCACGAGCACCCAATTATCAAAGCTTAACATTCCGTCCGTTGAATACCCCATAAATTAGTGCTAGAACAACACTGTTTCCCGAAAATATATTTCATCCGTAGACGGTAGCGAACCGTCAAAGATGAGGGTTGTCAACCCATATGGCCATATAACATAAGTTCTCGCTTACACCATCTGATGTAACTAATGATAATCGGATTGAGGATTTTCGTTCTAAACTCGTATGTAGAATGTTTGTTTTCCCGTTCTTGTGTTCACTTAGTTCAAAAGAATCATTTATGTTTTCTCATCCCAAAAGTAAGTTTAAAAGAGTAAAAGTGGGACTATGATCTCACCTTGAGTGCACGTACGAAAAGTACTTCACAAAATAACATGTGCGAAGGATAGTGCTAGTCTTGACCTAAACAAATAGGTCGTATCAATAACGGTAAACACGATAGGTCAAAGATGTTCAATTAGTCCTATGGCTCGTTACGACTCGATTATTTAGCATGTGAAATCAAATTGTCAAGTTTCATGCAAGATACAAGTATATAAACAAGTTAGGAAGGTTGCAAAATCATTTGGTTAAGTTTGACAAAAAGTCAAACTTTGGTCGGTCAAAGTCAACGAAAAAGTCAACACGTTCGGGTCGTGTCCCGAACTATTTTTCTGAGGTTTTTAATCATGTATGAGCATGTTAGGACAAGTTACATGTGAATCGGAGGTGCGTAGCATAGCAAACATTATTCGAAAATTGACCAAGTTGGACAGACCAAAATGGCGCGCCGCGCGGGTATATGGCGCGCCGCGCCATTACCTGTGCAGAGAATTCTGGCAGTTTTTAAGTTTTATGCACGAACCTAACTTCAAACAATCACCATTTATGATCCGCAAACAATCAAGACAAGTATCTTATACCGTTGGGAAGGAAATTTGACGAGGAAAACAACTAAACACATTTCATCAATCAATCTACCTATTACAACAACCAAAACCGCATCTAATGCTTAACATTAACCGCATACAAGTTCATAAATGCAATTCAATGATTCGGGCAACCAATTTACATGAATGATATGCCGTTTCGAAGGTAATCAAGCATACAATCCAACTAAACACTTACCAATAATAATCCATGGCATTCAATGCATCAAAAGTCCATTTCAAGTTCATCAAACCCTAATCCAAATTCACCAAAATCAATAATCAAGTTCATGAAGTTTTCTAAGGCAACCTACACATCAAATTGAAGCTAGTGATGCTAGTAACACAATTAAAGCATCAACTTTTAACATCTAACAACATATGATCATCCAAAATTCAAGAACAACACACCAAAATTCAAGTTCATGCTAGTTACACTAAAACAACGAGATCGAGCATATAAATCATATATTCATGTTAGACTTGAGCCATAGACACTAATTAACACTTTTATAAGTTAAAAACATCAAGAACACAAAATCTAGTGATTTTAGAAAGTTACCCAAATGAGATGAAGTTGGTACCAAAATGAAGAGGATGAAGAGAGGATCACAACTATGTAGTTTATTTTGTTGTAAGCCTCCTAGATCGAATTTAGATGATGATTGAATGAATTTGGTAAATGGGTGTGTGTTCTTGCTAGAGAGAAAGAGAGAGAGATGGAGATGATAATGAATGGGTGAAAGGGGTTTGACCCTTTGACCTAGTCAAGGGTTTGATCCCTTGTCAAGTTTAGTCCCTCAACTTTCGTTCGGGTGCAGGAATTACCTAAACGAGATAATTTAAAACTCGTATCAACGGGAGATGTTATAAACATATAACGGACTTTATATTAGTATAACGGAAAAGTAAATGGAAAAAGGCGGGATGTTACATTTTAAACACACCTGATCTGGTGTACTTCAGAGGGTAAAACATGAACGTTAAGGCTTGTTACCGGGTGCCTACAACTTATAGAATACTTTTATACACTTGCGAGTGTACATATATTTATAAACGGAAATCTTGTGGTCTATTAATATATTAAAATGATTGTTATGATAAACCTATGAACTCACCAACCTTTTGGTTGACACTTTAAAGCATGTTTATTCTCAGGTATTAAAGAAATCTTCCGCTGTGCATTAGCTCATTTTAAGGATATTACTTGGAGTCATTCATGGCATATTTTGAAAGACGTTGCATTCGAGTCATTAAGTTCATCAAGATTATTATTAAGCCAATTATAGTTGGATGTATTATGAAATGGTGTGCATGCCGTCAACTTTCGTTGTAAAGAAAGTTTGTCTTTTAAAAACGAATGCAATGTTTGTAAAATGTATCATATAGAGGTCAAATACCTCGCGATGTAATCAACTATTGTGAATTGTTTATAATGTATATGAACGGGTCCTTTCAGTTGGAATCAGAGCGGTGGTCTTAGCGAACCAGGTCTGCATTAGTGTGTCTAACTGATAGTCGTTAGGATGCATTAGTGAGTCTGGACTTCGACCGTGTCTGCATGTCAAAAGTTTTGCTCATCATTTTTGTCGGAAATTACCTGCTTATCATTCTTAGTCTAGACACATCTTATTGCAATGATTGCATGAATAGTGTATAGACAAAATTCATATCTTAGCGTATCTGTTACTGTAAACTTTGCCTGACATATTCCGTAAATTCCTCCGTAATCTACGAAACCTTTTGCTCTATATAATTAGAATTCCACCCGATAGCTGAAAAATCATTTCATATCGAAAAATTCTTTATTCAATCGTACGAAATGGAATTTGTCATTAGTTCAAGTCCCTCGGATTCCGAAATGGAATCCCACTCAAGTTCCGAAAGCAGTGTGACCGGAATGGATCAACCAATTAGTCATCATCTATTCTGGATGAATTGGGGATGGGTTCGTAGCCTCCTTAATCATTGGAGACAAGAAGAAGGTGATCCCTTCCATCCACCACATTGTCCTCTTGGCGAAGAACCTGAAGCACTTACCGGCGAACCTATCCGAAACACCATTTTCTCTCTTATTTCTAGAGTATCTCGTCACGATTACATACTACACCAAATTCTAGATTTTATTTATCCGCTCGTCCGAACTGACAATCACCCCGGTGTAATAGAAGAAGTCAACGAGCTTCGCGCTCGGGTAGTGGATTTGGAGAATATGGTGCAAAGGTTACAAACACCAGCAGCATAAACAGTACCACCATCAGCAACACCAACAGTACCATCACCACCACCAACAACAACATCCACATCCCATACCGCAACATCACAATCTGTATCTCAAACATCAACATCATACGCCCTGTAAATATCCAGGAATATCAACAACAACAAACGATGAAGTATTAATTCATAAACTTCATTGAAGAGATATCTCTGCGGCAGTTATGTAATCTACAAAATCTTAGAGATTATTTAATTCCGACCGTAAATCGGATGAGTGAACGGAGATGGTAGAGTAGAAACTTTGATCGAAAATGGTGTACGATTTACAAGCTAGAATTGTTTTACCAACAGCATCAATAGGACCGTAGCATCATCAACACAGTCAGTGCTGTCAGTATCGTCAGAATCAACATCACCTTAACATCACAAACTCTGTCAGTTCAAGAATCATTGTGGACATCATTACGAATCAACAACAAATATATTGTATCAACGAGTTACGAAGTATTAACTCATTTCCAATCGAAAGATTTATATGTATATTTTATATGTATAAATTTTTAAACCATAATAAATCTTCCCGTACTAAGCTATTATGTGTGAATCTTAACTACTCAGTTAATTCATATTACAAATATGCAATGATGTACGTCCTTCGTCCGCAACTTAACGATCGTTAATTACAATCTCTGTCTCAATTCAATAAAAATCCAATTCATAATTAATCAAGTGTATTATTCGAATATATGTTTGATTTTACACTTTCATCATCGATGTACTCGAAACTTTTCAAATAACATCATTCGTACCTTGCGAAGTTCACAAGAATTTCACGAAAACCAATAAATATCAAAGTAGTGATTCATAATTTCAATATTATTGAAGAAATACTTATGCAATTTATAAAGTTTTAGGGATTACTCAATTCTAGTTCCAACCATAAAACAAATGAGTTTAATTTAATATTAACTCATTAAATCTATATTACATCTAAAGAAAATATACACATATATTTTCATAAAGACTGTAATAAACTTCTTTTGTACAAAATATTAATTGTGAAATTTTGTTTAACGGGTAGGTAATACCCGAGAGATATATAAATTCACAATTAATATATTACATTTTTCGAAACTGATTCAGCAATCATCAACTATACTCCCTACTTTCACAACAATATCCATTCTTTAATATAAATCAAAACAATCATACTCATTCAAATTCAATTACATATTCTGATTTTGAAATCGCATAATTCAATTCGAAATATAACCAGTATCATCACTCTTAGATTCCTATATCTTTTAAAGCTATACTTTGACTTCAAAACTATGTTAGAACATCATATGTATTAACGATTACAATATGTGCTCAAACCCTTTGAAATTCCTGAAGACAATTCAACTAAGGAACAATCGAGATGATGATCCAACCACATGTTACCCACAGTTATACACCTGAAAAACTCTCAAAACCCAAGTCATAGTTCGACACGTATCCGTGTTAGACCCTTTGGCATTTACTAGCTAAAATAACTTTTCAATTCCGTTTCAAAATAGACAGTTTTGTCACAGCTCCAGCAAGTCAACTTCGACTTCTCAATCAAAACAGTCTTATTATAACCTCGATAGATACGTTGCCCTTTCGCCAACGTTACCGGGGAATCGTTTATATTCACCACATTAGTAATAAACTTACCAACAATTTCACTGATCTTTGACTTTCCAAAAAAAAAAATCATTATAATTATCGAAACCCTATCATATACACATTCGTACCTTATAACAAGAATTGCCATACCAATTATTGAGAATCAGCAATCAGTATTTTGAAACCTCGCATCATGTCTACATCAACAATTACATATACACACAACGTCTACCTCCAAGACTTACATTCTTTGAATGAGAAATTTCTGAAAAACACCCTAAACTGCGAACCAGTTCTCGAAATTTTGAAAAATGCTGATGAAGCAGCAAAAACTGTAAACGACCTTAACAGTAAAAAGTTGGATGATAAAGGATAGTATATTGGCAAAGCTCAGAAAAAGAGAAGCTTTGAAACTGGAAAACGGTTTGAGCAAAGTATAAAGGAGGCTGTGGACAAATCACAAAGGCTGAACCTGCCTTCAAAGAATCCAAATGATTCAGTACTTGCTGAAGTCATTAACCAATACCTTGCTCCTGACTCTAAACCCCTGCGGACAATATCCTTCATCATCCTCTGATATTAGACATTTTAAGATATTTTTATAATTATTCTTATCTGAAATCATTTACCTCTTCGCGCTATCTGTATTATATCATAAAAGAAACTACTTTAGTTTCTAAATTCTGAAACATTCGAGTTTAAAATAGGAATATTCTTGAAAAAGTGTTGGGAGCTGAAGCATGAGTTAGTATAATATAATGACACTTGATCAACGTGATTATATTACAGTAATTCATGCTGAGTTTCTAAATGGACCATGATGATTCACAGATCATAACATCATCATGTGCTATGTTACATGACTCTTATATTCTCTTTGATCTCTAAATATCAAGAAAATATTTCTTGATGATTCGGCCTTTTCCGAGGTATTCTGGTAATTTGACAAGTCAAGATCGTGCCATTACAATTTCCTTCCTAGAACATTAACAATGTTCATTCCGAAATTTATATCTGCGAATTCTGGACCATTACAAGCGGTGCTTAATCGCAAGAAGAAGAAACGAAAGGACAAAGCTCCGAACTAGAAATGGGAGTATAAATCATAGCAAATAGAAGAGAGCACTAACTGTGGATGACAATGATTATAGAAGAAGCAAGGACTTTGAAATATAAGGGAAGATATAAAACCCAACAATAACCCAGAAATCACAAACTGCATATATCAATGCATATAGCAATATAAAGACACTGGAGAACTAAAAACACTATAAAACCAAGAGTATAGTAGAAGTAAATAGATTCTTCCTGAGGCAGATGAAAAAGAAGAGCGACAGATATGAAAGTGAGGAGTATATCAAGAATCAGCACTGGATGAAGCATATTGACAAATACTTTAAAATATGAGTTGAGAAGGTGTGAGTTGTAAGAAAACAAATGAGGTGGATTTATAGTGAAATATCCGACAGAGAAATCAAAATGGATTATCGCATTAATTCGAAGAGGATCATAATTTCCTTAATCGCCGAATAATCAAATCCAATATAGATTACAAAGATTTTCTTTTCGAAGATCAATCGTGATGACGTCAAAAGATACGACGAATCACTATTATCTTATTTCATTCATTTACGATAACTTCACTCACACGCTTTGAGTAATCGAATTATTTTATCCATTCTTCTTGAACATGATAAAACTCTATAATCGTTATAATAACATTCTCATTGTTAGTCATGACAACCTCTATCAAATTTCGGAGACGAAATTTCTTTAACGGGTAGGTACTGTGACGACCCGGAAATTTCTGACCAAATTTAAACTTTAATCTTTATATTATTCCGACACGATAAGAAAAGTTTGTTAAGTTAAATCTCAAGAATTTTAAACTGTGTTCATACATTCATTATAACCTCGACCAAATTCCGACGATTCATGAACCGTTATATATAAATAGATATGTATATGTATATATATATATATATATATATATATATATATATATATATATATATATATATATATATCTATATATATATATATATATATATTATAACTTGAGAATATTAATAAAGTATTAAACGTATAATACTTTACACGAACGTATTTGTTTCAATATTATTTTTGACGAAATTAAAAAAAATATATTAAATGATTGAATTATCAGAAACATAGAATTATGATTACAAGTCTTTGTTGAGAGGTCCACTATGATTTGAGAAAATCTATTCCTCTTAACGATATTCAGAATAATTTGTAAAGCTATTTATAAATAAAAACAAAAAGTGTCATTTACGAAAGTTAGACAAAAGTTAGTGGAGAATTGGTTTCCATAATATTCTATTAATCTATTTTCAAACGTACAAAGACGTTTTCAGTTTAAAAAAGAACTTTATTATTAAAACGTATATAACTTTTATAAATATCTAGAATCACTTTTGACAACTCATTACTTAACCAGTATAATAAATATAACGATATTTATATTTTATTTCATTAAATATATATAACGATTTAAATTAATATTATATATATTTATACGCGTATTATACATACATAGTTTTTATACTTTTACTATACTTTAACTTTACCTTTACTTTACTTTTACTTTACTTTAACTTTAATAATTCACTTTAATAATTCATACTTTAATAATTCACTTTAATAATTCATACTTTAATAATTCACTTTAATAATTCATACTTTAATAATTCACTTTAATAATTCACTTTAATAATTCATACTTTAATAATTCACTTTAATAATTTACTTTAATAATTCATACTGTAATAATTCACTTTAATAATTCATACTTTAATAATTCACTTTAATAATTCAAAAATCTATTATAAATAGAATTCAATAGGTTTCATTATTTTATAGAAACTTGAAAATATATTTCTCTAAACTCTCTCAATCGAATTACACACATATATATATATATATATATATATTTTTGGTATTATTTCAAGATATTATTAGTATACATAAAATACTACGACGGAGCTATACTCGGACGATTTCAAAATAAGTTTTCAAACGGGATAGAGCTAAGAAAATTATGGGTTATAGCTATGGAGGTTATGGGTATTGATCGAGGGTATTGCTCGTGAGGTCAACCTAACGTTTATCATTTTCAGTGCCGTCATATACATAATTGCTACGAAATACAGTATTGTGAGTTTCATTTGCTCCCTTTTATATATATTTTTGGGACTGAGAATACATGCGCTGTTTTTATAAATGTTTTACAAAATAGGCACAAGTACTAAAAACTAATTCTACGCGGGTTTAAACCAGAAATATACCCTTAGCTTGGTAACATTAAACTACTTGTCTATGTACGGTAGGCGCGAATCCTAAAGATAGATCTATTGGGCCTGACAAACCCCATCCTGACTATGGGATGCTTTAGTACTTCGAGGTTATTTTAAACACACCTGATCTGGTGTACTTCAGAGGGTAAAACATGAACGTTAAGGCTTGTTACCGGGTGCCTACAACTTATAGAATACTTTTATACACTTGCGAGTGTACATATATTCATAAACAGAAATCTTGTGGTCTATTAATATATTAAAATGATTGTTATGATAAACCTATGAACTCACCAACCTTTTGGTTGACACTTTAAAGCATGTTTATTCTCAGGTATTAAAGAAATCTTCCGCTGTGCATTAGCTCATTTTAAGGATATTACTTGGAGTCATTCATGGCATATTTTGAAAGACGTTGCATTCGAGTCATTGAGTTCATCAAGATTATTATTAAGCCAATTATAGTTGGATGTATTATGAAATGGTGTGCATGCCGTCAACTTTCGTTGTAAAGAAAGTTTGTCTTTTAAAAACGAATGCAATGTTTGTAAAATGTATCATATAGAGGTCAAATACCTCGCGATGTAATCAACTATTGAGAATCGTTTATAATGTATATGAACGGGTCCTTTCACTATCTTAGACTTTGAGTTCGAGGCTAAGACTTTGGAAATATGTTAATATATATAAATAAGACTTTCAGTAATTTTTTCATGATTTTAGACAAAGTGGAAGTATTTTATCAAAAATCATATATCGGGTGGATGCCGGGATTCTTCCAAATCTGACCACCGGCACAAAAAGAGGGTAAAACTCTAAAAATTACTACTTGGACTGAACTTTTCGAATTAGTTTTGAAAAATTAACTTCTTAAGGAATCCATAGCAATTTGATTCACTTTAAACGGAGTTGTAATGAATATTTGGCGAGCAAAACAAAATCTGCTAAAATTAACTTTATATGGACGTAATTTATCTTATAAGAACTATATTAACCATATCCTTGCTAACTTTTCCTATATCCTATATATATTTGGACATGTTATCATTAGTATAACAAAATATTATAATCTTGGTACGTTCCATGACAATACGTATACAATACGTTCGGATAAATCGAAAGACACCATGTACACAATACGTCTGGGTTAATTCTAAGACAATACGCGTACCATGGGTCATGATTGAGTCTATAACAATACGTATACAATACGCCGTGGGGTAATTCTATGATTATATATACATACCGATTATTGGACTGTTGGACGGTTGGACTATTGGACTATTGGACTATATTTGGACTACTAACAAAGGACTACTAACATGAAAATGTTAAAAATTAATATATAAGTATTCTATGAACTTGCTTTAATTTATTCATATATCGTATTATTATCTGAATCATTATTATTGTTATAGGTTCGTGAATCCAAGGACGACGGCCATATTTTTAATAAGTTGAAAACTTATTATTAATATACTTTTACTACCGTGAGTATATAGTCCCATTTTTAAACTCTAAAAATATTTTGGGATGAGAATACATGCATTTTATGTTTTACGCTATGGACACAAGTACTTAAAATATATTCTTCGTTGAGTTGTATCACCTTGCATATCTTCCCTAATAGCTTGGTAACTAATATTTACATGTTGTAAGAACATGTAAGCGCGAATCCTATTGATAGATCCATCAAGTTTGACAACCCCAACCGGGCTAGTCGCTCTAGTATCATAAACGGTTGCATAGTACTTCGTTTTTACTACACTTGGTACAGTGTAGGGAGATTTCATAATAAAGGGAATATGCCACATTATTGGTTAAGTATGGTTACCGAAGCGCTCAACAACTTATAGAATATCTTTATTGAAATGTTTATAACTATGAAATCTTGTGGTCTATATTTATATCGATGCTAGCTTTAAACCTATATATCTCACCAACCTTTGTGTTGACTGTTCAAGCATGTTTATTCTCAGGTCCTTAAGAAAGTCTTCCGCTGTTGCATTATCTGAGCAAGCTGTGCATGGAGTCTCATGCTTTTGTTTAAATGAAACGTTGCATTCAATAAAACCTTTGTCATGTAATATATTTGACTATTATGGCACATGTATAGTATTTGTAAACCGATGTAATATGGGTATTATTCCTTAAATAATCGCCCACTTGTTTAAAACATGCATTATGTATAATAATGGTGTGTTTTTATGAAACGAATGCAATATTTTCTAAAAACGTATCATATAGAGGTCAAGTACCTCGCTATGGGACCAATGAATAACGTACTGCGTTTATAGTAATATGGACGGGTCGTTTCAGTTGATAAGTATTTTCATCCTTCCTTTTGTTATCAACAGTGGTAACATTAGTAGGCTTAGTACTAGCAGTCCTCCTTTTACTAGCCATCATGAGATTTTGTGCCAACTGAATGACACCATCAATGGTTTCCTTTCTAGCAGACATCACGTTGCCTTGGATCTCGACTGGCAGACCCTCAACATAACGTTCAATCTTTTTATACTCTGGGGTGACCATTCCAAGACAGAGAGATGCTAATTCTAGAAACCGATTAGTATAAGCATCGAGATCGTTGTTTTTGACCCTTAGCTCCCAGAGCTCGGTTTCCATCTTTTGTATTTGATTGCGCGGACAATACTTATCAGTCATCATCCGTTTCACTGTTTCTCAGGGAGTGGCCAGGGCAGCATCCAGTCCCACCATCTGAGCATAAGCATTCCACCAAGTCAAAGCACCTCCAGAGAGAGTGCAAGTGGCAAATTTAACTCGATCAGCGGTACTACAGTTGCTAATACGGAAGACAGATTCTATCTTCTCGAACCAACAAATGAGTTCAATCGGACCCTCTGTGCCTTTATAGTGAGCAGGCTTACAATTCCTAAAATCTTTATAGGAACATGTAGCATTATTTGTTTGAGTACCACCATTATTGGTGCCCTGAGCAGCAGCAAGTAGTTGCTGAAATTGTTCTGTAGATAAGGTAATGTTTGGAGTAGCAGTAGGAGCTCGTGGACGAACCATTATCTTCAATAACATAGATAGGTTGAGTTAATGAATAAGTTATAAAGGTTTATTCAATACTTTGAAGCGAGTAAACAAGTATGTTCACATAGCAAGTTGCAATGAGTTAAGACGAGTTATTTTAAATAAACACACTCAACCTTATTATTAAACGAGTAGAGGTAAACCTCTTTATTACACTGAAAAAGAAAGTACTTAGGGCAAAGCCCTTACAAGAAAGGAAATCTTAAAGCCAGAACTAATAACGAAAATAGAAAACAAGGATTTCCTAGTAGGCTAAGATATCCTACTTAGGATTGGAGCTCCTCTTCATGTCACCTAGAAGCTTCTTGACCTCTTCCATGAGCTTCTCAAACTTTTCATTTTTAGCCTTTTGCTTGTCGTGAAGTACTCTAGGTTGTCGTAAAAGTTGTAGACCCTGCCGCTGAGAACGTTGTGGTGATAGTCTGTCATAGCAAAAAGACTGGTGACACGACCCTTCTCGTTCTCCATCATAGCTTTCATGTTGTTTTCGAGATAAACCATGGACTGTTTACCTCACCTTGTACCACGTTCTTCATCAACCTTCACTTTCATCACTTTCTCCATCACCTTTTCTGTGTTATTCTTCATAAATTTCTCTAGCCTCTCGGTTTGAGAGCCAAAGGATTCTATGATGATCTCTTTTAAGATTTTGTTCTCTTTCTCTAGGTTGTTTAAACGCGCCTCAATTCGAGAAACATGGCATTTACTATATTCCCTATTCTTATCACAACTTCGCTGAAGGTTGATGAGATCACACTTCACCATCACGTGCTCAATGTTTTCACAAAATGGTGAGCTAGCCCTTATTGATGGACCGGCTTCATCAGCAGTAGTGGTTTCGGGTTGCTTTCTCTTTAGAGATAAGTTTTCAGATGATTCCTCAATAGGCTCTTCTTCGGGCTCATAACCTGAGAAGTCACTATCGTAGTTAGGGAGGCTTTGAATAGCATCCCATTCAGAAGTACTCGTTGGTTTATATACCAGTGAGTGATTAGAGCCAGAGTCAGCGAAATCAACAGGTGTCGCATTTAAATACGGTGGCATAATTGGAGAGTACTTAGGAGAGTGGACAGAGTTCTCAGATTGGCTCGGCATTCTAAGAAAGATTAAAGAATTTAATAAGTAAAGTTTCTAAGGTATAGTGTAGCATTTAACAATTAAAGACAACAATTAAAGGCACTATAGTCAAGGAAGGTTGTAGTCATACATTGCTAAGGTACCTAATTGTATAAGGCACACATAAAATGCAATCCTAGTTCTCTACAACAAAACCTGCTCTGATACCAATCTGTCACACCCTCAAATAGGATCGGGGGTATTTGTGACTAATTATATCAAATCAAGCAATTGTATAACGAGAACGACTCTATATAAGACGTTTTATAAAAAGTATAACTTTTATTGAGTTTTGCAGCGGAAGATAAATAGTCATTACATTGTATTAAATGAACAAAGCATTAAATGTTTTTTTAAAAGAAATGATAAGTAATGCATGAAGACTCCAAGCATAGCAAGCAATCATCATCAAAGCAGCACATCAACGGCATCTAATTACCTGAGACAAACATGCTTAAAAAGTCAACACAAGTTTGAGTGAATAACATAGGTTTAATTTGAGTAAGTTCGTTAGACCACAAGATTTAATAAAGGTCGATATATCATGTATATCAAAAGTATGCCATGAGCATATAATATCAAACTAAACGATTGTACCCCGAGATAATACATATGTAAATGTCGAGATCATTACTATACCACCAATTGACCTGAGGTCAATGGTTCGGGACGTTACTCCCAATAGCGCTATTTATAATAATTCCGTTTGCCACTTTATCATCTAGCAATTAATGATATTACAGAGCAGGGATTTGTATGTTTCAAATGAACACAATAAAAATACTCATGTTGGTCGCATATAAAGTTTGTACTTGTGTCTAGCATGTCAGAGCATTTAAAATAAAGCATGTGTCTCACCCCAATGTAAAAACATAAAAATGTAAAAGCGGGGCTATGAAATTCACCTTAAATTAGCACAGCAAAGATTTCACTAAGAAGTAGCTGTAATTGAAGTAGACCGGAAATCTCAACCTAGAGATAATAGTTGGTTGTTAGTTGACTAAGCAACAAAGTGTTTGAGTATAATTATTAGTTTGTTCGGAGGATTACTTATTAATAGTAAATTTTCCTTTTAAAGAAGGTTTCTATTTTTGGAAAGTTTGTAAACACGTAATCAGATAAACTTTCGATTAACGACTTCCGATTCGTAATGGCCTATTCAGGTCTAGGGGCTTGAGCTATAGGATCCTTTAAATCGGTAATCCAAACTTTTCCATCCTAGATTTTCGTAGACGCCACCCGTCAAGAAAGTTCAATGATAAAAAATAATTCTAATACATTTATTTGTTCGTGAAAATATTTACTCTCCAATATTATACGAAAGTATAATATTAATCGTATATTATAAATCGCTCGTATAGAAATACGACACTTTAAATACTTTACTTATATAATAAATATATTATATAAGTTTGAATATATACATTATTATTAATTTATTTTAAAATTAATCTCATATTAAAAATGTTATAAGTTTAATTAGATAGGAAATTAAATATGCATGATTAGGTAAGTATTCAATTAAGTTTTATATTATTATTTACTAATAACAATGTTTGATTAAGTATTTATTAATTCTTATATTATATATGTATTATATATGTTTATGTTTAAAATAAATTATACTAATACATGCTAATTTGATAATTAATTCATTAAATATTATAATCATAATATTTATAAACTTAGTTAATTATACAAATCAGTAGGATATTTCATAAATTAATTTTATCATGTTTTTGTATTTATTTCCCATTTTTCTATATATATATATATATATATATATATATATATATATATATATATATATATATATATATATATATATATATATATATATATATATATATATCATCGATTTATATTGATCAAAGTTAATTAGGTAATAAATGTCAAATCGACCTAAATAAATAATTTTATATTTTTTACAGGTTCTATATTCTGTAAAAATGTTATAAAAATTATTAAATCAAATTTTATACCGAAATATTATTTATTTAATGTTTTCTAATCATTTAACCATTCTATTCGGCCTATAATTAAATAAATAGGAAAAACAAATTTAAAATTAATTTTTACATTTTTTATAGTATCTAGCAATCCTATTAATCATATAAAATTTTTATAAAAATAGATTTAATACATGTTTGTATTAATTCTCTCGATTTAGAATAAAACACAAGTAAATTCTATTTAAATACTATATCGACCCATATATTTATTTTTATAATTTTTGCAGCCTTATACTAGTGTAATAATCTCAGAAAAAAATTTATAATTATTTTTATTACTGTTTAATATTTTATTACGAATTTTATACATAAACAGCATTTTCGGTTCATTAAATGAAAAATAAATGTATAAAATAGAAATAAATTATATTTTTCGATTCTAATATTTCATTTATGTTTAATATGACCTGCGAAAATTATCTTTACTTATTCTAAGTATCTACAATATTTTCTATCAATTTATTTTAATTTAATAATATTAACCGTATATAATATATATCTTTTTAAATTCATTTTTAATTATTATAAATATTAAATCCGTATATATAATGAATGAAAATAATTTTTATATCTAACATAATAGTTAATACTAATTATCAAGTATTTATTTGATTTATTTATAATTGTTTCATACTTTGTACTAATTAAAATCGGCTAGTACAAAAAGATAAATAAAAACTGTATAAAATAATATAAAAAAAGTAGAGAACTCACAATATTTTCTCCAGAGGATTTGAAGGTTTTTCTTCAATTTTTGTGACAAAGTTTGTGAAGAAACCATGGGGTATTTATACTTGTAAAAATTGATTTTAAAAATAAAAAAAATATAAAAATACTAGTGTTTTGCTAATGGGATAAAAAAAAGTATTTAAGTTAGGTCACTTAATCATCTCATGAATTAAATACTAATAGTAGCCACCCCATTTTAATTTTTAAATAAAAGCAAAAGTGGTTTTATTTATTTATTTATCTTTTTTTTTCGGCCGTAGACTTTTTTTAAAGGTTTTATATATATTTTTTTAATTCAGGAAAATGATTTAATATATTTCTAAAAACATTTACCAACTTGTTTTTATTTTTATTTAATTAATAAATACGAATTTTGTATAAAAAACTAAATAATTTAGGTATTTTATATTTTTAATAATTAATTATGAATTTAATTTAATTATACTTATTTAACATATAGTTTTATTAAGTTTATAATTGTTATTACATTTGTATATAATTGTATTCATTATATAGTTAATTATATATAATATATTTACTAAATAATAAAAGTGATATAAAGTTTATATATTTATTTTAATACAATTAGGTTATACATATATAATTTACTATAACATAACCTTATTATATAATAATTATATTATTAATCAAGCGTACGTTGTTGACTAAAAATTACTATTTGGTCAACGTTCATTATATCGTATATATAAATATATATAACAACTCTAATTAAACAATACGTATAGTCAGGCAGTAAACCCTAGGGTCATTTCAGTAATTTCAGAAGTCGAAAAGTGAGGGTTGTTATACTTGGTTAAGTCCGAGACAATATCATGTAATCTTGATTAGTTAAGACAATAGTTATACAATACGTCGGATAAATCGAAAGACACCATGTACACAATACGTCTAGATTAATTCTAAGATAATAGTTGTACATTGGGTCATGATTGAGTCTTGTACAATATGTATACAATACGTCTTGATTATTCCAGGGTGATATTTTGGACTATATATATGGACTACTAACATTGGACTACTAACATTGGACTACTAACGTTGGACTGCTAACTTGATAACTTAAATCATCAAACACGTAAATAAAAATATGATGTGAATGTATTTCTATCATACTTTGATATATGTATATATTTGTTATAGGTTCGTGAATCGATCCGTGGCCAAGTCTAATTTTCAACGAATTGAAAATCTGTGAAAGTGAGTTATAGTCCCATTTTACTATCTAATATTTTTGGAATGAGAATACATGCAGCTTTGTAAATGTTTTACAAAATGGACACAAGTACTTGAAACTATATTCTATGGTTGGATTACGAATACCGAATATCGCCCCTTGTTAGCTTGGTAGCCTAAGAATTAGGGAAATGGCCCCTAATTGACGCGAATTCTAAAGATAGATCTATGGACCTTGACACATCCCATTCGGGTAACAAATGCTTTAGTACTTCGATTGATATATACGGATTGCGACGGCCGGTATATAGCATGCAGATTGCGAAATGCCTGTATGCGGGGGATATTCTATATGCATCTTGTTAGTTCGGTTACCAGGTGTTCACCATATGAATGATTTTTATGCAGATTGCGAAATGCCTGTATGATGTTTATGAAAATGAAATCTTGTGGTATATTATTACGATTTACTATATAGGTTAAACCTATAACTCACCAACATTTTTGTTGACATTTTAAGCATGTTTATTCTCAGGTGATTATTGAAAGACTTCCGCTGTTGCATGCTATTTAAAAACAAGATTTGGAGTCAGCATGATTGTATGATAATGTTTAAAAACTTCATTCAAAAAAACTTTGTTGTTACATATTATTGTTAATCTTTATGTAATGGTCGTGTGAAACCGTGTATTTGTAGGTTATCATTGAGTGATAATCTATATTATGTCTTTTAAACCTTTGTCGATAAAATAAAGGTTATGGTTTATTTTTAAAACGAATGCAGGCTTTGAAAAACATCTCATATAGAGGTCAAAACCTCGCGATGAAACCAATTAATATGAAACGTTTATAATCAATATGAACGGGGCATTTCAGTTGGTATCAGAGCGTTGGTCTTAGAGAATCAGAAAATATACATTAGTGTGTCTAACCGAGTTTGTTAGGATGCATTAGTGAGTCTGGACTTCGACCGTGTCTGTTTTAAAAACGATTGCTTAACATTTTTGTTGGAAAATATATATGCTTAACATGTAAATATTATGTGATATATTAATTTCTTAACATGCTTGCTATTATGTGTTAGATGACTTCATCCGATCACGCTAGGCTATCAAATGACTCCGATTGCAGTAGTCATTCAAGCGACTCAGATATTGAGTCAAAATCTTCAACCAATGTACCAAAGTTAAAAATGGTCGATGGTGTCTCAGCTGAGGAATAAAAATACTGGGAAGACTCCCAATTCCCTGAGGAACCGGAAGAGAATCCCGACGAGGATTCCAACGAAGTGATAGAAATTACATCGGCTCAGTTTAATAAAAAGAAAAAGGGGAAATCTCCATCTATCAAGATATAGAAACCCGATCCCAAGTCTGATGGACCATTAGTTATCAGGAATAACCCTGACTGTTCTTATCGTAAACACTCGTATCACTTAAACTTTAATTATCGATCTGGAACATCTCAGAGACTAGGTCCTTCTGAAAAGGGGGTGAAAATGACTGCTCGTATTAGGGGGGAATGGGTATTGGTAAGAAATTAGTGGAACGAACTAAGTCAGAAGAGGAAGAAACAAGTGAGTCTAATTGAAGAGTTCGTAGTAATGAGTTTTACCATGTCTTGTAATATATGTATGATAACGTGGTTGTGCTTTTATGCTATATGTAAAAATTGCTTGTAATGTCTTGTTATTTTCATTATCAGACTTAAGTATAATTTTCATCTCTTTTACAGTTTATAACGAAATACAAAATGGACATTAGGGATACACAACCGAATATTTTAGAAGACCTACCACAGGAAATGGTTGTTGAAATCTTGTCTAGAGTGGGTCAAGATTCATCAGCTCAATTGTTTATGACAAAGTTGGTTTGCAAAGTATTCAAAAGGCACTCCGAGCATGCCTTAGTTTATAAATGGCTATCCTTCAACAAGTGGTGTATCTCACATTGGGGAGACCCAAAGTTGGGCCATATTTTCTTTATGGCTATGTATTCTGGGAACCCTAATGCAATTTTCCGCTATGGGTTGTGGGCTTATTTTGACTCCATATATCCCAATATAAGACTTCGTTCATTAAAGAAGGCTTCAAACATGCAACTTAAAGAAGCATGCTATGTTTATGGGTTAATTATGTTCGCCTCTCATCAAACTGAGAAAAAGAACATCGGGTTAGAACTTCTTAATAGAACATTCCCACTAGTAACAGATTTAGTGGTTGAGGTGAGGACTAAGGTTTTTGATTTGTTACGACGATGTTGGGTATTATGTAACCCCCGTCCTTTTGACGACATCGCAACGTGCTGTACGATCAAGGGCCACAACGGTTATTTTCCACTAGACATGGGATGGGAAATAGTATTGGTTAAACCAGAGTGCATGACTTATTTTTGGTCCTATGAATTACGTGTTTTTATTGAACGATTTGAGTTTAACTAGAATTGTCTTAACAGCTGCCTTGTATTATAATTATCGTGTGCTATATTTCATGTTGTATGTAAAATAGCAGTATTGTACGATCGTAAAATATTGTACCAAAGATTTAATTATGAAGTATTATTGTAATTAGTTTTTCATGATAGAATTGTAGTAGTTGAATCGTATATTAGCTATTAAGTATGAACTTTAACGAGTAGGTACTACCCGAATTATAATTATAAAACGCTAATATGAAGAAAAGGCTTTTATAAAAAAGTTCATATTATGCTATGAAATACTATTGACTACTCCTGATATTCTATATGATTAACTTAACTATGTTGGCTATCTTTGAAGGAAATGGCACCGACTACCAGACAAACCCTGAACATGAACGAGGAAGAATTCTGTAACTTTCTTGCTGCAAGAATAGCCGCAGTACAGGCTACATTACGCAACAATCCCTTAGGGTCCATCAGTGGGACTAACTGTACAGGGAACCATGTAGTATGCTCCTACAAGGCTTTCACAGCCTGTAAACCTCTTGAGTTCGATGGAACCGAAGGACCAGTTGGACTAAAATGGTGGACCGAGAAGGTCGAGTCTGTATTTGCTATAAGCAAATGTACTGAAGAGGATAAGGTGAAATACGCCACGCATACTTTCACAGGTATTGCGTTAACATGGTTGAACACCTATCTCGAGCAGGTGGGACAAGATACTGCTTACGCACTACCATGGACAGCGTTCAAACACATGATAAATGAGCAGTACCGTCCCAGGAATGATGTCAATAATCTCAAGATAGAGCTTAGAGAACTACGAGCGCAAGGAAACGATATCACCACATATGAGCGACGATTCACAGAATTGTCTCTAATATGTCCTGGTATGTTTGAGGATGAGGAAGAACAGATTGACGCGTTTGTGAAAGGGCTGCTAGTTAGAATTCAGGAAAATGTAAGTGCATCCGCACCTACATCAATGCAGAAAGCGAGTCAAATGGCTCACAAACTCATGGGCCAGATTGAGGGATGAAATAAAGAGTTGGCAGCCGGGGAGGCTAAAATAAAATAAGGCAAGAGGAAGTGGGAAGAAACCAGTGACAAGGGTCACCAGTACAACAACAATAATAATCACAACTTCAATCGCACCATATATCGCAATAACAATCACAACAACAATCGTAACCCCAACAACCACAACTACAACAACCGTCCCAACAACAATAACAATCGCAACAACAACAATGACGACAAGAGGCATAAAATTCCGTGCCAAAGTTGTGAAGGGTACCATCTGACTACTTACTGTTCGGCATCATGTACCAAGTGTAATAGAAAGGGTCATGGTGCGACGAAGTGTGAAGTCTAGGGACCAATGGTTAAAGGAACACATAATGCCGACATTACTTGTTTTGGATGCGGGAAGAAGGGCCATTACAAAAGTGCGTGCCCAAACCAAGGGAATAATAATGGGCAAGGCCGAGGAAGAGTCTTCAACATTAACGCGACTGAAGCGCAGGAAGACCCGGAGCTTGTTATGTAGTGACCCGAACTTTTCCATGTTTATATATATTAATTGAGATTGATATTTACATGATTAAATGTTTCCAACATGTTAAGCAATCAAACTTGTTAAGACTTGATTAATTGAAATAGGTTTCATATAGACAATTGACCACCCAAGTTGACCGGTGATTCACGAACGTTAAAACTTGTAAAAACTATATGATGACATATATATGGATATATATATAGTTAACATGATACTATGATAAGTAAACATATCATTAAGTATATTAACAATGAACTACATATGTAAAAACAAGACTACTAACTTAATGATTTTTAAACGAGACATATATGTAACGATTATCGTTGTAAAGACATTTAATGTATATATATCATATTAAGAGATATTCATACATGATAATATCATGATAATATAATAATTTAAAATCTCATTTGATATTATAAACATTGGGTTAACAACATTTAACAAGATCGTTAACCTAAAGGTTTCAAAACAACACTTACATGTAACGACTAACGATGACTTAACGACTCAGTTAAAATGTATATACATGTAGTGTTTTAATATGTATTTATACACTTTTGAAAGACTTCAATACACTTATCAAAATACTTCTACTTAACAAAAATGCTTACAATTACATCCTCGTTCAGTTTCATCAACAATTCTACTCATATGCACCCGTATTCGTACTCGTACAATACACAGCTTTTAGATGTATGTACTATTGGTATATACACTCCAATGATCAGCTCTTAGCAGCCCATGTGAGTCACCTAACACATGTGGGAACCATCATTTGGCAACTAGCATGAAATATCTCATAAAATTACAAAAATATGAGTAATCATTCATGACTTATTTACATGAAAACAAAATTACATATCCTTTATATCTAATCCATACACCAACGACCAAAAACACCTACAAACACTTTCATTCTTCAATTTTCTTCATCTAATTGATCTCTCTCAAGTTCTATCTTCAAGTTCTAAGTGTTCTTCATAAATTCTACAAGTTCTAGTTACATAAAATCAAGAATACTTTCAAGTTTGCTAGCTCACTTCCAATCTTGTAAGGTGATCATCCAACCTCAAGAAATCTTTGTTTCTTATAGTAGGTTATCATTCTAATACAAGGTAATAATCATATTCAAACTTTGGTTCAATTTCTATAACTATAACAATCTTATTTCAAGTGATGATCTTACTTGAACTTGTTTTCGTGTCATGATTCTGCTTCAAGAACTTCGAGCCATCCAAGGATCCGTTAAAGCTAGATCCATTTTTCTCTTTTCCAGTAGGTTTATCCAAGGAACTTAAGGTAGTAATGATGTTCATAACATCATTCGATTCATACATATAAAGCTATCTTATTCGAAGGTTTAAACTTGTAATCACTAGAACATAGTTTAGTTACTTCTAAACTTGTTCGCAAACAAAAGTTAATCCTTCTAACTTGACTTTTAAAATCAACTAAACACATGTTCTATATCTATATGATATGCTAACTTAATGATTTAAAACCTGGAAACACGAAAAACACCGTAAAACCGGATTTACGCCGTCGTAGTAACACCGCGGGCTGTTTTGGGTTAGTTAATTAAAAACTATGATAAACTTTGATTTAAAAGTTGTTATTCTGAGAAAATGATTTTTATTATGAACATGAAACTATATCCAAAAATTATGGTTAAACTCAAAGTGGAAGTATGTTTTCTAAAATGGTCATCTAGACGTCGTTCTTTCGACTGAAATGACTACCTTTACAAAAACGACTTGTAACTTATTTTTCCGACTATAAACCTATACTTTTTCTGTTTAGATTCATAAAATAGAGTTCAATATGAAACCATAGCAATTTGATTCACTCAAAACGGATTTAAAATGAAGAAGTTATGGGTAAAACAAGATTGGATAATTTTTCTCATTTTAGCTACGTGAAAATTGGTAACAAATCTATTCCAACCATAACTTAATCAACTTGTATTGTATATTATGTAATCTTGAGATACCATAGACACGTATACAATGTTTCGACCTATCATGTCGACACATCTATATATATTTCGGAACAACCATAGACACTCTATATGTGAATGTTGGAGTTAGCTATACAGGGTTGAGGTTGATTCCAAAATATATATAGTTTGAGTTGTGATCAATACTGAGATACGTATACACTGGGTCGTGGATTGATTCAAGATAATATTTATCGATTTATTTCTGTACATCTAACTGTGGACAACTAGTTGTAGGTTACTAACGAGGACAGCTGACTTAATAAACTTAAAACATCAAAATATATTAAAAGTGTTGTAAATATATTTTGAACATACTTTGATATATATGTATATATTGTTATAGGTTCGTGAATCAACCAGTGGCCAAGTCTTACTTCCCGACGAAGTAAAAATCTGTGAAAGTGAGTTATAGTCCCACTTTTAAAATCTAATATTTTTGGGATGAGAATACATGCAGGTTTTATAAATGATTTACAAAATAGACACAAGTACGTGAAACTACATTCTATGGTTGAATTATCGAAATCGAATATGCCCCTTTTTATTAAGTCTGGTAATCTATGAATTAGGGAACAGACACCCTAATTGACGCGAATCCTAAAGATAGATCTATTGGGCCTAACAAACCCCATCCAAAGTACCGGATGCTTTAGTACTTCGAAATTTATATCATATCCGAAGGGTGTCCCGGAATGATGGGGATATTCTTATATATGCATCTTGTTAATGTCGGTTACCAGGTGTTCACCATATGAATGATTTTTATCTCTATGTATGGGATGTGTATTGAAATATGAAATCTTGTGGTCTATTATTATGATTTGATATATATAGGTTAAACCTATAACTCACCAACATTTTTGTTGACGTTTTAAGCATGTTTATTCTCAGGTGATTATTAAGAGCTTCCGCTGTCGCATACTTAAATAAGGACGAGATTTGGAGTCCATGCTTGTATGATATTGTGTAAAAACTGCATTCAAGAAACTTATTTTGTTGTAACATATTTGTATTGTAAACCATTATGTAATGGTCGTGTGTAAACAGGATATTTTAGATTATCATTATTTGATAATCTACGTAAAGCTTTTTAAACCTTTATTGATGAAATAAAGGTTATGGTTTGTTTTAAAATGAATGCAGTCTTTGAAAAACGTCTCATATAGAGGTCAAAACCTCGTAACGAAATCAATTAATATGGAACGTTTTTAATCAATAAGAACGGGACATTTCATGTTACGGGTACGTTTCTTATTGATGAAAAACCTGCTTATGTTTTATTTGATTGGGGTGCGGATATAAGCTATATGAGTAGAGATTTTTGTGCCAAATTAAGATGTCCATTAACGCCGTTGGATAATAAATGTTTACATGAATTAGCTAACGGTAAACTAGTTAAAGCTGATAAAATATGCCGGAACCGAAAAATTAAACTGGTTGGCGAAACGTTTAAAATTAATTTGATACCAGTAGAATTGGGGAGTTTTGATGTAATAATCGGCATGGACTGGATGATTAAGGAGAAAGCAGAGATCGTTTGTTACAAGAATGCGATTCGCATTCTGCACGAGAAAGGAAAACCCTTAATGGTGTACGGAGAAAACAGTAGCGCGAAGTTAAATCTTATTAGTAGTTTGAAGGCACAAAAGCTAATAAGAAAAGGTTTTTATGCAATTTAAGCGCACGTCGAGAAAGTCAAACCCAAAGAAAAGAACATCAATGATGTTCCCGTCGTAAAGGAATTTCCCGATGTATTTTCGAAAGAATTACCGGGACTACCGCCCCACCGTTCCGTCAAATTTCAAGTAGATCTTGTACTAGGAGCTACACCGATAGCTCGTACTCCTTACTGACTTGCACCCAGTGAAATGAAAGAATTAAAAAGCCAATTACAAGAGATTTTGGAGTGTGGTTTCATTCGACCAAGCACATCACCGTGGGGAGCTCCTGTTTTGTTTGTCAAGAAGAAGGATGGTACGTTCAGGTTATGTATCGACTATCGAGAGTTGAACAAGCTTACCATCAAAAACCGTTATCCACTACCGAGAATCGATGACTTATTTGACCAACTGCAAGGTTCGTCGGTTTATTCGAAGATTGATTTACATTCCGGTTATCATCAAATGCGGGTGAAGAAGGAGAATATTCCAAAGACTGCTTTCAGAATGCGTTACGGTCATTATGAGTTTATGGTTATGCCGTTTGAATTGACTAATGCACCAGCTGTGTTTATGGACCTCATGAACCGGGTGTGTGGGCCATATCTTGACAAGTTTGTCATTGTTTTCATCGATGACGTACTTATATACTCTAAGAATGATCAAGAGCACGGAGAACATTTGAGAATGGTGCTAGAATTGTTGAGGAATGAAGAAATGTACGCTAAGTGTGGGAAAAATTACCAAGTTATTTAAAACATATATCACACCTTTTTGTACAAGATTATTGCAGGTACTTTTTGCTTTGGACGATAGTAATCAGTTTTACCCGGTTTACTGTAATATAAATGAGAAAGATGGATCTACACGATGAATCAATTCGATCATTATAGGAAGTAAAGTCTTCTGAAAAAGACACGCGCTTCTTGATTTAGGTCAAGAAGTTGTCGTCCAGACCAGCTGTAGGTTGACGAAAAATCTAGAAAAGTCATCTCTAAAATCAGCAGGAAATCCACGAACCTCAGCATCAAACAGGGTCGCCAAGTGGTCAGACTTATCCTAACCATGAGAGGATCTGTCTCGTAAAATGGGGAGGGCGCCGTGCAAATTAGCAGGATAAGACTAATGAATCAGACCCCCAGAAAGGATAATCTCCTTAAAGATTAAAAATCAGCTTTTAAGCCTGATATTACTCAATCCTTGAGATTGACCTTAAAGATTGAGAATTCGAACTCATGGAATTCAATGATATCTAAACTCGAGCTTGAACGAGAAAATATTTTGATCAAAAGTAAAACCGATTTGTTTTCTGAAAAACCCATTTTCAATACGTTCATTACCATTGAACGTAAAATCCTAAGATTTCATTAGAATTCATTAGGTCACCTAAACCAAATCGGGCGTCAACCGTAAGAACGGTGGTTGCATAGCATGGTCGAAGACAGGACCTTGTGCCAGACCGAAAAACTATAGGGTGATCTTTACTATTGCTCCTACCAAGGATAGTAACTGCATCCGACACGTTTTAGACCATGATCATACGCATGTCATTAGACATCGCCTTAACAGTTGTTTGTTCATCGCTTTCCTTTACAACCGGGCGGTCGTTTACCTTAAGGTAATATATGGGACAAGTAAACTGGACGTGTGCTTTCCTAATACAAGGTTAGCAAGTGGGTGACACAAAACCGCAAGTTTTGAGCTAAAATTTTAAAAATCTGAAACCCACAGTCAACAAAAACAATTTTGCAAACACCGGTGAAGGGTTATTCTGGAAAACCTGTCTAGGGTAAAATCTAGGTTGAATTTTCAAAAGATCAAATGTTTTCATAAAGATCCAATTTCCTAAAGGATCTAAATTTTTATAGTCATGTGGGACTGTAAACCACAACGTTACTATCATTGTTTATACCACCGTATCAAAATCACTGATGTATAAAGTGTGAAGAATAAAGAAGTGATTAGTGTGAAGATTCAAGTTCTATATTGCTTGAGGACAAGCAACGCTCAAGTGTGGGAATATTTGATAATGCTAAAAACGAACATATATTTCATAGCATTATCCTTCCAGAAAGACACGCTTTCAGTTGCAATTGTTCTATTTACAAGTGATATTCGTTTAAATAATAAAAGGTGAAGACAAAAGACATAATTGACGATTTAAAGACGCAAATGACCAAAAAGCTCAAATGTACAAGATACAATCCAAGTGGTTCAATTTATTGATGAATAACGTCTAAAAATGACAAGAGTACAAGCTGCGAAACGCAAAGTACAAGATATATAAGCATACGAAAAGGCGTTCGAAAATCCGAAAGCGACACATGAACCAACTATCAACGTACGACTCAACGGAGCTGAAAGTACAAGTCAACTATGCACGAGAATATAATATAATATTTAAATAATTCTTAAATATTATATTATATAATTTATGTCGGCAGCCCACGTTTTGATTCAACACAACAGCTGGAAATAGGACCTCCGCGATCGCGGAGCCCCAAGGTACAAAAGTGCCATGATCGCGGAGCAGTCAGGAATCAAAATGCCTATAAAAGCCATCGAGTTCTGCTGAATCGAGTACACCAGAGATTTTAAATCTCTTCTTCTTTCTCTATTTCTATATCTATATTTGTGTTATAATTTTAATTTAAGTTAATTTCAATAATAAGGTTATTGTAACAAATATTTTAAGGTTTTGTAAGTCAAAACTCTGTCCGTGTAACACTACGCGATTAATACTCATTGTAAGTTATGTTCAACCATTTTAAATTAATGTCTCGTAACTAAGTTATTATTATGCTTATTTGAGCCGAAGTAATCGTGATGTTAGACTAAATATTAAGATCGTGTTATTGAACTTTGGAACATAATTAATGTTTGGACAAAGACAGACACTTATGGACATTGGACTATGGACTATTAATAGCTGGGGGGTATTGTCTAATCGAGTGACAACTCATTGGAGTCTGTCGAATCTATCTTCAAATTAATTAACCTAATAATTAAATAATGCTTATGGTTGTCCTATTTAGTGACGTTCATACGGAGTCTATTATAATCATTTAATTAATTATTCGGGTTAGGTAATTGATTATTCAAACTGATCAAGTGGGTAAATTAATATTCATATCTAATTAAAACAGGGGTGGATTACATACAGTGATAACTGGTGTAATTGTTGACAGAAGTGATAACTGCGTCACAGTTTAAATCCTTAATTAGTTGGACTATTTGACTTCGGATATAAGGGTAATTTGACGAGGACTCTCGCACTTTATATTTATGACCGATTGACTATTATGGACAAAAGCCAAATAGACGTATCAAATAAACCAGGTCAAATAACAATTAACCCGGGGTAATAATATATAACCAAAACGTCAAACATCATGATTACGGAAGTTTAAATAAGCATAATACTTTTATTTCATATTTCATCGCTATTTTATTTACTCGCAATTTATTTTATCGCAATTTACATTATCGCAAAAACTAAAAATTTGACAAACCGGTCATTAAATGGTAAAACCCCCCTTTTATAATATTAATACTTATTATATATATATATATATATATATATATATATATATATATATATATATATATATATATATATATATATATATATATTGTACAAATATAAAATATAGTACGCTTTCAATCTGTATCCCTGTGGAACGAATCGGACTTACTAAAAACTACTCTACTCTACGATTAGGTACACTGCCTATAAGTGTGTAAGCAAAGTTTAGGTATATCCATTCTATAAATAATTAAATAACTTGTGTAAAATGTAGCGTAATTAATAATATTATATATTCATTTTAATATATATTTTATATCTATTTTTATATACCCCTCGTCGCACATCAAGTATTTTTTGGCGCCGCTACCGGGGAACAATCGCCGTAAGCAAAACGCTATAAACTATATTTGTGTAAAAATATATAATTTTTATTTTTAATTTTATAAAAATATATTATTTTGTAATAATATAAAATATAAAAAAAGGATTTATATATTTATTTTAAGATTTTTTTTATAAAATTAATAAGTATTTTATTTTAAGTATTTAAAATATAAGTTTATTTTTATTTTATATAAATTATATATCTTTTATTTTATAAAATTTAAAATCTAAAAATATCAAATAAACACATAAAAATCGGACTGGGCCGTGATTTAATCAAAGCCCAAATCAATTTTTAAATTAAAAATAAATTGGGCCTTACTGTTTTTGGCCCAATTACATTCCGAAAATATTAAACTCCGCGATCGCGGAGCAACAAAGGCAGAAATCTCCGCGAACGCGGAGCCGTCTCTGACAGGTGCATTAATTGCAAATTAGGGATTTAATTATATAATTATTATTATTAATTAATTTAATTAGGGTTAATTATTTTATTATTTAGTTTAGTTTTTAATTAATTTGTAATATTTAAGTTTTAATTAGTTTAATTATATAAAAAATAATACTTTTATAAAATAATAATATAAAAATAATATTTTTATAAAAAATTGTATTTTTATAACTTTAGTTTTATTTTTATATTTTGTATCTTTTTAATCGTTTAAATTAATAACTTTTAATAATTATTGTTCGTACTTAGTTTTAAGTTAGTATTTGCCGTAGTAAATTTTACATTTCTAGATTTTTAGACTTTGCCGTAAAATCCCTTAAGTGCTTTTTCCTTAGAAATAAGATCTAGGCGCTTTAGAATTTCGCGACGCCATTTTAAAGTTTATAGATTTTAGTGCTTTTTAAGTAATTGTCATTTCCTGTTTATAATTGCATTTTAAGTTTTAATACCTTTAGGCGCAACTTTTTAGATTTAGTTTTTAGACTTTTAAGTTTCGACGTTTTCTTTCTTATTTTTATTTTTCAACTTTCCGTTTTTCGACGCGCTTTTTCTTTTTCATTTCTACGCTCTAGTTTTTTAGGACCTAGAATTTTCTTTATTTTCTTTAAATTTTGTCGAAAAATTATTGTAAATTATTGTAAGCAATTAAATTGATAGACATTCAAATTTTCTGGTTCGTAGTAATAATTGGATTTGTTAGTGGCGAGTTGTGGACTTCCGATTTAAAAGGTCCTGGCTACCTGCTGCATCTTTTGGCTATTCGAAACGTGGACAAAATCAGAAAAGTCTATTAATTTGATAACTTATATAATTTTTATTTTTATAACTAATAGGATATTCAGTGAATGCACCGAGCAAAACGTTCACCACCTTTCATACGTTCACCACCTGTAACTCGATCAAGACATCTAGCAAATATTGCTGCCATTGAATTTTTAGAATCATCATCTAGTCGAACAAGTACTTCAATTCAAATTTTTGATAATCCATTTTTTGAACCCGACTTCACAATTGAGAACCCGGAGGATATTCAGGGACAATTCCAAGATCCTGAATCATTAAACATTCCTCCTGAACCACAATTTATTCAAACAGAGTTTGTAGAAGAAGGAACCGTTAAATCGGAATCTTCTAGTGATTCGGATTCAACAAATTCAAATATGGAAGATCTAGAACCTCAAACTATGGAAGACCGAATGAAAGCCACACCTACGGGCCAAGGTCATGCCATTACTCAACCAGATATTACTGCACCAAATTTTAAAATCAAAGGACAAATCATACACATGGTTACTAATCAATGCCAATTCGGTGGAACAGCAAAAGAAGATCCAAACGAACATCTTCAAACCTTTAATAGAATTTGTACTTTATTTAAAATCCGAGAAATTGAAGATGAAACGATCTATCTTATGTTGTTCCCTTGGACTTTAATTGGGGAAGCTAAAGATTGGTTAGAATCATTACCCGAAGGAGCAATTGATACATGGGATGTCTCAGTGGAGAAATTTTTTCAAAGATTTTTTCCGGCATCTAAAGCCGTGAGACTTCAAGGAGAAATTGCCACATTCGCACAAAAGCCAAATGAAACATTATTTGAGGCATGGACAAGATTCGGAAAAATGTTGAGAGGATGTCCTCAACACGGTTTAGACACTTTTCAAATAGTACAAATATTCTATAAAGGCGTTAATATCGCTACAAGAAAGGACATCGACACAGCTGCCGGTGGTTCCATTATGAAGAAAACCGCTACTGAAGCTCACAAGATTATTGATAAAACAGCCTCCCACTCACATGAGTGGCACCAAGAGAAAGATATCTTACATTCATCTAAAGCGGCTAGAGCCGATTCTAGCCATGACTTTGATTCCGTTTCCGCAAAAATAGATGCTTTTGAAAGACGAATGGAAAAGATGACTAAAGATATTCACGCAATACAAATCAGTTGTGAGCAATGCGGTGGACCACACTTAATGAAGGATTGTAATGTCGAACAAACGATGGAACAACGTGAGAATGTTTTCTACATAAACCAAAGGCCGAGAAATAATTATCAAAATAATTTATCAACAACCAAAGCAAAACCTAAACTGAAGTCAAAACATTCTTTACAATCCAAATGGACCCAACAATAACAATAATAATCAAAACAACACTTTCAATCAACAAAGGCCAGACTTATATAAACCACCACAACAAACCGAAGAGAAAAAGTCAAATCTAGAAGAAATGGTATTAAAGTTAGTTGAATCTCAAAAAAAATTTATTACATCTCAAACCCAAACGAATGAGAGGTTTGATCAGTCATTTAGAACTCAACAAACTTCCATTTTAAATCTAGAAAAACAAATAGGTACTCTAGCAGGCCTAATGAGTGAAAGGAAACAAGGAAAGCTACCAAGTAATACTGAAGTAAATACTCGTAATGAGAATGTTAACATTGGTTTCAACGAATTCTGAAAAACCAGAAATAAAAGAGGAAAAGATTTCAGATATGAGTGACAATGAAGAAATCACACCACCACCAGGTTTTGAAAAACCAATGTATGCACCATACAAACCACATATTCCGTTTCCAATAAAAGTTGAATATGAGCAAGAAATAGGTAATAAAGTTTGTGTTGGTGATACCTCGAAAAGAAAAAGGAAGAGTAAGCAAGAACAAGAAACTAAAGCCGTAAAAATAGAACCATTGAATACTATTCCACCGGAATTTCCACCTAAGTCGGGTGATCCGGGTGAATTTATTGTTCCTTGTTTACTTAGTGATTGTGTCATGTATAATGCACTAGCAGATCTAGGTGCAAGTGTGAGTATTATGCCTCTTTCATTATATAAGAAATTAGGTATAGGTGGGTTAAGTCCAACAAAAATGAGTGTTCGAACAGGGTCATCAAGTGGTCAGACTTATCCTAACCATGAGAGGATTTGTCTCGTAAAATGGGGAGGGCACCGTGCAAATTAGCTGGATATGACTAATGAATCAGACCCCCAGAAAGGATAATCTCCTTAAAGATTAAAAATCAGCTTTTAAGCCTGATATTACTCAATCCTTGAGATTGACCTTAAAGATTGAGAATTCAAACTCATGGAATTCAATGATATCTAAACTCGAGCTTGAACGAGAAAATATTTTGATCAAAACTAAAACCGATTTGTTTTCTGAAAAACCCATTTTCAATACGTTCATTACCATTGAACGTAAAATCCTAAGATTTCATCATAATTCATTAGGTCACCTGAACCAAATCGGGTGTCAACCGTAAGAACGGTGGTTGCATAGCATGGTCGGAGACAGGACCTTGTGCCAGACTGAAAAACTATAGGGTGATCTTTACTATTGCTCCTACCAAGGATAGTAACTGCATCCGACACGTTTTAAACCATGATCATACGCATGTCATTAGACATCGCCGTAACAGTTGCTTGTTCATCGCTTTCCTTTACAACCGGACGGTCGTTTACTGTAAGGTAATATACAGGACAAGTAAATTGGACGTGTGCTGTAACGGCCCGTCCAAATCTATATGGACGAATACAATAACATTTGGTCCCATTGCGAGGTATTGACCTCTATATGATATGTTTTACAAACATTGCAATCATTTTTAAAAGACAATCTTTCATTACAACAATCTTTGACAAATATGTATACCATTTCACAATATATCCAAACTATAAATGACTTAATCTGTCATTTACTTTATAATAAACTTTTTGAACTCAAGGACTCGAATGCAACGTCTTTAGAAATATGCCATGAATGACTCCAAGTAATATCTTTAAATTGGGCAAATGCACAGCGGAAGATTTCTTTCATACCTGAGAATAAACATGCTTAAAAGTGTCAACCAAAAGGTTGGTGAGTTCATTAGTTTATCATAAATATTCATTTCCAACAATTTAATAGACCACAAGATTTTTGTTTTCATTTTCATTTCCATAATCATTATACATGCATTTCGCAATCTGCAAAAAGATAAAATCATTCATATGGTGAACACTTGGTAACCGAACTAACAAGATGCATATAGAATATCCCCCGCATACAGGCATTTCGCAATCTGCATGCTATATACCGGCCGTCGCAATCAGTATATATCAATCGAAGTACTAAAGTATTCGTAACCCGAATGGGACGTGTCAAGGTCCATAGATCTATCTTTAGGATTCGCGTCAATTAGGGGCCATTTCCGTAATTCTTAGGCTACCAAGCTAAAAGGGGCGATATTCGGTATTCGTAATCCAACCATAGAATATAGTTTCAAGTACTTGTGTTTATTTTGTAAAACAGTTATAAAAACAGTGCTTGTATTCTCAGCCCAAAAATATAGATAAAAAGGGCGTAATGAAACTCACTTTTACAAATTTTTAATTCGTCAAAAATCATACTTAGCCACGGATCGATTCACGAACCTATAACAAATATATACATATATATCAAAGTATGATAAATATATTCAAATCATATTTTTATTTACGTGTTGATGATTTAAGTTGTCAAGTTAGGAGTCCAACGTTAGTAGTCCAATGTTAGCAGTCCAACGTTAGTAGTCCATATATATAGTTCAATACATCACCCTGGAATAATCAAGGTGTATTGTAAATATAATGTCTAAGACTCAATCACAACCCATTGTACAACTATTGTCTTTGAAGTTATCTCGACGTGTTGTGTACATGTGTCTTACGATTTATCTGACGTATTGTAAATATATTGTCTAAGACTCAATCATGACCCATTGTACAACTATTGTCTTTGAAGTTATCTCGACGTGTTGTGTACATGTGTCTTACGATTTATCTGACGTATTGTATATATATTGTCTAAGGTTTAATCACGATCCACTGTACAAACTGTTGTCTTTGAAGTTATCTCGACGTATTGTGTACATGTGTCTTACGATTAACCAAGACTAGTATAGTACAAGAAAATATGTATAAATACATGTATAATATAAGAAAAGTTAGCTAGGACATGGTTAATATAGATTTTTGCAAAATAATCCCGTAGCTATTTTGGTGATTTTTAACCAATCTTGTTTTGCCCATATCTTCTTCGTTATAAATCGGTTTTGAGTGATTGAAATTGCTATGGTTTTGTAACGAACTGTAGTATTTCGAACTAAACTGAAAAATTAGTGGTTTATAGTCAGAATTACAAGTTACAAGTCCATATTTGAAAGAGGTAGTCTTTTCCGTCGAAAGAACGACATCTTGATGACCATTTTGAAAAACATACTTTTACTTTGAGTATAACCATAATTTTTGGATATGTTATCATGTTTATATGAAATATTATTTTCCCAAAATACAAAGCTTTAAATCAAAGTCTAAGATAGTTTTTTTATTATCCAACCCGAAACAGCCCCCGGTTTTACTACGACGGCGTATATCCAGTTTTACGGTGTTCTTCGTGTTTCCAAGTTTTAACTCATTAAATTAGCATATCATATAGATATAAAACATGTGTTAAGTTATTTTTAAAAGTCAAGTTAAAAGGATTACCTTTGTTTGCGAACAAGTTTAGAATTAACTAAACTATGTTCTAGTGATTACAAGTTATTTTCTTCAAATAAGATGATTATATAAGTATGAATCGAACGATGTTATGAACATCATTACTACCTCAAGTTTAGTAGGTAAACCTACTGGAAGTGACAAGAAATGATCTAGCTTCAAAGGATCTTGGATGGCTTGAAAGTTCTTGAAGTAGAATCATGACACGAAAACAAGTTCAAGTAAGATTATCACTCGAATTAAGATAGTTATAGTTATAGGAATTGAATCAAAGTTTGTATATGAGTATTACCTTAATTTAGAATGATATCTTACTGTAAACAACAAGGATTTCTTGAGGTTGGATGATCACTTTACAAGATTGGAAGTGAGCTAGTAAACTTGGAAGTATTCTTGATTTTATGAAACTAGAACTTGTAGAATTTATGAAGAACACTTAGAACTTGAAGATGGAACTTGAAAGAGATCAATTAGATGAATAAATTGAAGAATGAAAGTGTTTATAGGTGTTTTTGGTCGTTGGTATATGGATTAGATATAAAGGATGTGTAATTCTGTTTTTATGTAAATAATTCATGAATGATTTATAATATTTTTGTAATTTTGTGTAATCATTCATGCTAGTTGCCAAATGATGGTTCCTACATGTTTAATGACTCACATGGGATGCTAAGGAGCTGATCATTTGAGTGTATATACCAATAGTATATACATCTAGAAGCTGGGTATTATACGGGTAAAAATACCGTATGAATACGAGTAGAATTCTTGATGAAAACGAATGGGAATACGATTATAACTATCTTTGTTAAGTATAAGTATTTTTATATATGTCTTTAAGTCTTTCAAATGTGTATTAATACTTCTTAATACATTACATATATATACATTTTAATTAAGTCGTTATTTCATCATTAATCGTTACATATATATATTGTTTCGAAACCCTTAAGTTAGTAGTCTCGTTTTATGTATATAGTTCATTGTTAATACAGTTAATGATATACTTAATTATCATTTTATCATGTCAAACATAATGTATTAATATATCTTAATACAATACATATGTATTTATGTTAATTAAGACGTTATTACGTCGATAACCGTTACATATATATCTTGTTTCGAATTCCTTAATTTAGTAGTCTCATTTTATGTATATAACCCATTGTTAATATACTTAATGAGATACTTACTTATCATTGTATCATGTTAAATATATACATATGTTCATATATATATCATCATGTCATTTTTACAAGTTTTAACGTTCGTGAATCGTCGGACAAACTGGGTGGTCAAATGTTTACATAAAATCCGTTTCAATTAATCAAGTCTTAACAAGTTTGATTGCTTAACTTGTTGGAAACATTTAATCATGTAAATATCAATCTCAAATATATACATATATTTATATACATATCTTATTTACAAATAGTGGTTCGTGAATCGTCCGGAAAATTCGAAGGTTACATGAACACATTTCCAAATTTTTTAATTTCAACTTAACAGACTTTGCTTATCATGTCGGAAACATTAATTCATTTAAAGATTAAGTTTAAATTTGGTCGGAAATTTCCGGGTCGTCACATGTGCTTTCCTAATACAAGGTTAGCAAGTGGGTGACACAAAACCGCAAGTTTTGAGCTAAAATTTTAAAAATCTTAAACCCACAGTCTACAAAAACAATTTTACAAACACCGGTGAAGGGTTATTCCGAAAAACCTGTCTAGGGTAAAATCTAGCTTGAATTTTCAAAAAATTAAATGTTTTCATAAAGATCCAATTTCCTAAAGGATCTAAATTTTTATAGTCATGTGGGACTGTAAACCACAACGTTACTATCATTGTTTATACCACCGTATCAAAATCACTGATGTATAAAGTGTGAAGAATAAAGAAGTGATTAGTGTGAAGATTCAAGTTTTATATTGCTTGAGGACAAGCAACGCTCAAGTGTGGGAATATTTGATAATGCTAAAAATGAACATATATTTCATAGCATTATCCTTCCAGAAAGACAAGCTTTTAGTTGCAATTGTTCTATTTACAAGTGATATTCGTTTAAATAATAAAAGGTGAAGACAAAAGACATAATTGACGATTTAAAGACGCAAATGACCAAAAAGCTCAAATGTACAAGATACAATCCAAGTGGTTTAATTTATTGATGAATAACGTCTAAAAATGACAAGAGTACAAGCCGCGAAACGCAAAGTACAAGATATCTAAGCATACAAAAAGGCGTTCGATAATCCGGAAGCGACACATGAACCAACTATCAACGTACAACTCAACGGAGCTGAAAGTACAAGTCAACTATGCACGAGAATATAATATAATATTTAAATAATTCTTAAATATTATATTATATAATTTATGTCGGCAGCCCACGTTTTGATTCAACACAACAGCTGGAAATAGGACCTCCGCGATCGCGAATCCCCAAGGCACAAAAGTGCCGCGATCGCGGAGCAGCCAGGAATCAAAATGCCTATAAAAGCCATCGAGTTCTGCTGAATCGAGTACACCAGAGATTTTAAATCTCTTCTTCTTTCTCTATTTCTATATCTATATTTGTGTTATAATTTTAATTTAAGTTAATTTCAATAATAAGGTTATTGTAACAAATGTTTTAAGGTTTTGTAAGTCAAAACTCTGTCCGTGTAACACTATGCGATTAATACTCATTGTAAGTTATGTTCAACCTTTTTAAATTAATATCTCGTAACTAAGTTATTATTATGCTTATTTGAGCCGAAGTAATCATGATATTAGACTAAATATTAAGAACGGGTTATTGAACTTTGGACCATAATTAATGTTTGGACAAAGACTAACACTTGTGGACATTGGACTATGGACTATTAATAGATGGGGGGTATTGTCTAATAGAGTGACAACTCATTGGAGTCTGTCGAACCTATCTTCAAATTAATTAACCTAATAATTAAATAATGATTATGGTTGTCCTATTTAGTGACGTTCATACGGAGTCTATTATAATCATTTAATTAATTATTCGGGTTGGGTAATTGATTATTCAAACTGATCAAGTGGGTAAATTAATATTCATATCTAATTAAAACATGGGTGGATTATATACAGTGATAACTGGTGTAATTGTTGACAGAAGTGATAACTGCGTCACAGTTTAAATCCTTAATTAGTTGAACTATTTGACTTCGAATATAAGGGTAATTTGACGAGGACCCTAGCACTTTATATTTATGACCGATGGACTATTATGGGCAAAAGCCAGATAGACGTATCAAATAAACCAGGCCAAATAACAATTAACCCGGGGTAATAATATATAACCAAAAAGTCAAACATCATGATTACGGAAGTTTAAATAAGCATAATACTTTTATTTCATATTTCATCGCTATTTTATTTACTCGCAATTTATTTTATCGCAAAAACTAAAAATTTGACAAACCTGTCGTTAAATGGTAAAACCCCCTTTTATAATATTAATACTTATTTTATATATATATATATATATATATATATATATATATATATATATATATATATATATATATATATATATATTTTGTACAAATATAAAATATAGTACGCTTTCAATCTGTATCCCTGTGGAACGAACCGGACTTACTAAAAACTACACTACTCTATGATTAGGTACACTGCCTATAAGTGTGTAGCAAGGTTTAGGTATATCCATTCTATAAATAATTAAATAACTTGTGTAAACTGTAGCGTAATTAATAGTATTATATATTCATTTTAATATATATTTTATATCTATTTTTATATACCCCTCGCCGCACATCAGAAGGGAATGATAATTTTGTGATTTATTGTGACGCTTCAAGGCAAGGTCTTGGTTGTGTATTAATGCAACGAACGAAGGTAATTGCTTATGCGTCTAGACAATTGAAGATTCACGAGCAGAATTACACGACTCACGATTTGGAATTAGGCGCTGTTATTTTTGCATTGAAGATGTGGAGACATTACTTATATGGGGTCAAATGTACCATATATACCGACCACAAAAGTCTCCAATACATATTTGATTAGAAGCAACTGAACATGAGGCAACGTAGGTGGGTTGAACTGCTAAATGATTACGACTGTGAGATTCGTTATCACCCGGGGAAGGCGAATGTGGTAGCTGACGCTTTGAGTAGAAATGAAAGAGAACCTATGCGGGTAAAAGCTATGAATGTAATTATTCATACTAACCTTACTACTCGAATAAAAGACGCGCAACAGGGAGTTTTCAAAGAAGGTAGTTTTGAAAAGAAAATACCCAAAGGATTGGATAAACAGCTTACTATTCGGGAGGACGGAACCCGGTATTTGGCTGAAAGAATTTGGGTACCAAAGTTTGAGGATTCGAGAGAAATGGTAGTTAGGGAAGCACATAAAACCAGATACTCAATACATCCCAGAGCGGGGAAAATGTACCAAGATCTCAAGAAACATTTTTGGTGGCCGGGTATGAAAGCCGATATTGCTACATACGTAGGAGAATATTTGACTTGTTCTAAACTCAAAGCTGAGCATCAGAAACCATCAGGTCTACTTCGACAACCTGAAATCCCGGAATGGAAATGGGAAAACATTACCATGGATTTCATTACTAAATTGTCAAGGACTGCAAGTGGTTATGATATTATTTGGGTAATAGTAAATCGTCTTACCAAGTCAGCACACTTTCTACCAATGAGAGAAGATGATAAAATGGAGAAATTGGCACGACTATACTTGAAGGAAGTCGTCTCCAGACATGGAATTCCAATTTCTATTATCTCTGATCGGGATGGCAGATTTGTTTCAGGATTTTGGAAAACGTTACATCAAGCATTGGGAACTCGTCTAGACATGAGTACTTCCTATCACCCACAAACTGATGGGCAAAGTGAAAGGAAGATACAGACACTTGAAGACATGCTACGAGCATGTGTTATTGATTTTGGAAATGGTTGGGATCGACATCTACCATTAGCAGAATTTTCCTATAACAACAGTTATCACTCGAGTATTGATGCGGCACCGTTCGAAGCACTTTATAGTAGGAAGTGCAGGTCTCCGATTTGTTGGAGCGAGGTGGGAGATAAAAAAATTACGGGTCCGGATATTATCCAGAAAACTATCGAGAAAATCATCCAGATTCAACAACGGTTGAAAACAGCCAGGAGTCGACAAAAGAGCTACGCCGATGTCAGAAGAAAACCTTTAGAATTTGAGGTTGGTGACATGGTCATGCTTAAGGTATCACCTTGGAAAGGTGTCATTCATTTTGGCAAACGGGGAAAGCTAAACCCAAGATACATTGGACCATTCAAGATTATTGATCGTGTTGGGCCAGTAGTTTATCGACTTGAACTACCTCAACAACTCGCCAGTATACATAACACCTTCCACGTCTCGAATCTGAAGAAATGCTTAGCTACAGAAGATCTCACTATTCCTTTAGACGAGATTAAGATTGACGAAAAACTACAGTTCGTTGAAGAACCCGTCGAAATTATGGATCGTGAGATTAAAGGACTCAAGCAAAGCAAAATACCAATCGTTAAAGTTCGATGGAATGCTCGTAGAGGACCCGAGTTCACATGGGAGCATGAAGATCAGATGAAGCAAAAATACCTGCACTTATTCCCAGATGATGCGTCAACGCCTACAACTACTTAAAATTTCGGGACAAAATTTATTTAACGGGTACGTACTGTAATGACCCGTATTTTTCCATGATTATATATATATATTTGAGAATGATATTTACATATATAAATGTTTCTAACATGTTAAGAAATCAAACTTGTTAAGACTTGATTAATTGAAACGGATTTTATATAAACGTTTGACCACCCAGTTTGTCCGACGATTCACGAACGTTAAAACTTGTAAAAATGACATGATGATATATATATGGACATATATATATATATATATATATATATATATATATATATATATGGATATATATATATATATATATATATATATATATATATATATATATATATATATATATATATATATATATATATATATATATATATATATTTAACATGGTATTATGATAAGTAAGTATCTCATTAAGTATATTAACAATGGGTCAATATATATAAAATGAGACTACTAAATTAAAGAATTCGAAACAAGATATATCTGTAACGGTTTTCGACGTAATAACGTCTTAATTAAAATAAATACATATGTATTGTATTAAGATATATTAATACATTATGTTTAATATGATAAAATGATAATTAAGTATATCATTAAGAGTATTAACAATGAACTATATACAAAAAACGAGACTACTAACTTAAGGGTTTCGAAACAATATATACATGTAACGATTAACGACGAAATAATGACTTAATTAAAATGTACATATATGTAATGTATTAAGAAGTATTAATACACATTTGAAAGACTTAAATATATATATCAAAATACTTATACTTAACAAAGATAGTTATAATTGTATTCTCATTCGTTTTCATCAAGAATTCTACTCGTATTCATACGATATTTTCACCCGTATAATACCCAGCTTCTAGATGTATATACTATTGGTATATACACCCAAATGATCTGCTCTTAGCAGCCCTCAATTAGTAAACAAACATGTGGAACCAACCATTAGACAACTAGCATGACTTATGAGCAAGAAAATAAAACAAGAACTCCTTTTAACCCCACTCACCACTAACCATTCACTTCATTTCATTTCCAATTTCTTTCTAATTCTCTCTCAAAACAGACACACCCCCTCAAGAATGAAATTTCCAGTAAACTAATCATCATCTTCATCAAAAACTACTTCAAGAATCAAGCTATAAACATCATAGGAAGAACACTTCAATAACACTTCGAAAACCCTTTCAAGTTTGCAAGATTACTTTCAATCTTTCTAGTCCATTTCAATTAATCATCTAAGATCAAGAAACTCTTATTATTTACAGTAGTTTATCATTCTAAATCAAGGTAATATTCATATTCAAGCTTTGATTCAATTTCTATAAATATAACTATCTTTAATCAAGTAGTAATCTTACTTGAACTTGTTTTCATTCCATGATTCTACTTCAAGAATTTCCAAGCCATCAAAGATCCTTTGAAGCTCAAGATTAATTCTTGTCATTTACAGTAGGTTTACCTACTAAACTTGAGGTAGTAACGATGTTCATAGCCTTGCTCGATTCTTACTTATATAACTATCTTATTCGAAGAATATAACTTGTAATCACTAGAACATAGTTTAGTTAATTCTAAACTTATTCGCAAACAAACTTAATCCTTATAACTTGACTTTAAAAACAACTTCACACATGTACTATATCAATATGATATGCTAACATAAGGATTTAAAACTGGAAAACACGAAGAACACCGTAAAACTGGACATACGCCGTCGTTGTAAAACCGGGGGCTGTTTCGGGTTGGATAATTAAAAACTATCTTAAACTTTGAATTTAAAGATTATTCTCTGCAAAAATGATATTTCATATGAACATGTTAATATATCTAAAAATGGTGGTTAAACTCAAAGTAGAAGTATGTTTTTCAAAATGGTCATCAAGGTGTCGTTCTTTCGGCAGATATGACTACTCTTTATAAATAGACTTATAACCTGTAACTCCGACTATAAACCACCACTTTTTTAGTTTAGTTTTAGAAAATAGAGTTCATTACAAAACTACAGCAATTTGATTCACTCAAAACTGATTTGTAACGATGAAGATATGGGCAAAATAATATTGGTTAAAAATGGCTAAAATGACTACGGGATTGTTTTTACAAAATCTATACTAACCGTATCCTAGCTAACTTTTTCTGTATTATACATGTATTTAAACATGTCATGACTATTTCCTTGTAATATACTAGTCTTGGTTAAGTCCAAGAAAATATCATGTAATCTTGATTAGTTAAGACAACAATTATACAATACGTCTGATAAATCGAAAGACACCATGTACACAATACGTCTAGATTAATTCTAAGACAATAGTTGTACCTTAGGCTATGATTGAGTCTTGTACAATATGTATACAATACGTCTTGATTATTCCACAGTGATATTTTGGACTATATATATGGACTACTAACATTGGACTACTAACGTTGGACTGCTAACTTGACAACTTAAATCATCAAACACGTAAATAAAAATATGATGTGAATGTATTTCTATCATACTTTGATATATGTATATATTTTTTATAGGTTCGTGAATCGATCCGTGGCCAAGTCTGATTTTCAACGAATTGAAAATATGTGAAAGTGAGTTATAGTCCCATTTTTACTATCTAATATTTTTGGGATGAGAATACATGCAGCTTTGTAAATGTTTTACAAAATAGACACAAGTACTTGAAACTACATTCTATGGTTGGATTACGAATACCGAATATCGCCCCTTGTTACCTTGGTAGCCTAAGAATTAGGGAAATGGCCATTAATTGACGCGAATCCTAAAGATAGATCTATGGACCTTGACACGTCCCATTCGGGTTACGAATGCTTTAGTACTTCGATTGATATATACTGATTGCGACGGCCGGTATATAGCATGCAGATTGCGAAATGCCTGTATGCGGGGGATATTCTATATGCATCTTGTTAGTTCGGTTACCAGGTGTTCACCATATGAATGATTTTTATGCAGATTGCGAAATGCCTGTATAATATTTATGAAAATGAGACTACTAACTTAAGGGTTTTGAAACAATATATATATATAGATATATAGATATATGTATATATATATATATATATATATATATATATATATATATATATATATATATATATATAATGATTAACGACGAAATAACGACTTAATTAAAATGTATATATATGTAATGTATTAAGAAGTATTAATACACATTTTAAAGGCTTAAAGACATGTATCAAAATACTTATACTTAACAAAGATAGTTATAATCGTATTTCCATTCGTTTTCATCAAGAATTTTACTCGTATTCATACGGTATTTTCACCCGTATAATACCCAGCTTCTAGATGTATGTACTATTGGTATATACACTTAAATGATCAGCTCTTAGCAGCCCTCAATTAGTCAACAAACATGTGGAACCAACCATTAGACAACTAGCATGACTTATGAGCAAGAAAACAAAATAAGAACTCCTTTTAACCCCACTCATCACTCACCACTTACCATTCACTTCATTTCACTTCCCATTTTCTTTCTAATTCTCTCTCAAAACACACACACACCCTCAAGAACGAAATTTTCAGTAAACTAATCATCATCTTCATCAAAAACTACTTCAAGAATCAAGCTATAATCATCATAGGAAGAACACTTCAAGAACACTTCGAAAATCCTTTCAAGTTTGCAAGATTACTTTCAATCTTTCTAGTCCATTCCAAGTAATCATCTAAGATCAAGAAACTCTTATTATTTACAGTAGGTTATCATTCTAAATCAAGGTAATATTCATATTCAAGCTTTGATTCGATTTCTATAAACATAACTATCTTAAGTCAAGTAGTAATCTTACTTGAACTTGTTTTCGTTCCATGATTCTACTTCAAGAACTTCCAAGCCATCAAAGATCCTTTGAAGCTCAAGATCATTTTTCATCATTTCCAGTAGGTTTACCTACTATACTTGAGGTAGTAATTATGTTCATAACAACGTTCGATTCATACTTATATAACTATCTTATTCGAAGAAAATAACTTGTAATCACTAGAACATAGTTTAGTTAATTCTAAACTTGTTCGCAAACAAAATTAATCCTTCTAACTTGACTTTTAAAAATAACTAAACACATGTGTTATATCTATATGATATGCTAACTTAAGGATTTAAAACTAGAAAACACGAAGAACACCGTAAAACTGGACATACGCCGTCGTAGTAAAACCGGGGGCTGTTTCGGGTTGGATAATTAAAAAAAACTATCTTAAACTTTGAATTTATAGTTGGTTTTCTGAGAAAATGTTATTTCATATGAACATAATAATATATCTAAAAATGGTGGTTAAACTCAAAGTAGAAACATGTTTTTTTTCAAAATGGTCATCAAGGTGTCGTTCTTTAGACAGATATGATTACTCTTTATAAATAGACTTGTAACCTGTAACTCCGACTATAAACCACCACTTTATCAGTTTAGTTCTATAAATTAGAGTTCATTACAAAATCATAGCAATTTGATTCACTCAAAACCGATTTGTAACGAAGAAGTTATGGGCAAAACAATATTGGTTAAAAATGGCTAAAATGACTACGGGATTGTTTTTATAAAATCTATACTAACCATATCCTAGCTAACTTTTTCTGTATTATACATGTATTTATACATGTCTTGACTATTTTCCTTGTACTATACTAGTCTTGGTTAATCCCGAGATAATATACAATACGTCGGATAAATCGTAAGACACATGTACACAATACGTCGAGATTACTTCAAAGACAATAGTTGTACAATGGGTCGTGATTGAGTCTTAGACAATACATATACAATACATCAGATAAATTGTAAGACACATGTACACAATACGTCGAGATTACTTCAAAGACAATAGTTGTACAATGGGTCATGATTGAGTTTTAGACAATACATATACAATACGTCAGATAAATCGTAAGACACATGTACACAATACGTCAAGATTACTTCAAAGACAATAGTTGTACAATGGGTCGTGATTGAGTCTTAGACAATACGTTTTGATTAAATTCCAGGGTGATATATATTGATATATTGGACTATATATATGGACTACTAACATTGGACTGCTAACATTGGACTACTAACGTTGGACTGCTAACTTGACAACTTAAATCATCAACACGTAAATAAAAAAATATGATATGAATATATTTCTATCATACTTTGATATATATGTATATAATTGTTATAGGTTCGTGGATCGATCCGTGGCCAAGTCTGATTTTCAACGAATTGAAAATCTGTGCAAGTGAGTTTATAGATCCCTTTTTAAATGCTTTAAATATTTTTGGGCTGAGAATACATGCAATTTATTTTAAACGCAATGGACACAAGTACATACTGAATTCTACACTGAGTTTGAACCAAAAATCCCTTAGCTTTGGTAACTAGTAACTGCCAGTTATAAGAACTGGTGGGCGGGAGTAGTTGTTTATGGATCCATAGGGCTTAACATCTGAAATGCCCCATTCATATCGATTATAAACGTTTCATATTAATTGGTTTCATTGCGTGGTTTTGACCTCTATATGAGACATTTTTCAAAAGCCTGCATTTTTTTTAAAAACAAACCATAACCTTTATTTTTTCGATAAAGGTTTAAAAGACATAACATAGATTATCAATCATCGATAATCTAAAAATACCAAGTTTTTACACAACCATTACAATATATTACAATCTTAGACATCCGAATGCAGTTTTTAAACATTATCATACAAGCATGCTGACTCCAAATCTCTTCTTTAAATAGCATGCAACAGCGGAAGCCTTTCAATAATCACCTGAGAATAAACATGCTTAAAATGTCAACAAAAAAATGTTGGTGAGTTATAGGTTTAACCTATATCTTAAATCGTAATAATAGACCACAAGATTTCATTTTCATAAACATTATACAGGCATTTCGCAATCTGCATAAATTTCATTCATATGGTGAACACCTGGTAACCGAACTAACAAGATGCATATAGAATATCCCCCGCATACAGGCATTTCGCAATCTGCATGCTATATACCGGCCGTCGCAATCAGTATATATCAATCGAAGTACTAAAGCATTCGTAACCCGAATGGGACGTGTCAAGGTCCATAGATCTATCTTTAGGATTCGCGTCAATTAGGGGCCATTTCCCTAATTCTTAGGCTACCAAGCTAACAAGGGGCGATATTCGGTATTCGTAATCCAGCCATAGAATATAGTTTCAAGTACTTGTGTCTATTTTGTAAAACATTTACAAAGCTGCATTGTGACGATCACTCCAAATCCATATGGACGAACACGTCATTCATCGATTTTATTGCGAGGTATTTGACCTCTATATGATACGTTTTGTAAACATTGCATTCTTTTCAAAAGGTACACAATAAATGAATATCAATTTCTAAGGTTTTCAACGTTTGATGATTTCTACATATAGACAATCGCCATAAATAATAGTTTACCATAATACATCCGTTGACAATGAAGTCAAAATAAGATACACGGTGATGATTTTGTGAATGCAAAGTTTTCTTGAATAAAGCATGTATGACTCCATGCACATAGCTTGTATCACATATAAGCAAACAGCGGAAGACTTCTAGAAACCTGAGAATAAACATGCTTAAAAGTGTCAACACAAAGGTTGGTGAGTTCATAGTTTTAATGTTGCGCATAATCTGTATATAAAGGTGAATCACAAGTTTTCAGTTGTTTCATCCAGAAATGTTTATCAAAATATTCTATGAAATTGAGCACCCTGGTAACTAAACTTAACGTATATATATTTTGTACCCTTTGTATAATTATTTTAATAATACACGCAAACCAACGTGTACGCTTCACAAATAGCATACGTCCGTTAAAAGGCTAGTGCTCTAGCTCGGACGGGGATATCAAGCCCTATGGATCCATATACTACTACTCGCGCCCACCAGTTCTTATAACTGGCAGTTAACAGTTACCAAAGCTAAGGGATTTTCGGTTCAAACTCAGTGTAGAATTTAGTATGTACTTGTATCCATTGCGTTTAAAATAAAGTTCATGTATTCTCAGCCCAAAAATATATATTGCAAAAACAATTAAAAAGGGATCAATGAAACTCACGCATATAAATATTGTAAAACAGTTAATAAAGCATTTGCATGTATTCTCAGCCTAAAAATGTAAAGGGTAAAAAGGGCAAATGAAACTCACCTTAGCAGCACATAAGGTCATTTACCAAAAAGTGACCGAAACTCGGAATGCAAAATTAACCGTAGATCTCAACGTATCAATATTGTGATTCAATATTGTAGGAAAGTATGTAGACGCAACGGAGATGATAAATACTAGTTTGACTCACGAGCAAAACACTTGAACAATACTCAAAACCTCCTTAGTAATAACCCATAGTTTTCTTAGCTCTATCCCGCTTGAAAACCCATTTTGAAAGTGACACCCTCATGACCTCGTCGTAGTATTTTAAGTGATATAATTAGTAATAATAATAATAATACTAATAATAATAATAAAATAAATAATAATAATAATCTTAATAATAATAATATTAATAATAATAATATTAATAATATTAATATAAATAATAAATAATAATAATATTAGAGGGAGTAGTATATGTGAAATTTAAACTCGAGCAGAAACTAGCCTTTTATAGGCAACTTTTTGGAATCTGATGCCCATGCGATCGCATGGGTTTTTAGTGTATTTTCCATGCGATCGCATGGCCGCCTGATCCAGCTCAAAATGTTTTTGTTTTCTTGTTTGTCGACATATTATTATATAATATATATAATTTAAATAATTTAAATAATTAATTATATATTATATTAAATTCATGTGCATAGTTGACTTGTAATTTTCGTTCCGATGACTCGTACGTTGTCACTCGACTTATGTCACGGTTCCGGTTTCTCGAACGCATTTTTGTACGCTTAGAAAACTCGCAATTTACGTTTTGTGATTCGTACCTTTGTCAAAATATAGTCTTAAATTATCAATAAACTATATCATTCAAAGTGTATCTTAAACTTTAAAGTGTTTTGGTCATTTACTTCTATAAATCATTATCTCGCTATTTGTTAATATATATATAATAACAAATCATTTTATGACCAAGTTAATATATATTTTCAACATTCATAAACACGTTTTAAATATACGTCGCAAGTTATTCATATAATTAATATTCCAACTTATCATATATATTCAAATAAATATTTAAACCAATAAGTTTAATGTACGGTATCAAACAATTAATACATTGTTACATTTTCAAGTTATAGTATATATATATATGTATCTATATACATATAATTGTTCACGAATCGTCAAGAATAACCGAAAGGTATTTGAATATATGAAAGTAGTTCAAAAATTTTGAGATTCAGTTTTACAGACTTTGCTTATCGTGTCGGAAATGTTAATCATACAAAGATTAAGTTTAAATTTGGTCAGAAATTTCCGGGTCATCACATGCATGTATTCTCATCCCAAAAATATTAGATAGTAAAAATGGGACTATAACTCACTTGCACAGATTTTCAATTCGTTGAAAATCAGACTTGACCACGGATCGATTCACGAACCTATAACAAATATATACATATATATCAAAGTATGATAAATATATTCAAATCATATTTTTATTTACGTGTTGATGATTTAAGTTGTCAAGTTAGCAGTTCAACGTTAGTAGTCCAATGTTAGCAGTCCAACATTAGTAGTCCAATGTTAGCAGTCCAATATTAGTAGTCCATATATATAGTTCAATACATCACCCTGGAATAATCAAGACGTATTGTAAATATAATGTCTAAGACTCAATCACAACTCATTGTACAACTATTGTCTTTGAAGTTATCTCGACGTGTTGTGTACATGTGTCTTACGATTTATCTGACGTATTGTAAATATATTGTCTAAGACTCAATCACAACCCATTGTTCAACTATTGTCTTTGAAGTTATCTCGACGTATTGTGTACATGTGTCTTACGATTTATCTGACGTATTGTATATATATTGTCTAAGGTTTAATCACGACCCACTGTACAAACTGTTGTCTTTGAAGTTATCTCGACGTATTGTGTACATGTGTCTTACGATTAACCAAGACTAGTATAGTACAAGGAAATATGTATAAATACATGTAAAATACAAGAAAAGTTAGCTAGGACATGGTTAGTATAGATTTTTGCAAAATAATCCCGTAGCTATTTTGGTGATTTCTAACCAATCTTGTTTTGCCCATATCTTCTTCGTTATAAATCGGTTTTGAGTGATTCAAATTGATATGGTTTTGTAACGAACTGTAGTATTTAGAACTAAACTTAAAAAGTAGTGGTTTATAGTTGGAGTTACAAGTTACAAGTCCATATTTGAAAGAGGTAGTCATTTCCGTCGAAAGAACGACATCTTGATGATCATTTTGAAAAACATACTTTTACTTTGAGTTTAACCATAATTTTTGGATATGTTATCATGTTTATATGAAATATTATTTTCCCAAAATACAAAGCTTTAAATAGAAGTCTAAGATAGTTTTTTTTATTATTATTATCCAACCCGAAACAGCCCCGGTTTTACTACGACGGCGTATATCCAGTTTTACGGTGTTCTTCGTGTTTCCAAGTTTTAACTCATTAAATTAGCATATCATATAGATATAAAATATGTGTTAAGTTATTTTTAAAAGTCAAGTTAGAAGGATTAACTTTGTTTGCGAACAAGTTTAGAATTAACTAAACTATGTTCTAGTGATTACAAGTTATTTTCTTCAAATAAGATGATTATATAAGTATGAATCGAACGATGTTATGAACATCATTACTACCTCAAGTTTAGTAGGTAAACCTACTGGAAGTGACAAGAAATGATCTAGCTTCAAAGGATCTTGGATGGCTTGAAAGTTCTTGAAGTAGAATCATGACACGAAAACAAGTTCAAGTAAGATTATCACTCGAATTAAGATAGTTATAGTTATAGGAATTGAATCAAAGTTTTTATATGAGTATTACCTTGATTTAGAATGATATCTTACTGTAAACAACAAGGATTTCTTGAGGTTGGATGATCACTTTACAAGATTGGAAGTGAGCTAGTAAACTTGGAAGTATTCTTGATTTTATGAAACTAGAACTTGTAGAATTTATGAAGAACACTTAGAACTTGAAGATGGAACTTGAGAGAGATCAATTAGATGAAGAAAATTGAAGAATTAAAGTGTTTGTAGGTGTTTTTGGTCGTTAGTATATGGATTAGATATAAAGGATGTGTAATTTTGTTTTTATGTAAATAATTCATGAATGATTTATAATATTTTTGTAATTTTGTGTAATCATTCATGCTAGTTGCCAAATGATGGTTCCCACATGTTTAATGACTCACATGGGCTGCTAAGGAGCTGATGATTGAGTGTATATACCAATAGTATATGCATCTAGAAGCTGTGTATTGTACGAGTACAAATACGGGTGCATACGAGTAAAATTGTTGATGAAAATGAACGAGAATGTAATTGTAAGCATTTTTGTTAAGTATAAGTATTTTGATATATGTTCTTAAGGCTTTCAAAAGTGTATTAATACATATTAATACAATACATATATATACATTTTAATTAAGTCGTTATTTCGTCGTTAATCGTTACATGTATATATTGTTTCGAAATCCTTAAGTTAGTAGTCTCGTTTTATGTATATAGTTCATTATTAATACACTTAATTATATAATTAATTATCATTATATCATGTTAAACATAATGTATTAATATATCTTAATACAATACATATGTATTTATTTTAATTAAGACGTTATTACGTCGATAACCGTTACATATATATCTTGTTTCAAATTCCTTAATTTAGTACTCTCATTTTATGTATATAACCCATTGTTAATATACTTAATGAGATACTTACTTACCATAATACCATATTAAATATATATATATATATATATATATATATATATATATATATATATATATATATATATATATATATGTCCATATATATATATCATCATGTCGTTTTTACAAGATTTAACGTTCGTGAATCGTCGGATAAACTGGGTGGTCAAACATTTATGTAAAATCCGTTTCAATTAATCAAGTCTTAACAAGTTTGATTGCTTAACATGTTGGAAACATTTATATATGTAAATATCATTCTCAAATATATATAATCATGGAAAAATACGGGTCGTTACAGTACCTACCCGTTAAATAAATTCCGTCCCGAAATTTTAAGCAGTTGGAGGTGTTGACGCATCTTCAGGAAATAAGTGCGGATACTTCTGATTCATCAGATCTTCACGCTCCCAGGTGAACTCGGGTCCTCTACGAGCATTCCATCGAACCTTAACAATTGGTATTTTGCTTTGTTTGAGTCCTTTAACCTCACGATCCATTATTTCGACGGGTTCTTCAACGAACTGTAGTTTTTCGTCAATCTTAATCTCGTCTAAAGGAATAGTGAGATCTTTTGTAGCTAAGCATTTCTTCAAATTCGAGACGTGGAAGGTGTTATGTACACTGGCGAGTTGCTGAGGTAGTTTAAGTCGATAAGCTACTGGCCCAACACGATCAATAATCTTGAATGGTCCAATGTATCTCGGGTTTAGCTTCCCTCGTTTGCCAAAACGAATGACACCTGTCCAAGGTGATACCTTAAGCATGACCATGTCACCAACCTTAAATTCTAAAGGTTTTCTTCTGACATCGGCGTAGCTCTTTTGTCGACTCCTGGCTGTTTTCAACCGTTGTTGAATCTGGATGATTTTCTCGGTCGTTTCCTGGATAATCTCTGGACCCGTAATTTGTTTATCTCCCACCTCGCTCCAACAAATTGGAGACCTGCACTTCCTACCATAAAGTGATTCGAATGGTGCCGCATCAATACTCGAGTGATAACTGTTGTTATAGGAAAATTCTGCTAATGGTAGATGTCGATCCCAACCATTTCCAAAATCAATAACACATGCTCATAGCATGTCTTCGAGTGTCTGTATTGTCCTTTCACTTTGCCCATCAGTTTGAGGGTGATAGGCAGTACTCATGTCTAGACGAGTTCCCAATGCTTGATGTAACGTCTGCCAAAATCTTGAAACAAATCTGCCATCCCGATCAGAGATAATAGAAATTGGTATTCCATGTCTGGAGATGACTTCCTTCAAGTATAGTTGTGCCAATTTCTCCATTTTATCATCTTCTCTCATTGGTAGAAAGTGTGCTGACTTGGTAAGACGATCGACTATTACCCAAATAGTATCATAACCACTTGCAGTCCTTGGCAATTTAGTAATGAAATCCATGGTAATGTTTTCCCATTTCCATTCCGGGATTTCAGGTTGTTGAAGTAGACCTGATGGTTTCTGATGCTCAGCTTTGACTTTAGAACAAGTCAAACATTCTCCTACGTATGTAGCAATATCGGCTTTCATACCCGGCCACCAAAAATGTTTCTTGAGATCTTGGTACATTTTCCCCGCTCCGGGATGTATTGAGTATCTGGTTTTATGTGCTTCCCTAAGTACCATTTCTCTCGAATCTCCAAACTTTGGTACCCAAATTCTTTCAGCCAAATACCGGGTTCCGTCCTCCCGAATAGTAAGCTGTTTATCCAATCCTTTGGGTATTTCCTTTTCAAAACTACCTTCTTTCAAAACTCCTTGTTGCGCCTCTTTTATTCGAGTAGTAAGGTTAGTATGAATAATTTTATTCATAGCTTTTACCCGCATTGGTTCTATTTCCTTTCTACTCAAAGCGTCGGCTACCACATTTGCCTTCCCTGGATGATAACGAATCTCACAGTCGTAATCATTTAGCAGTTTAACCCACCTACGTTGCCTCATGTTCAGTTGCTTCTGATCAAATATGTGTTGGAGACTTTTGTGGTCGGTATATATGGTACATTTGACCCCATATAAGTAATGTCTCCACATCTTCAATGCAAAAACAACAGCGCCTAATTCCAAATCATGAGTCATGTAATTCTGCTCGTGAATCTTCAATTGTCTAGACGCATAAGCAATTACCTTCGTTCGTTGCATTAATACACAACCAAGACCTTGCCTTGAAGCGTCACAATAAATCACAAAATCATCATTTCCTTCAGGCAATGACAATATAGGTGCCGTAGTTAACTTCTTCTTCAACAATTGAAACGCTTTCTCTTGTTAATCCTTCCATTCAAATTTCCTCCCTTTATGCGTTAATGCAGTCAAGGGTTTTGCTACTTTGGAAAAATCTTGGATGAATCTTCTGTAGTAACCAGCCAATCCTAAAAATTGGTGTATGTGCGTTGGGGTTTTTGGGGTTTCCCAGTTTTCAACAGTTTCAATCTTTGCCGGATCAACCTGAATACCTTCCGTGCTCACTATGTGTCCGAGGAATTGAACTTCTTTTAACCAAAATGCACACTTAGAAAACTAAGCATAAAGTTCTTCCTTCCTCAACAATTCTAGCACCATTCTCAAATGTTCTCCGTGCTCTTGATCATTCTTAGAGTATATAAGTATGTCATCGATGAAAACAATGACAAACTTGTCAAGATATGGCCCACACACCCGGTTCATGAGGTCCATAAACACAGCTGGTGCATTAGTTAATCCAAACGGCATAACCATAAACTCATAATGACCATAACGCGTTCTGAAAGCAGTCTTTGGAATATCCTCCTCCTTCACCCGCATTTGATGATAACCGGAACGTAAATCAATCTTCGAATAAACCGACGAACCTTGCAGTTGGTCAAATAAGTCGTCGATTCTCGGTAGTGGATAACGGTTTTTGATGGTAAGCTTGTTCAACTCTCGGTAGTCAATACATAACCTGAACGTACCATCCTTCTTCTTGACAAACAAAACAGGAGCTCCCCACGGTGATGTGCTTGGTCGAATGAAACGACGCTCCAAAAGCTCTTGTAATTGGCTTTGTAGTTCTTTCATTTCACTAGGTGTAAGTCGGTAAGGAGCATGAGCTATCGGTGCAGCTCCTGGTACAAGATCTACTTGAAATTCAACGGATCGGTGTGGCGGTAATCCCGGTAATTCTTTTGGAAATACATCGGGAAATTCCTTTGCGACGGGAAGATCATTGATGTTCTTTTCTTCGGGTTTGACTTTCTCGACGTGCGCTAAAATTGCATAGTAACCTTTTCTTATTAGCTTTTGCGCCTTCAAGCTACTAATAAGATTTAACTTCGCGTTACCTTTTTCTCCGTACACCATTAAGGGTTTTCCCTTCTCGCGCAGAATGCGAATCGCTTTCTTGTAACAAACGATCTCTGATTTCTCCTTGATCATCCAGTCCATGCCGATTATTACATCAAAACTCCCCAATTCTACTGGTATCAAATTAATTTTAAACGTTTCGCCAACCAGTTTAATTTTTCGGTTCCGGCATATTTTATCGGCTTTAACTAGTTTACCGTTAGCTAATTCAAGTAAACACTTATTATTCAACGACGTTAATGGAAAGTTTAATTTGGCACAAAAATCTCTACTCATATAGCTTCTATCCGCACCCGAATCAAATAAAACATAAGCAGGTTTTTCATCAATAAGAAACGTACCCGTAACAAGCTCCGGGTCTTCCGGCGCTTCAGCCGCGTTAATGTTGAAGACTCTTCCTCGGCCCTACCCATTATTATTCCCTTGGTTTGGGCACGCACTTTTGTAATGACCCTTCTTTCCGCATCCGAAACAAGTAATGTCGGCAATATTTGTTCCTTTAACCACTGGTCCGTAGACTTCACACTTCGTCGCACCATGACCCTTTCTATTACACTTGGTACATGATACCGAACAGTAAGTAGTCGGATGGTACCCTTCACACCTTTGGCACGGAATTTTCTGCCTCTTGTCGTAATTGTTGTTATTGTTGCGATTGTTATTGTTGTTGGGACGGTTGTTGTAGTTGTTGTTGTTGTTGAGACAGTTGTTGTAGTTGTTGTTGTTGGGGTTAAGATTGTTGTTGCGATTGTTGTTGCGATATATGGTGCGATTGAGGTTGTGATTATTATTGTTGTTGTACTGGTGACCCTTGTCACTGGTTTCTTCCCACTTCCTCTTGCCTTCTTTTATTTTGGCCTCCCCGGTTGCCAACTCTTTATTTCTTCCCTCAATCTGGCCCATGAGTTTATGAGCCATTTGACTCGCTTTCTGCATTGATGTAGGTGCGGATGCACTTACATTTTCCTGAATTCTAACTGGTAGCCCTTTCACAAATGCGTCGATCTATTCTTCCTCGTCCTCAAACATACCAGGACACATTAGAGACAATTCTGTAAATCGTCTCTCATATGTGGTGATATCGTTTCCTTGCGCTCGAAGTTCTCTAAGCTCTGTCTTGAGTTTGTTGACTTCATTCCTGGGACGGTACTGCTCATTCATCATGTGTTTGAACGCTGCCCATGGTAGTGCGTAAGCAGTATCTTGTCCCACCTGCTCGAGATAAGTGTTCCACCATGTTAACGCAATACCTGTGAAAGTATGCGTGGCGTATTTCACCTTATCCTCTTCAGTACATTTGCTTATGGCAAATACAGACTCGACCTTCTCGGTCCATCGTTTTAGTCCGACTGGTCCTTCGGTTCCATCGAACTCAAGAGGGTTACAGGCAGTGAAAGCCTTGTAGGAGCATCCTACAAGGTTCCCTGTAGAGTTAATCCCACCGCCGGACCCTGAGGGATTGTTGCATAATGTAGCCTGTACTGCGGCTATGCTCGTCGCAAGAAGGGTACGGAATTCTTCCTCGTTCATATTCACGGTTTGTCTGGTAGTCAGTGCCATTTCCTTCAAAAATAGCCAAAAGAGTTAAGTTAATCATATAGAATATCAGGAGTAGTTAATAGTATTTCGTAGCATAATATGAACTTATTTATAAAAGCCTTTTCTTCATATTAGCGTTTTATAATTATAATTCGGGTAGTACCTACCCGTTAAAGTTCATACTTAATAGCTAATATACGATTCAACTACTACAATTCTATCATGAAAAACTAATTACAATAATACATCATATTAAAATCTTTGGTACAATAATTTACAATCGTACAATACTGCTATTTTACATACAACATGAAATATAGCACACGATAATTATAATACAAGGTAGCTGTTAAGACAATTCTAGTTAAACTCAAATCGTTCAATAAAAACACGTAATTCATAGGACCAAAAACAAGTCATGCACTCTGGTTTAACCAATACTATTTCCCATCCCTGGTCAAGTGGAAAATAACCGTTGTGGTCTTTGGTAGAGCAGCATGTTGTAACGTCGTCAAAAGGACGGGGGTTACGTAATATCCAACAGCGCCGTAACAAGTCAAAAACCTTATTTCTCACCTCAACTACTACATCCGTTACCAGTGGGAATGTTCTATTAAGAAGTTGTAACCCGATGTTCTTTTTCTCAGTTTCACGAGAGGCAAACATAATTAACCCATAAGCGTAGCATGCTTCTTTAAGTTGCATGTTTGAAGCCTTCTCTAATGAACGAAGTCCTATATTAGGATAATTAGAGTCAAAATAAGCCCTCAACCCGTAGCGAAAAATTGCATTAGGGTTTCCAGAATACATAGCCATAAAGAAAATATGGGCCAATTTAGGGTGTCCCCAGTGTGAGATACACCACCTATTGAAGAAAAGCCTTTTATAAACTAATGCATGCTCGGAGTGCCTTTTGAATGCTTTGCAAACCAACTTTATCATAAACAATTGAGCCGATGAATCTTGACCCACTCTAGACAAGATTTCAACAACCATTTCCTGTGGTAGGTCTTCTAAAATATTCGGTTGCCTATCCCTAACGTCCATTTTGTATTTCGTTATAAACTGTAAAAGAGACGAAAATTATACTTAAGTCTGATAATGGAAATAACAAGACATTACAAGCAATTTTTACATATAGCATAAAAACACAAGCACGTTATCATACATATATTACAAGGCATGGTAAAACTCATTACTACGAACTCTTCAATCAGACTCACTTGTTTCTTCCTCTTCTGACTTAGTTCGTTCAGCTAATTTCTTACCAATACCCATTCCGCCCCTAATACGAGCAGTCATTTTCACACCCTTTTCGGAAGGACCTAGTCTCTGAGATGTTTCAGGTCAAAAAATCAAAGTTTAAGTGATACGGGTGTTTACGATAAGAACGGTCAGGGTTATTTCTGATAACTAATGGTCCATCGGACTTGGGATCGGGTTTCACTATCTTGATAGATGGAGATTTCCCATTTTTCTTTTTATCAAACAGAGCCGATGTAATTTCTATCACTTCATCGGAATCCTCATCGGGATTCTCTTCCGGTTCCTCAGGGAATTGGGAGTCTTCCCAGTATTTTTCTTCCTCAGCTGAGACACCATCGACCATTTTTAACTTTGGTACATTGGTTGAAGATTTTGACTCAATATCTGAGTCGCTTGAATGACTACTGTAATCGAAGTCATTTGATTGCCTAGCGTGATCGGATGAAGTCATCTAACACATAATAGCAAGTATGTTAAGAAATTAATATATCACATAATATTTACATGTTAAGCATATATAGTTTCCAACAAAAATGTTAAGCAGTTGTTTTTAAAACAGACACGGTCGAAGTCCAGACTCACTAATGCATCCTAACAAACTCGGTTAGACACACTAATGTAAATTTTCTGGTTCTCTAAAACCAACGCTATGATTCCAACTGAAATGCCCCGTTCATATCGATTATAAACGTTTCATATTAATTGGTTTCATTGCGAGGTTTTGACCTCTATATGAGACGTTTTTCAAAAGCCTGCATTCTTTTTAAAAACAAACCATAACCTTTATTTTATTGATAAAGGTTTAAAAGACATAACATAGATTATCAATCATCGATAATCTAAAAATACCAAGTTTTTACACAACCATTACAATATATTACAATCTTAGACATCCGAATGCAGTTTTTAAACATTATCATACAAGCATGCTGACTCCAAATCTCTTCTTTAAATAGCATGCAACAGCGGAAGCCTTTCAATAATCACCTGAGAATAAACATGCTTAAAATGTCAACAAAAAAATGTTGGTGAGTTATAGGTTTAACCTATATCTTAAATCGTAATAATAGACCACAAGATTTCATTTTCATAAACATTATACAGGCATTTCGCAATCTGCATAAATTTCATTCATATGGTGAACACCTGGTAACCGAACTAACAAGATGCATATAGAATATCCCCCGCATACACGCATTTCGCAATCTGCATGCTATATACCAGCTGTCGCAATCAGTATATATCAATCGAAGTACTAAAGCATTCGTAACCCGAATGGGACGTGTCAAGGTCCATAGATCTATCTTTAGGATTCGCGTCAATTAGGGGCCATTTCCCTAATTCTTAGGCTACCAAGCTAACAAGGGGAGATATTCGGTATTCGTAATCCAACCATAGAATATAGTTTCAAGTACTTGTGTCTATTTTGTAAAACATTTACAAAGCTGCATGTATTCTCATCCCAAAAATATTAGATAGTAAAAATGGGACTATAACTCACTTGCACAGATTTTCAATTCGTTGAAAATCAGACTTGGCCACGGATCGATTCACGAACATATAACAAATATATACATATATATCAAAGTATGATAAATATATTCAAATCATATTTTTATTTACGTGTTGATGATTTAAGTTGTCAAGTTAGCAGTCCAACGTTAGTAGTCCAATGTTAGCAGTCCAACGTTAGTAGTCCAATGTTAGCAGTCCAACGTTAGTAGTCCATATATATAGTTCAATACATCACCCTGGAATAATCAAGGTGTATTGTAAATATAATGTCTAAGACTCAATCACAACCCATTGTACAACTATTGTCTTTGAAGTTATCTCGACGTGTTGTGTACATGTGTCTTACGATTTATCTGATGTATTGTAAATATATTGTCTAAGACTCAATCATGACCCATTGTACAACTATTGTCTTTGAAGTTATCTCGACGTGTTGTGTACATGTGTCTTACGATTTATCTGACGTATTGTATATATATTGTCTAAGGTTTAATCACGACCCACTGTACAAACTGTTGTCTTTGAAGTTATCTCGACGTATTGTGTACATGTGTCTTACGATTAACCAAGACTAGTATAGTACAAGAAAATATGTATAAATACATGTATAATATAAGAAAAGTTAGCTAGGACATGGTTAGTATAGATTTTTGCAAAATAATCCCGTAGCTATTTTGGTGATTTCTAACCAATCTTGTTTTGCCCATATCTTCTTCGTTATAAATCGGTTTTGAGTGATTGAAATTGCTATGGTTTTGTAACGAACGGTAGTATTTCGAACTAAACTGAAAAATTAGTGGTTTATAGTCAGAATTACAAGTTACAAGTCCATATTTGAAAGAGGTAGTCATTTCCGTCGAAAGAACGACATCTTGATGACCATTTTGAAAAACATACTTTTACTTTGAGTTTAACCATAATTTTTGGATATGTTATCATGTTTATATGAGATATTATTTTCCCAAAATACAAAGCTTTAAATAAAAGTCTAAGATAGTTTTTTTTTATTATTATTATCCAACCCGAAACAGCCCCGGTTTTACTACGACGGCGTATATCCAGTTTTACGGTGTTCTTCGTGTTTCCAAGTTTTAACTCATTAAATTAGCATATCATATAGATATAAAATATGTGTTAAGTTATTTTTAAAAGTCAAGTTAGAAGGATTAACTTTGTTTGCGAAAAAGTTTAGAATTAACTAAACTATGTTCTAGTGATTACAAGTTATTTTCTTCAAATAAGATGATTATATAAGTATGAATCGAACGATGTTATGAACATCATTACTAATTCAAGTTTAGTAGGTAAACCTACTGGAAGTGACAAGAAATGATCTAGCTTCAAAGGATCTTGGATGACTTGAAAGTTCTTGAAGTAGAATCATGACACGAAAACAAGTTCAAGTAAGATTATCACTCGAATTAAGATAGTTATAGTTATAGGAATTGAATCAAAGTTTTTATATGAGTATTACCTTGATTTAGAATGATATCTTACTGTAAACAACAAGGATTTCTTGAGGTTGGATGATCACTTTACAAGATTGGAAGTGAGCTAGTAAACTTGGAAGTATTCTTGATTTTATGAAACCAGAACTTGTAGAATTTATGAAGAACACTTAGAACTTGAAGATGGAACTTGAGAGAGATCAATTAGATGAAGAAAATTGAAGAATTAAAGTGTTTGTAGGTGTTTTTGGTCGTTGGTATATGGATTAGATATAAATGATGTGTAATTTTGTTTTTATGTAAATAATTCATGAATGATTTATAATATTTTTGTAATTTTGTGTAATCATTCATGCTAGTTGCCAAATGATGGTTCCCACATGTTTAATGACTCACATGGTCTGCTAAGGAGCTGATGATTGAGTGTATATACCAATAGTATATACATCTAGAAGCTGTGTATTGTACGAGTACGAATACGGGTGCATACGAGTAAAATTGTTGATGAAAATGAAGGAGAATGTAATTGTAAGCATTTTTGTTAAGTATAAGTATTTTGATATACGTTCTTAAGGCTTTCAAAAGTGTATTAATACACATTAATACAATACATATATATACATTTTAATTAAGTCGTTATTTCGTCGTTAATCGTTACATGTATATATCGTTTCGAAATCCTTAAGTTAGTAGTCTCGTTTTATGTATATAGTTCATTATTAATACACTTAATGATATAATTAATTATCATTATATCATGTTAAACATAATGTATTAATATATCTTAATACAATACATATATTTATTTTAATTAAGACGTTATTACGTCGATAACCGTTACATATATATCTTGTTTCAAATTCCTTAATTTAGTAGTCTCATTTTATGTATATAACCCATTGTTAATATACTTAATGAGATACTTACTTACCATAATACCATGTTATATATATATATATATATATATATATATATATATATATATATATATATATATATATATATCCATATATATATATATCATCATGTCGTTTTTACAAGATTTAACGTTCGTGAATCGTCGGATAAACTGGGTGGTCAAACGTTTATGTAAAATCCGTTTCAATTAATCAAGTCTTAACAAGTTTGATTTCTTAACATGTTGGAAACATTTATATATGTAAATATCATTCTCAAATATATATAATCATGGAAAAATACGGGTCGTTACAACATCCCCGTCCATTCCAGGTATAGAGACCCTAGCCTGAACTATAAAGCGGACGTATGCTATTTGAGTTTAGTACATGTTGGTTTACGTGTATTGTACATGTTTGTTGCATGTATATTAAAACAGGTGTACTTATTATATATATGTTAAGTTTAGTTACCAGGGTGCTCAATTTCATAGAATATTTTGATAAACGATTTGTATGAAACAACTGTAATCTTGTGGTCCACCTTTATATACAGATAATGCGCAATATTAAAACTATGAACTCACCAACCTTTGTGTTGACACTTTTAGCATGTTTATTCTCAGGTCCCTAGAAGTCTTCCACTGTTTGCTTATACGATATACAAGTTATGTGCATGGAGTCATACATGCTTTATTCGAGAAAACTTTGCATTCACAAAATCATCACCATGTATCTCATTTTGACTGCATTGTCAACGAATGTATTATTGTAAACTATTATTTACGGTGATTGTCTATATGTAAAAATCATCAGATGTCAGAAACCTTAGATTTAGATATTCTTTTATGGTGTGCCTTTTCTAAAGAATGCAATGTTTACAAAACGTATCATGTAGAGGTCAATACCTCGCAATGAAATCGATGAATGATGTACTACATCTAAAAGGATTTGGATGGGTCATCACAGTTGGTATCAGAGCGTTAGTCTTAGCGAACCAGGTCTTGCATTAGTGTGTCTAACTGATAGTTGTTATGATGCATTAGTAAGTCTGGACTTCGACCGTTTCTGCATGTCAAAAAGTTTTGCTTATCATTTCTTGTCGAAAATAACCTGTTTATCATTCTTAAGTCTAGACACGTCTTACTGCATTTACTGCATAGATAGTGTATAGATAAATTCATATCTTAGCATATCTGATACTATAACCTTTGTCTGACAGCTTCCGAAAATTCCTCCGTAATATGCGGGATCCTTTGTACTCTATATAGGTATTCTATGCCAATAGAATATCATCCGATATCCGAAAATCGTTTCATATCAAAAATCATTTATCGAACCGTGTAAGATGAATCCTGCAACTAGTTCAAGTTCCTCAGAATCCGACAGCTATTCCGATATGAATTTCTACCTGAGCTCCGAAAGCAGTGTAACCGAAATGGACCAACCAATCAGCCATCACCAATTCTGGATGAATTGGGGATGGGTTCGTAGTCGACTTAATCAGTGGAGACAAGAAGAAGGCGATCCCTTCCATCCACCAAATTTCCCTCTTGGCGAAGAACCTGAAGCACTTACCGGCGAACCTGTCCGAAACACCATCTTCACCCTCATTTCCAGAATAGCTCGCAACGATTACGTTATATCTACTATTCTAAACCTTATTCATCCGCTCATTCCGACCGCCCATCATCCCGGAGTAATAGAAGAAGTCAACGAACTTCGCGATCGAGTAATCAATCTGGAGAATATGGTGCACAACTTACAAGCACCAGCAACACCACCGCCATCACCAGTACCTCCATCAACAGCACCTGTATCACCAGCAGTCTCACCATCATCAGCAACACATGCAGTACCACAAGCTCCACAAGTTCCATAACCACCGCAGATATCAACACATCAATCACCAATAAGAATATTATACTATCGAGTTATGAAATATTAACTCATTCTTTCCAAAGAGTTTATATATATATATATTTTATATATGAATTTTGAAACCATATTATATCTTTTCATACTAATCTGATACGTGTGAATTTTGAAGGGTAAATACTACTCGATTAATTCACATTACCAAAATGCCATGATATACATCCTTCGTTAACAACCTAAATCTCTGCATCACCTCAAAGAATTCTATTCCCTAATAAACCAAGTGTATTATTCAATTATAAGTTTGGTTTTACACTTTCATTTTAGATGTACCTAAAACTTTTTAGAAAATATCATTCGTACCTTACGAAGTTCACAAGAATTCCACGAACACCAACATCCTCCACCGAGAAATATTTAAGTTCACAATTAATATGTTACACTGTACACTCTTCAATTATTTGATATTCATTATCTATACTCACTACTCTCACAACGATATACATTTTTCCATAGAAATCAGAACAACCAGTTTCATTCAGATTCAATTACATATTCTGATTTTTGACAGATCAGAATCCAAGACATAATAGATGACATCACTCTTAGATTCTTACACCTATCAAAACCATACTTTGAATTCAAAACTGTACTAGAACATCACTCTTATTCATAAAACCCAGAAATATATTCAAAATCCTAAATGAATTCATTTTAAACATCACATGTATATCAACAATTACAACCTACGTTCAAACCCTTCATGATTTTTTTTAAAGACACCTCAACTATTGAACAAACGAGAAGATGAACCAACCACACAATATCGATAGAAGGAAAGAGTTATACTTATAGTCATACACCTGGAAAGCTCTCAAAACCTAAGTAAGACTTTAACACGTATCCGTAATAAATCCTTCGGCATTATTATCACTGAAAATAACTTTGCAATTCCTTTTCAAGTATCCAGTTTTGTCACACCTTCAGCAAGTCAACTTCGACTTTTCATTCGGACAAGCCTTAATTAAACCTTGACATATACGATTGTCTTTCTATCGTTGTTACCGGGGAACCTTTTATGTTCCACCATATTAGCGGTAAACGTACCAGCGACTCCGTTACTCTGCAACTTAAACCTCTCTGGAAATCACTATATTTATTCCTTGAAATTTTATCATATACTCATCAAACGCCTTGTAACGATAGCTGCCATACCAATGCCGGGAAGCATCAATCATTGATTCCGCAGCGTTTCTACATCAACAGTTACATATATACATATGACGTCTATCTCGTGAACTTACGTACTCCAATTCTGGAATTCTGAAAAGCACCCAACCTGCGAATTAGCTCTCCAGGTTTGAAAATGCTGATGAAACAGTAAAAACTGTAAACGACCTTAACAGTCAAAAGTTTGACGATAGAGAATAGAGTTTTGGAAACGCTCAACAGAAAAATTGATACTGGAAAGCGGATTAAGCAAAACTATGAAGGAGACGGTGAACAAATCACAAGGACTAAACTTGTACATAAAGAATCCAGATAATTCTATATCCGATGAAATCTTTAGCGAATATTTTGCTCCTTACTTATTCTATATTCTTGCGGAAGAATTTTCCTCATCAACCTTCGATCTTAGAAATTCTAAAAATATCATCATAAATATCCTCGATATTTCTGAGGATATTTTCATAATTATTCTTGTTCGAAATTATTTATCTCTTCGTGCTATTCGTATTACATCATATAAGAAACTATTTTAGTTTCTAAATTTCTATAAACTTCAAGTTTAAATTATGAATGTTTTTGAAGTAGTGTTGGGAATTGAAGCATGAGTTAGTATAATATAATGACGCCTGATCAACGTGGTTATATTACAGTAAGTCATGCTGAGTTTCTAATGGAACATGATGATTCACTGATTATACCGTTATCATGTGCCATGTTACACGATTCTTTCATTCTATTTAACCTCTAAACATATCAAGAACATATTTTCTTGATAGTTCTATCTTTTTCGTAATACCGGTATTTTACCAAATTAAATCGTGCTATTATAATTCCTTTCTGCTTAAAACATTAGTTATGTTCATTAGAAATTTTGTACCTACAAATCGAGATGTCTTGATCACTTTACTTAAAGTCGAGAAGAAAAGCATGGAACTCCGATATATATAAGGAAAATATAAAGCCCGATAACAAAACAGAAATTACAAACCGTGTATATCAATGCGTATAGCAATATAAAGACACGGGAGAATGATAAATACAACAATCCCTAGAGCATAATAGAAGTAAACAGATTCCTCAGGTGGGAGCTGGAAAAGAAGGATAATGGTGGCGAACGTCAATATTAAGTCAAGAACTAGAACTGGATTGAGCATTTTCACAATCTTTTAGATGTATGAATTGAGGAAGAAAGTATAGGGATGGTGAAAATAATGAGACGGAAGAGGTCAATTTATAGGGGTAATATCAGGCAAAGCAATCGAGGCAGGGTACCGCATTTAATTAAAGAGGATCCTAATTTCCTTAAATCTCGAAAAATCAAATCTGAGATAGATTACGAAGATTTTCTTTACATTCCTTGAAACCCGGAAATCAACTGTAACTACGTCAAAAGTTAAGACGAAACTTTATTTTTCTCAATTCCATCTTTTACGATAGCTTCATTCATACTCTTCGCGTAATCAAATTGTTTTATCCATATTTTCTCAAAGATGAAAAACTCTATATTTATTGAACTCATGTTATTCATAAACGGAACTCGACTCATTCAAGGTATTCAAAATACTCCATTAATCCATTTTATTATATTCTTTTGATGATGATTTTATGAACAATCGAATTCATGATGAGAATTTAAGTTATATCATATTCCTTGATACGAGAATATTCTGGTTTTCGTTATCAACTTTTCTTAACCAAATTTCAGGACGAAATTTCTTTAACGGGTAGGTACTGTGATGACCCGGAAATTTCTGACCAAATTTAAACTTAATCTTTAAATAAATTAATGTTTTCGACACGATAAGCAAAGTCTGTTAAGTTGAAATTCAAAAAAATTTGAAACTGTGTTCATGTAACCTTCGACTTTTCCCGACGATTCACGAACCACTATTTGTAAATAAGATATGTATATAAATATATGTATATATTTGAGATTGATATTTACATATATATAAATGTTTCCAACATGTTAAGAAATCAAACTTGTTAAGACTTGATTAATTGAAACGGATTTTATGTAAACGATTGACTACCCAGTTTGTCCGACGATTCACGAACGTTAAAACTTGTAAAAACGACATGATGATATATATATGAACATATGTATATATTTAACATGATACAATGATAAGTAAGTATCTCATTAAGCATATTAACAATGGGTTATATATATAAAACGAGACTACTAACTTAAGGGTTTTGAAACAATATATATATATATATATATATATATATATATATATATATATATATATATATATATATATATATATATATATATGTAACTATTAACGACGAAATAACGACTTAATTAAAATGTATATATATGTAATGTATTAAGAAGTATTAATACACATTTTAAAGACTTAAAGACATGTATCAAAATAATTATACTTAACAAAGATAGTTATAATCGTATTTCCATTCGTTTTCATCAAGAATTTTACTCGTATTCATACGGTATTTTCACCCGTATAATACCCAGCTTCTAGATGTATGTACTATTGGTATATACACTTAAATGATCAGCTCTTAGCAGCCCTCAATTAGTCAACAAACATGTGGAACCAACCATTAGACAACTAGCATGACTTATGAGCAAGAAAATAAAATAAGAACTCCTTTTAACCCCACTCATCACTCACCACTTACCATTCACTTCATTTCACTTCCCATTTTCTTTCTAATTCTCTCTCAAAACACGCACACACCCTCAAGAACGAAATTTTCAGTAAACTAATCATCATCTTCATCAAAAACTACTTCAAGAATCAAGCTATAATCATCATAGGAAGAACACTTCAAGAACACTTCGAAAATCCTTTCAAGTTTGCAAGATTACTTTCAATCTTTCTAGTCCATTCCAAGTAATCATCTAAGATCAAGAAACTCTTATTATTTACAGTAGGTTATCATTCTAAATCAAGATAATATTCATATTCAAGCTTTGATTCGATTTCTATAAACATAACTATCTTAAGTCAAGTAGTAATCTTACTTGAACTTGTTTTCGTTCCATGATTCTACTTCAAGAACTTCCAAGCCATCAAAGATCCTTTGAAGCTCAAGATCATTTCTCATCATTTCCAGTAGGTTTACCTACTATACTTGAGGTAGTAATTATGTTCATAACAACGTTCGATTCATACTTATATAACTATCTTATTCGAAGAAAATAACTTGTAATCACTAGAACATAGTTTAGTTAATTCTAAACTTGTTCGCAAACAAAATTAATCCTTCTAACTTGACTTTTAAAAACAACTAAACACATGTGTTATATCTATATGATATGCTAACTTAAGGATTTAAAACTAGAAAACACGAAGAACACCGTAAAACTGGACATACGCCGTCGTAGTAAAACCGGGGGCTGTTTTGGGTTGGATAATTAAAAAAAAAAACTATCTTAAACTTTGAATTTAAAGTTGATTTTCTGAGAAAATGTTATTTCATATGAACATAATAATATATCTAAAAATGGTGGTTAAACTCAAAGTAGAAACATGTTTTTTTTTTTCAAAATGGTCATCAAGGTGTCGTTCTTTCGACAGATATGACTACTCTTTATAAATAGACTTGTAACCTGTAACTCCGACTATAAACCACCACTTTATCAGTTTAGTTCTAAAATTAGAGTTCATTACAAAATCATAGCAATTTGATTCACTCAAAACCGATTTGTAACGAAGAAGTTATGGGCAAAACAATATTGGTTAAAAATGGCTAAAATGACTACGGGATTGTTTTTATAAAATCTATACTAACCATATCATAGCTAACTTTTTCTGTATTATACATGTATTTATACATGTCTTGACTATTTTCCTTGTACTATACTAGTCTTGGTTAATCCCGAGATAATATATAATACGTCGGATAAATCGTAAGACACATGTACACAATACGTCGAGATTACTTCAAAGACAATAGTTGTACAATGGGTCGTGATTGAGTCTTAGACAATACATATACAATACGTCAGATAAATCGTAAGACACATGTACACAATACGTCGAGATTACTTCAAAGACAATAGTTGTACAATGGGTCGTGATTGAGTCTTAGACAATACATATACAATACGTCAGATAAATCGTAAGACACATGTACACAATACGTCGAGATTACTTCAAAGACAATAGTTGTACAATTGGTCGTGATTGAGTCTTAGACAATACGTTTTGATTAAATTCCAGGGTGATATATATTGATATATTGGACTATATATATGGACTACTAACATTGGACTGCTAACATTGGACTACTAACGTTGGACTGCTAACTTGACAACTTAAATCATCAACACGTAAATAAAAAAATATGATATGAATATATTTCTATCATACTTTGATATATATGTATATAATTGTTATAGGTTCGTGAATCGATCCGTGGCCAAGTCTGATTTTCAACGAATTGAAAATCTGTGTAAGTGAGTTTATAGATCCTTTTTTAAATACTTTAAATATTTTTGGGCTGAGAATACATGCAATTTATTTTAAACGCAATGGACAAAAGTACATACTAAATTCTACACTGAGTTTGAACTAAAAATCCCTTAGCTTTGGTAACTAGTAACTGCCGGTTATAAGAACTGGTGGGTGCGAGTAGTTGTATATGGATCCATAGGGCTTGACATCCCCGTCCATTCCAGGTATAGAGACCCTAGCCTGAACTATAAAGCGGACGTATGCTATTTGAGTTTAGTACACGTTGGTTTGCGTGTATTGTACATGTTGGTTGCATGTATATTAAAACATATGTACTTATTATATATATGTTAAGTTTAGTTACCAGGGTGCTCAATTTCATAGAATATTTTAATAAACGATTTGTATGAAACAACTGTAATCTTGTGGTCCACCTTTATATACAGATAATGCGCAATATTAAAACTATGAACTCACCAACATTTGTGTTGACACTTTTAGCATGTTTATTCTCAGGTCCCTAGAAGTCTTCCGCTGTTTGCTTATACGATATACAAGTTATGTGCATGGAGTCATACATGCTTTATTCGAGAAAACTTTGCATTCACAAAATCATCATCATGTATCTCATTTTGACTGCATTGTCAACGGATGTATTATTGTAAACTATTATTTACGGTGATTGTCTATATGTAAAAATCATCAGATGTCAGAAACCTTGGATTTAGATATTCTTTTATGGTGTGCCTTTTCTAAAGAATGCAATGTTTACAAAACGTATCATGTAGAGGTCAATACCTCGCAATGAAATCGATGAATGATGTACTGCGTCTAAAGGGATTTGGACGGGTCATCACAAATATAGATTTACATATATACATATCATATTTTTATTTTTGATATATAAAATAAATTATTACTCCTTAAATATCTTAGATATAAATAGATAGAACTAGTTTTCGAACCCTCGCTTCGCGCCGGGGGTTCGGTTTTCAATGTATTTTATTGCGTTTAGTTTGTAATATTATTTCGTGGCTAACGATGATGTCGTTGAAGCGCAACTCGAGTCGAACTAAAATGTATAATCCGTCAACGATTTAAATGTTATTTTAAATTAACAATATATGTGAATCTCCGCGTTTCGCTACGAAATTGTCGACTTTTAAAAATTTAACGCAAAATCAACGTGTATGAAAAGTACCCCAAATATTTAGCGTTTTTTAAAAAACGTTTGTTTTGCGTATAGTTAGTGACATTGTGTTCCTAAAATTATTTGGGTGTAGTTGATTTAAGATTTTTTTATGAAAATTGTGATTTGACACTTTACCCCCTGTTTGGGGGGTCGATTTAATTTTTTGAAAAAAGTGAGGGGGAGGGGCTTTGTAAGTGAAATGAAATTTGGTGGAAAAAAAAAGTAAAAAGATGAAAACGCTCCTAGTTACTATTTATCATTGTTGTCTAATAAGTACTAATAGTAATAGTAATAGTAATATTAATATTAATAGTAATAGTAATATAGAGTATTAATTTATTGACACGTAGATCAATAATAATAGAGGTAACCCATCTTCTGATGCAATGTGAGATATGTTTATACTATATATGTACTTCTACTCCGTACTATTTTTATTTTTTAATACATAAATTAAATATTAAATAAAACTATACTGTTTATTACTAATTTTTGGCAAGTATACTTTTTTTTTTCTTTCTTCAAATTTACAATTTACTCCCTCACACTTGGATACTAATTGTAATTTATTATGAGTATAAAAGTTAAATCCACTATTTAATATAAACTTATCAAACAAAACTTACCAAAAATTTTTAATAGATTTATTTTTCTGTTCGTCGCGAGTTAGGTTTACCACCATCACCGTTCAACTCGAAAAAAATTTACGAACAAAACGCAATCAGTTGTATTCGAAACAGAGTTTCGATGCATTACCAACGGAACATTTTTTTTTTTAGCAATAAATATCATACTGTAGTATATAATTAATATATTAAAAAGATATTAATGGTGAAAAAAAAAGTTAGACATTAAGTTACTAACACCATCCAAAATCACTTTTAAAATTTGTCAATATCACAGACTCTTAAACTCAAAAGAACTTCTAAAATTCGTCAACACCACGGGCTCTTAAACTCAAATTTTTTTTAAAAATTTGTTAACACCACGGGCTCTTAAATAATTCTTATATTTTTCCTATTTTTTTAGTATCGCAATTTACATACATATATGAACTGCAAATTACATTTTTTTGCACGGTTTTTACACACTCGTGCAACGCACGGGCTCAAAAACCTCGTATATATATATATATATATATATATATATATATATATATATATATATATATATATATATATATATATATATATATATATATATATATATATATATAGAGTGAGGATCCATGGAGAACCAAAGGTAGTAGAGAACCCATGGAACTCGTGCAGATTGAGTCAATCTGCTGCAGATTGACATTTTTTTTTTTTTTTGCAGATTGACTTTTTTTCTGTGCAGATTGACTTTTTTTTTTGTGCAGATTGAGTCAATCTGTGTGCAGATTGACGTTTTTTTGCAGTTTTTTTTTTTACAGATTGACTTTTTTTTCTCTGCAGATTGACTTTTTTGTGCAGATTGAGTCAATCTGCGTTTTTTTTTTTTTGCAAATCGACTTTTTTTTCTTTGCAGATTGACATTTTTTTTTGTGCAGATTGAGTCAATCTGCGTTTTTTTTTTTTTTTTTTTTTTTTGCAGATCGACTTTTTTTCTGTGCAGATTGACATTTTTTTTTTTTGCAGATTGAGTCAATCTGCGTTTTTTTTTTGCAGATCGACTTTTTTCTGTGCAGATTGACATTTTTTTTTGTGCAGATTGACTTTTTTTTGAAGTTTTTTTTTTGCAGATTGACTTTTTTTTCTGTGCAGATTGACTTTTTTTTTTTTTTTGCAGATTTTTTTTTTTTTTTTTGTGCAGATTGACTTTTTTTTCCCATAGATTGAAGTTCAATCTATGAGTTTTATGGATTCTCTACATACTCTAGTTCTCTAGGGATCCTTTCACTATATATATATATATATATATATATATATATATATATATATATATATATATATATATATATATATATATATATATATATAGGGGCAGGATCAATGAGGAAGTAACCAATCGGGGGGAAGCGGGGGGAAGCAAATTTTTTTTTTTTCGTTTTTTTGAATTTTTTTTTTTCCGGCATCAAGATCATACGAAAATATGAACATTTAGAAGAGACACTTCGTGATGAATGTTATTATTTAGGCGGGAAAACGATCGACAAAAATAACATTCAAGATAATATTGTTCGTGAAGAATATGAACGTTTTTTTTTTCATATTTTGTGAAGTAAAATTTAGCCCGATTTAAAGTTTAGGGTTTAGGGTTTAGGGTTTGGTGTTTTGGGTTTATTCACCCAAAACACCAAACCCTAAACCCTAAACCCTAAACTCTAAACCGTTCGTGTTAAAAACTCAATCTAAATCCTAAATCTAAACCCTAAATCTAAACCCTAAATTTCTAAACCATAATATCTAAACCCTATAAACCCTAATATCTAAACCCTAATATCTAAACCCCAATAGCTAAAACCTCTAAATACGCTCGAAAAATACGATAATTGTTATATATTACTTCTTCGAGCGTTTTCCCGCCAAAATAAAAACATTTATCACAAAGTGTCTCTACTAAATGTTCATATTTTCATCTCATCTATAATGTTCGTGAACAAAGTTTTTTCAAAAAACGAAAAAAAAAAAAGTTTTTGCTTCCCCCCGCTTCCCCCCGAATGGTTACTTCCCTCTTGATCCTACCACTATATATATATATATATATATATATATATATATATATATATATATATATATATATATATATATATATATATATATATATATGACTTTGTTTTTAAATAGGAGTTAGTAACAGTGGACAAGCTGTTTATGGATTCGTGAGTGACCCAGGTTCGAGTCTAACAACTAACAACTAACCTTGCCTTTCAAAAAAAAAAAAAGTGCTTGATATTTTAATTATTGTCATTCAGTTGAAGTAAATGGGAACTTGAAATTATCATTTCTTAATGTATTCATCAGTTCCATTTCATAACACTTTGATCAGAAGAGAAAGAAAAAGATGGATCAGCTAGCTTGATGTATTAATAATAAAATAAACTAATGGTTTGTGTTACATATTTTAGTAGTATTAGATATATCTATATCTATATTTATTATAAATGGAGACTCGAATACCTAGGGATAGCACCCGCGGGTCGTGGGCGCGGATCCATTAGATTCATCACCCGTACCCGCGGATTTTATATCAACCCATGAGTCCGCGGATCTTCATTGACGGGTTTATATTTAGATCCATACCCGTACCCGCGGATCCGTCATGTTTAACATTGTTCGGGGGGTGTTTTGTAAATTTGTATTGTGTTGTCGTTTTTCAACAGAGACGACCAAATAGTTCACCTCTTTTAGTATGTTTATTCGTCATGATTAACATTGTTCGGGGGGCGTTTTGCAAATTTGTATTGTGTTGTCGTTTTTCAACGGAGACGGCCAAATAGTCAACCTCTTTTAGTATGTTTAAAATTCGTCATGATTAACATTGTTCGGGGGGCGTTTTGCAAATTTGTATTGTGTTGTCGTTTTTCAACGGAGACGGCCAAATAGTCAACCTCTTTTAGTATGTTTAAAATTGGGCTTATATGATATTAGTTAGTTTAATTGGGTAAATTTGTGATTTTAAGACTTAAGGAGGGGATATATGATAAAAGCAAAAAAAATCTGATACATACACGGGCACAAATCCCCAACCCAATAAAAGGGATGTAAACTGAACTCAAAAGAAAATGATCAGAAACCATAGGCCATAGTCAACAACGCTAAGGATATTCATTTTTTTTTTTTGAACGGCAAGGCTAAGGATATTCATTAATGCTAAGACTATACCAGCACTGCCTTTTCAATCATGGCACAACGAACTTACTTGATTCTAGTTCAAACAGAAAAGAAGGGAAAAAAAAAACATATCTACTTGTTATTCCCTTAACGCGAAAGGCATGATACCTATTATAACAGATAAAATAAGAATAAAAAAGGCACTTATGATGCTGACATTACTTGATTTCACTATTTGTTTCCCTGAGCCTATTTCACTGCTCTTGTTGTTTAAGGATGATTGGCCGAGTTCTGAAGATAATGACTTGGAGGTTTCCCAAAAAGAATCGGTGGAATATGTTACAGAACATCTGGATTCCGTTTCCGGCTCCATAATAACTGTCTTACCGGTTGGAGCTTCCATCGATATGGAATTCAATCTCTTAGTACCTGATGATCAAACTTGCACAAATAAATACCTGTCAAAATCTTAGGAACAGTTATTCTACAACTCAGAAGGATTTTAGTAGTACTTACATGTAGTAAAAGTGTTGACTAGAGGTGGCAAAATGGGCAGAGAGGGCAGGTCCAGTAGCAAGCCAAACGACCTTGGTGGGCTGAAACCGGAAACTTTTTCAAGAACGATTCTTTTTGTGACAAAAAGCGAAGAACGATGATTTTACCAAACAAAAATACAGAATACGTTTCATTTAAAAGGAATATAACAGATACAGACCTCAATTGTTTCAGAGGGTTGTATGTAGTCGCAAATATACGTATCACCCCACCATGTAACAAAATACTCTTCGAGGGAAAGTAAGACTGCACGGTTTTCTGAAAACAGAATAATTAGCAACTGTTAGCAACTGTTCCTGCTCTTACAATCAATAAAGGTGAGGACTTTGCTGACACGTGCTGACATGCACATCAGAACTATCTGACCTTAATAACTGAAGAAGTTACCAACGAAGCAGTGCTTCAGTGGTACCCGTCGCCTATGATCCCTGGGCCCGCAGGAGGGCCTTATTGAATACTGAAAGGTGCAGGTTCGAATCTCGGCTTGCAACTTCCTGTTGGGTATTAGGGGGAGGTGTCTTACACGGCTTACTTAGCCCTTGCGGGGTGGGCGGTATGGGTGACATAGTCACACGGAGTCAGGGTTTCTCCGCCAGAATAAACCTTTTGAATAACTGAAGAAGTTGCGGAATAGGAATTTGAGTCGAAGTTTCATTGACTGAATCCCCACGGACATCTGGACCCGAATCCAATTTCCCATCAGCCTCATCACATATGATATTTAATCTACTGTGTAGGCTTGAAATAATGTCATTCTAAACAAAAACACAAAAGACTTAACAGTGAAAACCATGAGTAAAACTAGATAGCCAGCAAGGATGTAAAAGTCGCGCGTTAGGAACGAGTCGGGTGTAGACCAACGTTGACTTTTATTATTATTAATCCGGTTTTCCAGATCCAAATCCGGTCCGGATCCGGTTTTTGTGCACCCCTACACGTGATGCATGCTTAAGAATGTGATGCGAATCTTATATGAGCATTTACATGTCATTCCAGATCCAAATCCGGTCCGGATCCGGTTTTTGTGCACCCCTACACGTGATGCATGCTTAAGAATGTGATGCGAATCTTATATGAGCATTTACATGTCATGTATCAACGTTAGAAATATATAAAATGCTTCATCAAGCTATAAAGTGCCTTAACTGTAAGGATATTAACAATAAAATCACTAATTCGTCAAAACACGGGGATTCATGGCATCATTAGCCCCATCGATTACTTCCCCAATCTGAAGTAGGCAAAACAAATGGTATATATTGGTATCAAGAACCAAGTCATTTAACTACAATATCTAAACAAAATCACCTAGTTTTAGTAAATATACTGTTCCCCGCACTTCTTCAGAAATTCTCAAAATGGTCCATTGGTATCTCTGTAGGACAACCATTCTTCTGTGCTAGTTGTTTATACTGTTTAACATATTAAAACATCAAACCAAATAAAGTGAAATTTCAACTACCTGCAAATTAGTATTAGTATTTAGTATGTCAAGTAAAAGAAAGTCAGAAGCAACTCATATTCACTATACCTTTTCTGTGCTTGATGTAAAGGTGGTATCTGGGGCTTCAACAACAAGTTTATACAGAGCTTTTACACACTCGCACAACTCTGATGGTTGGTACTTGGTGCAATCCCTTAAAGTTGACGTCTGTCAAATTTACACCTTATTCAGACTTTAACATAACAATTAAATTTAAGGAAGAGTAAACCAACATTAAAAAATAATAATAATCCAGATCCAGAATGAAGGCATGGGCACGTACCCAAGGTTTCTGAGATGGAAAAAACATAAATGTTGCTAAGAAAATGGCAGATGCAGCAACAAGAGAAGGAGCATAACAAATCATACCATACTCCCGGAGTGATAGGTCACATATGTATCTTGCGAAACACTCTAAATTACCCTGTTCACATAGTAATCAAACAAGCCTTTATCATTAAAGTTGATCTGCTGGGACAGATAAATGCACTTTGTCATGCAGAGGGTCATCCAATTGTTAACATGAACAACTTTAGATGTATTGCAAGTTGTAGGGTTGATATATTCGAATTACAGAATTTTGACCTACATAAGAGTCAAAATCTTATAGTTGGTAAAGCTTTGATCAAGGCATGGGATCCACAACCCATTAGAGATATGGCTCCTCAGACATAGAAAAACCTGTTCTATGTCCACGTTGTTGAAGAAATCAGAGACATTATTGAAATAGAATTTGAAAATAAGTACACCAGTGATTGGGAAAGTGAAAAAGTCAACGTTGAGGGTTAGAGGCTTATGTGAAGTGAAAACAAGTACACATCAGTTTTTCGCATCGAAATTTCAAGTAAAAAGGTAGTGGTGGTGGCTTCTAATAATAAGAGATTAGAGGCTTATGTGAAGCTCCATTTGTTTGGAAGTTGAGAGTTGTGAGACATTGAGATATAAAAATGTAGGGGAGAGAAGCTACAAGTTTAATGCAAAACCTGATATCTATTTACTGATATTTAATTAATTTTAAGAATACTTAATTAAGACGTCACCATTACCTCCACGTTTACACCTGGGGCAGTTTGGATGCCAACAAATGTTTCCAAAAAACTCGAGGCACTTGGGGCCATCAAATGACACTCCAAGATAGTCACAACCTCATATTCCATTTGGTGTAGCTGCACTAGTCAATTGAAGTAATTAGTCGCAAAATTCGAATAAAAAAATTCTCTTAATTTACATAAAATAATTTGAACACACACACACACACCTCATCTTGGTTTGAGTGTGACTTGAGGAAGCGTTCTACTTTGTATGGAAGCTCCACTATTTTCCTGATAATATGTTCAAAACTAATCAGATTAATATTGGAACAGGATGTGAGAACATATATATATATATATATATATATATATATATATATATATATATATATATATATATATATATATATATATATATATATACGTATATATAATCCATTAATCATAGGAAAAATGTCTTACACAGCAATCATAATGCACGCGAGCCCTAGCAATTCATATTTTCCACTATTTAGTGGAGCAACAGAAAGGTACCGGTCGATATAACCAACAGCCAGATACAATGTATCAGACTTTAGGCGAAAAGACTGAGCAACCTATAGCATACCATTTTACATTAGTATAATATATTAATATAGATAGATAATGACATTACAAATAATATAATCAAACTCAGGAACATGTTGGTTAGTTTTGTACCTTACAAAGAGAATTTACAACTTCAACACGCATGTCAGGATTAGTGCCGTTTTGCACCGTATTCATGTAATCAGCTTTGATCATTTTCAATACCTGAAAAACCAACAAACGTTAAAACCTGAAACAAATAGTCAAGTACAAATTCCGATAAAATTAAAAGTATACCTTCATTTCACCAGCTTTATCACCAGCAATCGTGTCATACAACATGGGATCAGCATCCGTCAATACTATGTTTTGGCTACAGAGGCTCCAAAAACACAACCGAAATTGAAAGAACCCATAGATACTAATGCATACATATTGCTATTGCTCGTGAATATGCATTCAATAAACAAGCCAAAACATGTATTCTATATTGAAAATGGTAGATACCTTCTGCCCTTGTATTGAGAAAGTAGAGAAGCATACTCGTCAAGCTCACGAGTCTCAGCAATCATATCTTGATTCAAAGTCCACACACGAGCCACACCATCGGAACAAGCAGTCACAAAGTCGCCATTTTCCAAAAATTTTACATCATAAACACGCCCAGGATGCTCTATGCTTTGAACACAAACTCCGTCTACAAGCCATACACATACTCTCCATGGTTAAACTTCAAAATGATTAATATTCAATAAAATGAACTCTATGTTTGTAGCCATGTCATAGTTTTGCTTACAAACCCTGAAAACTGCAGCAATACTACATGTGATGGGCACATGAACGCATCAACTACCATGTCAACAGGCAAACAACGATATGAACAAAATCACCAAGGAATCTTTCCTAAAATGTTTATAGGAAACATATAACATAGCTGAATCTTTTGAGACATATACCAAGAAGAAAGCTTATCAATATCATATTTTAATGTATCCGATCTACATCTGTATTCACGTTATGAAGTATATTACTACAAATATAATATTGACTAAATAAAATCACAAATTCCTCTAAATTTAACAGAATATGACCAAGACTATCGCCAGACACACACCAACAATGAGCGAGAGACAGGGATCTGATATTTGACTTTCTTTTCAACAAAATTGAGTATCACAGACATATGCTTTATTGATAACAAATGCAATCTCTAAAATGAAATCCTGCTAGGTATCAGCCATAAGTACAATACACGGGTTCATACTTCAGTTATTTGCATTTTAGTTCCCAATTTCAACTTCTATAATTTAAATGTGATGGTTGATAGTAAAATTATTATGAATGATGTTATCTTAGTTCCCAATTTCAACTTCTATAATTTAAATGAACAACCATCACATTCTTTACAAGCAACTTTATACTTTGACGAAATATATCACCTTTCCATATCTTTGCTAGTCCGTCCTCACTGCCACTAACAACTTCAGATTTATGTGCATCAACAGAATACACAATGGCTTTGTGACCCAACATCTCCCGTTCAACCTCACCAGTCAATGTCCATAACCTGATTGAACTGGCAATTGTAAACCAATTGTGATAAGTCAATTTAAAGCATAATGAGGACTGAGAATTAGTTACATTAGTAAATAAACAAGAACGAAATTGACGGGCAATGAAAGTGGTCAGTTTTTTAATTTCAAGAGGATGCATGCATAAGTCAAGAAGAAACTAATATGTGCATCATTACTAAACATGCAAAAGTTATAAAAGGATGAAGGCAATGTCTTTTAGATGGGTAGTTAAGATGCATGTGATAACTGAAGGACTCGTTGCAAGAGGTACAGTTGTTGTTGATCAAACATGTATCTGCCACAGGGGCCGAATACACATTGATTGCGATAAATGGGCGTTTAAGGACTTAAATGGTTTTAGCCCTCGGTCCGGTTTACCGTGAAAAAACATATCCTAGATGATGAGCTAGGCACGATGGTTAAGACGAGTCCACCATCGTTGGATTGATCGTAACAATGGCCGAAAGGTTTCATAGGGTTCATGTTCGAAGAACATACCTGTTACCGTACGTTTAGGATTAGTTGGTGATCAAGTATCCAAAATGTGATGATGTGTTGAATGAGGTTAGGGTTTGTATTTATAATGAAACCCCCTAACCCTAGATATCCTAAGTAAGCCCAGATTCTCTTTAATTACTTTCCATAATAAACGGGTTTTAAGTTAGGAAAGATTTACGACTTCATTAGAGATAAGATTGTAACTTGTGCGCTAAGCAAGATTGTGGTGTGCGCCCAATATATTCGCGCTAACATTATTAGTGCATGACTTAACGAATAAGCGTGCACAAAGCACGTGATACACCCAAGCGCTTAATGCGGAAGTACGTGTATCATTAGTTGTCATGAGAACAAAAGCCAGGGCACATCTATAACTGATTCAAAGAAAAGTTTAATATCGGATATTGGGGGATTTTGCACATATAGACACGTGTAAAAAGTAGTAACAAAGAAAGGATATCTAGGTACTTAAGAGCCAAAAAGTGTACCAGTCATCTGATGCGGAAAGTATTCTCTCATCTGGCATTATCGCCAATCCTCTAACGGTATCTGCAAAGTTACCAAAGAAAAACAATGCCCTAGAGTTATTAATGGAAATTTCGGCAGCAATAAATAATAGATAAAAAATAGAAAAAGAAGAGAGAAACACATAATCAAAAACACATTAACCCATCATGCCTCTGAACTTTGATTACATAGCACTTCTTACACTAATACTATATGCACATTCTGCCATTGGAAAAAAAACCTATATGCACATGTAAAGAAAGACAAAAACAAACCTGTATGCCCAGTAAATGTATGGGTGCATATATTTCCTTCCCAAAGCTTTATAGTGGTGTCACTCGAACCTGTACCACATCAAAAGCCTTTTTTATAAATATAGTTACATCATAGAGGGTAAATTCACGAATTTTAGCAAGTGTTAAAAAATCAGATTCGTATATGAAAATAATGACTAATATAATTTAACCTGTGATAAGTTTGCCTGAACGTAGCGTCCTAACTGTTTCAATCGGTTTCACGTGAGCTGTCCATCGTCTTAGGCTATTTCCATCGTGAACTCCTCCAATCCACCGTCTTAGATTACTTCCATGCACACAAAAGATAGAAAACCAACATCAAACATAGGAATACATCCAACATTAGATTATAGTTAGTGCTAGTGTGCTACAGTTTTTTTCTGCTTTGTAGCATTTTATTAAAGAAGCTTTACATTTAGATTATTATGTGTGTAAATAATCAATTTGACAGCCTTGACTTGCATTCTCGAGTGTTTTTCAGCGGAAAAGAAAGGAATGAAATGAAAGAGAGAAAAATGATGGAAAGGAATGTAATAGAAGATAGCTTTGATGTATTTTCAAGTTGAAAGGAAATTAACAGAAAGGAAAGAAAAAAAACTTAGTTATCTATAACTTTTAGTTACACAAAACAAACCACTAAACAAACTACGAAGCAAACCAAGCGAATTGATGCTAATTAACTATAAGATACGGACTCCATTGTGGATTTAATTAAACATCACAATCACACACTTGGTACTCTTTAAGAATTGAAGCAATAATAATTGATGAAAATAAAATCATAAACACGTGTACCATAGTTTTAATCTTCTGTACATCTACAATTTCTTACAGTATTATATATACAAAGTGCTTCACAATTCACTTTATATCCATATCGACGTATCTAGCAACTTGCAGAAGTGAGTTACGATTGACACACCTTATCATGAGTTTTTCAAACGATGAAAGCAATGAAGGTGACTATAAAAGTGTAAACAAAGGTTCTATTAATAATTATATAGATACATAGAATGGTTTCCTTCCTAATCCGCCCATATTTGGGTGGAAAAAGATCCATTGATAAAAAGCCTATAACAACTCACTCCTCTCCATTCCTTTCCTTATAAAACTCGAGAATTACTTTTTATCGTTTTCCAGTTCAATTCCTTTCCTTTCCGCCATAAAAAAAACTCGTGAATGCATTAAAGAAGTGAAACGTACTACTTTACAAGCATAAACTATAAAAGTGGATAAGCCGTATAGGCAATCGAGACAAACGTTTTAAGATTAACTTACAGCTTCAAATCATTGCCCACACTATGAAAAAATAGTAAAAGTAACTAACCCGTCAATAGATGATGAAATAATGTCTGATCCATCCAAAGTGACACCTGTGACTGGCAATTTATGGCCACAGAATGTCTGAATATTCTCACCCGTCGCTATATCCCATACCAAAATAAGTTCATCAGCCCCACCAGATACAAGAACACCTTTCTTAAACTGATTATTCGGAGGGATCCAAGTTAGTGGTCCAACACCTCTAGTATGCCCTCTCAGTATCTTTGATAAAGTGTAAGCTTTGTCACTGGTCTGTTCCAGAGACCAGAACCGTATAGTTCGATCTCTTGAGGAAGTTGCTATTCCAACGTCATTGCATACACATAAACAACGAACCTAGAAAATTAAACTAACGATTAGCCTCAAAAGTCATAACAGACAAACTCATTATCTGTATTTATAGTTATATACAGTTCTTATAACAAATGTACACAAACAACAAGACTTTAGACCGAATAAAATCAACAGATGAATCACATCTACTTATATTGATGATTATAATAATTACTAACATTACCATGTCACGCCAGACCAGGCTTAAAAAAGCAAACTAAATCCACTATACCTCCTTCTGAAGCTTGAGCTATATTTAAACATCTGGATGCTAATTTTACATTTTACTTGAAAACAACGTTATTAAGTTCTTATGATATCATTTACTGTAATACACACCAATTACTAACTTAAACATCTGCTATTTTTTACAGAGCTATACAAATTGTGCCAATTTTCAAAAAATATCTCTGAATTCATGACTTCATAATACAGGGTAGTAATTAACTGACTAGTTAAATAATAATCCAAATATGAACCACTAGAAGACTAAGCCTAGTGATCCTTCTAAGAAAATGTAGCATAATCCACTTCACGAATCCCTAACTTTCATCAAATTTACCATGAATACATATATATATATATGTATATATGTATATATATATATATATATATATATATAGAGAGAGAGAGAGAGAGAAAAATGAGACATACGTCGTCTTCATGACCTCGAAGCTGACAGCGTAATTGATACGGAGAAATTGGGATACCCCCAATATTCATATCGGAGAAAAGTAGAACGTGTTTAGAGAGAGAGAAAATGGTGAGGAGGAGAAAGTGTGCGGTGAAAGAATTTTAGGGTTAGCTGAGAGAATTGGGATTTTTGATCGTCGTCGTCTCCGGGGAGATGGGTCGCTGGGTTTTTCTCCAAGAGTAGTACTACTATGCTCTGTTGCAAAACACCCAGTCTCGAACCGTCTCGACGCCCGTCTCGACAGTTTTGTGACTAGCCCGTCCCGTCTCGAAGAAAACCGTCTAATATGACAGTCAAAGGTCAAAATTCGGGTCAAATATGAAAAAAATCGGGTCAAAGTCGATCAAGATTCAGAAAAGCCAGAAAATCAGTAGAATCGGTGAAATATATTGTATTTTAGTTTGAATTTTTTGTATTAAATTAACAATGATAGCAATTATGGGTACAAATTAATCAATTGATGTTTTTAGCTTTAAAATATGTATACATATATGCATTTATATACTTATATATTTAAAAATCAACTTTGGTCGACGTCCGTCTCGACTCCCGTCTCGACCCCGTCTCTAACGTCTCGACCTTTTTAGGACCCGAACGTCTCGACCCCGTCTCACGTCTTTTGCAACCTTGCTACTATGTAAGAACCCAGGACGACTCGAAATGATTTTCGCTTCACTGAAAGTAATTAGTGGTTTATTTATTTAAACGAAAATTAAGTCATAATAAAAGTTTTAAAAAATGGTGTGTGAGAATATCTCCCTTTTATTAATGTGCAAAATGGCTATATAATATAATACAAAATTATATCGGAATACGCATTTTCAATCCTCTTTACAAAAGTACAAAATAAAGTAAACGTTTATTTTTAATAACAAACTCATACACCTACCTAATACTAACACAAATATATACACCACGAAATTAAGCAGGACTTGAACCTGCAACCTTAAAGTTGTAAGGATGACCTCGATATCGTTAAGTTATTGGCTCTTTGGTTAAAGTAAACGTTGTTAGATGATTTCCTTTACAAATATACAATTATAATTTTATTAAGTGATACATGTCCTTTGAGCCATGTGATAGAGAGAGGTCATGGATTCAATCTTTAGGGATCACATGATTTTTCTTCAAACTAATTGAACACCAATAATGGTTGTATATATTGACTCTATAGGGATGTTTTACCGGATTCGTTTACGGACCTCTACTCAGAACACTGCCCGAATGGATGTGTTCCCAGGTACCTTCGATCAGGTTTGGGTTTCCACTCGAACGTGTGGGTTACGTGCAAATGATGAGGATCATTGAAATAAATGATCTACTGATACCAATTTCCGATATGTAATGTAAATGACATATTAGTTAAAAGAATAAAATTTGCGGGGTTGTTCAATAAAATATATAAAAAAATCGAAATTATTACATTCAATTTATGAAGTAACATATATGTGTAGATGACAAAAAAACAAATGGCTGTTAAGCAATTATTTGAAGGTAGCTTAAATTCTGATTACGGGTCATATACTTCCTTGATATATAATTAGAAGTTTCTTTAATAAAATCAACATTAATGATTTAATGTATATATTTTTTTTTAGAAGGCAAGTAGGATTTTTATTAACTAACACACAAATACATACAGTGAGAGGTGATATTTAGGTCAACCTCTCATAAGAAAAGCACAAACTAAAGAATCGGATTGCAAAGAGAGCAAAACCGAACCCGAATTACAATATCTTTAGATATATACTAGGGTCGTTGAGCCAAGATAACCAATCTAATTTCTTTCCTTTCAAACGATGAGAGATCCACTCGAAGGACTTGATTTAAATCTCGTTCAACGCCACCGGAGTGTTCCAATTTGTATCACGAAAAACCTTGTTGTTCCTATTCTTCCAAATTAGGTAGGAGGTAACCCATTCGACGGCTTGCCAAATCTTTTTTCCAAGGGTTGTCGTTGAAGTAGAGCAATTACCCCGTAGGATCTCATTTATACTTAAGTTGGTCATGCTCCCGAACCCCCACCAAGAGAACACTCGATCCCATAAGTCAAAAGCATGTTTGCAAAATATAAGTGTGTGCTCCACGGACTCGAGATCCTCATCACAAAGTGGACATCTAACGCTATGTAAATCGATGCCCCGCTTGTCAAGCTCTATCCTTGTTGGAATACGTCTTTGTATCGCTCTCCACACAAAAATTTCAAGTTTTTTAGGAATCAAATTGTTACGCAAAGTTTCGTTGTTTTGAGAGATACCCGAATAGACATGATCTTCAATACTCGCACATAGTTTTTTTACAGTAAAGGACCCGTCGCTTGAAATTGACCATCGGATAGAAGTGTTGTTCCCGACCCCGAAGTTGTAGCCTTCAATTAAACTGCACATGTCCCGAAGTTCGGGTAGTGTTCTGCCCGCTGGATTCCTTTCCCAATCCCACGTCCAAATCAGAGAGCCTTCAGCAAAAGTAATCCTATCTTTAATCGCAGATGTCTTCACTTTGTCCAATCTGAAAAGCCTAGGGAACAACAGTCGCAACTTGTTACCACCAATCCAGACTTCATCCCAGAATTTAGCAGAAGATTCAGCACCAATTTGTTGAACGAAAGAGTTGGTGAAAGATAGCCCCATCTCCTGCAACTTATGACCTGCCAAAATAATAGAACGCCACACACTTGGTTTTGAGGAACAAATTACTTCGTTCCCCAATTTCAAGCCACCACATGAACCATAAATACTACGGATGACCTTAGCTCAAAGGGAGTCGGTTTCGGTCTTAAACCTCCACCACCATTTTCCAAATAGAGCTAAGTTTTTGAAATTTAGCGACCCAATGTTCAAACCCCCGTTATCATAGGAAGTGATAACTTTTTCCCATTTAACCCAAGCAAGTTTGTTGCCCGAATCCGACCCGCCCCAAAAGAACACACGCCTCACACTCTCAAGTATTTTTAGCACACAAGGCGGAGCACGAAAGAGCGAAAAATAGTACAATGGTAGACTATTGAGGACCGATTTGATAAGGACTAGTCTTCCACCAAATGACAACGTTCGCATTTTCCAATTCGATAACTGAGATTTGAATTTCTCCATTACCGGGTTCCAATTAATGATTTAATGTATATATCGTCTGGTATCTTGGTTTCAGCTTCGCCATCATTTGGACCTCCAACATTACCATTTCCCCTTTCTAAAATTCAATCTGCAAATTTTTTCATCTCTGCTATATCATATGGATTGAAGCAAATTCTTTCAACTTGAGAACTTTAATGTGATCTCATGATATGAAAAGTTCAAAGAAGCATTCACTATAACATTATCAAACGAATAAACACAATAGAACATTTTAACTTTATAGATTTAGTGAGCTTGATACCGTTAAAATGTCTTACCTCACGAACATTATAACTTTATAGATTTAATGAAATAATAATATTAAAATTATTTAGTGGAGTGTTTTGATCCATAAATTAACAATATTATAACTGATTAAACCTTCAACATTAAATCATGTATAAAACCAATAAATACAATAGAATAATGAATGAGATGGCATTTTACTATAAGAGAAGACATCCATATTTAATACATTGCAAAGAATACTAGTAATCTAAACCGAAACATGTAAATAAGAGATAAACTCGTAGAAGGAACAAACTGTCGGAAAAATTGGTTAAATACAAGTGTGTTTTCATCAACTTTGGACACAAATAATTATATGATCGAGTGGCATATAATGATAACCATTTAGTGAGTTCTGTAGTCCTTGGCAAGGGCTTTATAACGAAATAAAGTGTGCCAAAAAAGGATTAAAGGTAAATGAGATATTGAGTCTCAAAGTTGCTAGTTTGGTACAAAGTTATCTTGAAGAATAAGTAAAGTAGAAGTTGTCCCACATCGATTGTGGGAACAAACTTAAGGTCTTACTCTCCACTATAAATAAAGTCTTTAGGCTTTGTTGAAAGATACACCAAATACTAATAGCAAAAACACTATAGTTTTCCTTCTCAGCCGCAATAAGGTCTTTCCGTTTCGGTTTTCTTTCAGGCAAGTGTTCAAGTCCGGCAGTACGCTGCTTCGGACCGGTGTAACCCGGGAACAGACGAAGAATCTGTTTAAGGGAATTGTGTCAAACACAAGTCCGGTTCAACCTTCAATTCGGTTAGATCGTTTAACTTTCCGCTCTTATCTTAATTATTTATTATACATATTATTATGTTTGTGATAATATGCATACTTATTTTCAGTTTCGTATATATTTTACCTACAAACTTAAACAGATTCTATGTTTCACGAAACTGACATGCTTATAATCGGATCTAATATATGTGTCTGTGTGGTTAAATTCATTATTAATGGTGATCATGTCACCTGTGATAATGTACCAAAATCTATATGCCGTTACAGAGTAATATATATAATATAATTATGTTTTTACCTTAAACGATAAATAACAATTCATTGTGATGTTGACTTAAATCTAAACGTGAGAGTTAATGTGTTCAGCATATAGATTCGGTATATATTTACGAATCAACTTTTATGCACTTTGTTATTATACGTTTAGGTATAAGCTGTTGGAAAATTTGGTTGAAAAATTGTGTTCCACCAATTTTTTGGACAAAAATTAATATATAATATATATTAACGACTATTTAGTGGGTTTTGTAGCCACTAATGAGAGTTTTAAAAAGAACTAAAGCGTGTCCAAAACGGGATAATGGTGAATGAGATATCGCGTCTTAAAGTTATTAGTTTAAGTGCAAAGTGGAAGCAATTTTTTATTAAGAAAGAAAAAATTTGACTTATCAACTAAGGATTTTGTAAATCTTTTTTTCATTAGATTTTGTAAATCTTTTCTTTTCTTTTTTAGATCCTACAAGATTTAAATAATCAACCAAAGATTTTGTAAATCTTATTTGTGTGATTTTGTAAATCTTTCTTTTATTAATCAAGATCTTGTTTGCACTATAAATACCAAACTTTGGTATTGAGAAAAATAAATCAACTAACACACAAAAATAAATCATAACCCTCTTACATTAGTTTTTCAGCTTCTTCTTCGACAACTTCGGTCACTCCGCTTCCGGTCTCTTTTCAGACAAGTATTCTAGTCCGGCAGTACGCTGCTTCGGAGCGGTGTACCGTGGGAACAGACGTCGAATCTGTTTAAGGGAATTGTGTCAAACACAAGACCGGTTCAACCTAATATCGGTTAGATCGTTCTATCTTTTTCGTTCTAATTATAATTATTTATTATACATATTGTCTATCTAATTATTACATTTATGATAATATGTATTATTGTTTCAGTTTCGTATACCTATATTCCTACAAATTTAAACAGATTTGTCCCAAAAATCGAAACTGAAATAATATATTTGAGTGAACTGCCGTATGTGAAACAACTCAACCCGTATTCAACCGGATAAATTTTTTTTTATATAGACATTACGCGCCATTCGAAAAGGTCGCAAGATGTAAACCATTTCATTTAAACTTACAACGAGTTTGATGTTTACAAAAGGCACTAAGGCCATTAATCGAATGTAATACAAATTTGACCCATTTAAAATGATAGTTTTAATCCAAACTACACCCGAGCATAGTTTGGGGCTAAACTACCCAAAAACATTAGGTCGTCTTCCAAAAGCTTCAACAAGAAATCATCATGGGAATCTAATGCCCAATCACCCCCTTCCCTTTCTCCGTGTTCGCACCTAAAAATGTAAACAACGAGAGGGGGTAAGCAAAACGCTTAGTGAGTGCAACAATTATACATACACATATATAACCCATCTATTTGCAACTGCACCCACCAAATACCTCATACGAACTTGTAACTCAAATAACATGTCATCATACCCGTAATACTAACAAGTCGTACATTAACACAAAACCGCATTAGCATATACTCAACACAATATATATATATATATATATATATATATATATATATATATATATATATATATATATATATATATATATATAATATGCTAAACAATCAATAAATCCAATATGGTTAACCATAAACGCTATGGTGCTACCGGCTCGTGGTTCACACTGAAATGTCCCGTTCTTATTGATTAAAAACGTTCCATATTAATTGATTTCGTTGCGAGGTTTTGACCTCTATATGAGACGTTTTTCAAAGACTGCATTCATTTTAAAACAAACCATAACCTTTATTTCATCAATAAAGGTTTAAAAAGCTTTACGTAGATTATCAAATAATGATAATCTAAAATATCCTGTTTACACACGACCATTACATAATGGTTTACAATACAAATATGTTACAACAAAATAAGTTTCTTGAATGCAGTTTTTACACAATATCATACAAGCATGGACTCCAAATCTCATCCTTATTTAAGTATGCGACATCGGAAGCTCTTAATAATCACCTGAGAATAAACATGCTTAAAACGTCAACAAAAATGTTGGTTAGTTATAGGTTTAACCTATATATATCAAATCATAATAATAGACCACAAGATTTCATATTTCAATACACATCCCATACATAGAGATAAAAATCATTCATATGGTGACCACCTGGTAACCGACATTAACAAGATGCATATTTAAGAATATCCCCATCATTCCGGGACACCCTTCGGATATGATATAAATTTCGAAGTACTAAAGCATCCCGTACTTTGGATGGGGTTTGTTAGGCCCAATAGATCTATCTTTAGGATTCGCGTCAATTAGGGTGTCTGTTCCCTAATTCTTAGATTACCAGACTTAATAAAAAGGGGCGTATTCGATTTCGATAATTCAACCATAGAATGTAGTTTCACGTACTTGTGTCTATTTTGTAAATCATTTATAAAACCTGCATGTATTCTCATCCCAAAAATATTAGATTTTAAAAGTGGGACTATAACTCACTTTCACAGATTTTTACTTCGTCGGGAAGTAAGACTTGGCCACTGGTTGATTCACGAACCTATAACAATATATATATATATATATATATATATATATATATATATATATATATATATATATATATATATATATATATATATATATATATATATATATCAAAGTATGTTCAAAATATATTTACAACACTTTTAATATATTTTGATGTTTTAAGTTTATTAAGTCAGCTGTCCTCGTTAGTAACCTACAACTAGTTGTCCACAGTTAGATGTACAGAAATAAATCGATAAATATTATCTTGAATCAATCCACGACCCAGTGTATACGTATCTCAGTATTGATCACAACTCAAACTATATATATTTTGGAATCAACCTCAACCCTGTATAGCTAACTCCAACATTCACATATAGAGTGTCTATGGTTGTTCCGAAATATATATAGATGTGTCGACATGATAGGTTGAAACATTGTATACGTGTCTATGGTATCTCAAGATTACATAATATACAATACAAGTTGATTAAGTTATGGTTGGAATAGATTTGTTACCAATTTTCACGTAGCTAAAATGAGAAAAATTATCCAATCTTGTTTTATCCATAACTTCTTCATTTTAAATCCGTTTTGAGTGAATCAAATTGCTATGGTTTCATATTGAACTCTATTTTATGAATCTAAACAGAAAAAGTATAGGTTTATAGTCGGAAAAATAAGTTACAAGTCGTTTTTGTAAAGGTAGTCATTTCAGTCGAAAGAACGACGTCTAGATGACCATTTTAGAAAACATACTTCCACTTTGAGTTTAACCATAATTTTTGGATATAGTTTCATGTTCATAATAAAAATCATTTTCTCAAAATAACAACTTTTAAATCAAAGTTTATCATAGTTTTTAATTAACTAACCCAAAACAGACCTCGGTGTTACTACGACGGCGTAAATCCGATTTTACGGTGTTTTTCGTGTCTCCAGGTTTTAAATCATTAAGTTAGCATATCATATAGATATAGAACATGTGTTTAGTTGATTTTAAAAGTCAAGTTAGAAGGATTAACTTTTGTTTGCGAACAAGTTTAGAATTAACTAAACTATGTTCTAGTGATTACAAGTTTAAACCTTCGAATAAGATAGCTTTATATGTATGAATCGAATGATGTTATGAACATCATTACTACCTTAAGTTCCTTGGATAAACCTACTGGAAAAGAGAAAAATGGATCTAGCTTCAACGGATCCTTGGATGGCTCGAAGTTTTTGAAGCAGAATCATGACACGAAAACAAGTTCAAGTAAGATCATCACTTGAAATAAGATTGTTATAGTTATAGAAATTGAACCAAAGTTTGAATATGATTATTACCTTGTATTAGAATGATAACCTACTGTAAGAAACAAAGATTTCTTGAGGTTGGATGATCACCTTACAAGATTGGAAGTGAGCTAGCAAACTTGAAAGTATTCTTGATTTTATGTAACTAGAACTTGTAGAATATATGAAGAACACTTAGAACTTGAAGATAGAACTTGAGAGAGATCAATTAGATGAAGAAAATTGAAGAATGAAAGTGTTTGTAGGTGTTTTTGGTCGTTGGTGTATGGATTAGATATAAAGGATATGTAATTTTGTTTTCATGTAAATAAGTCATGAATGATTACTCATATTTTTGTAATTTTATGAGATATTTCTTGCTAGTTGCCAAATGATGGTTCCCACATGTGTTAGGTGACTCACATGGGCTGCTAAGAGCTGATCATTGGAGTGTATATACCAATAGTACATACATCTAAAAGCTGTGTATTGTACGAGTACGAATACGGGTGCATACGAGTAGAATTGTTGATGAAACTGAACGAGGATGTAATTGTAAGCATTTTTGTTAAGTAGAAGTATTTTGATAAGTGTATTGAAGTCTTTCAAAAGTGTATAAATACATATTAAAACACTACATGTATATACATTTTAACTGAGTCGTTAAGTCATCGTTAGTCGTTACATGTAAGTGTTGTTTTGAAACCTTTAGGTTAACGATCTTGTTAAATGTTGTTAATCCAATGTTTATAATATCAAATGAGATTTTAAATTATTATATTATCATGATATTATCATGTATGAATATCTCTTAATATGATATATATACATTAAATGTCTTTACAACGATAATCGTTACATATATGTCTCGTTTAAAAATCATTAAGTTAGTAGTCTTGTTTTTACATATGTAGTTCATTGTTAATATACTTAATGATATGTTTACTTATCATAGTATCATGTTAACTATATATATATATCCATATATATGTCATCATATAGTTTTTACAAGTTTTAACGTTCGTGAATCACCGGTCAACTTGGGTGGTCAATTGTCTATATGAAACATATTTCAATTAATCAAGTCTTAACAAGTTTGATTGCTTAACATGTTGGAAACATTTAATCATGTAAATATCAATATCAATTAATATATATAAACATGGAAAAGTTCGGGTCACTACAGTACCTACCCGTTAAATAAATTTCGTCCCGAAATTTTAAGCTGTTGAAGGTGTTGACGAATCTTCTGGAAATAGATGCGGGTATTTCTTCTTCATCTGATCTTCACGCTCCCAGGTGAACTCGGGTCCTCTACGAGCATTCCATCGAACCTTAACAATTGGTATCTTGTTTTGCTTAAGTCTTTTAACCTCACGATCCATTATTTCGACGGGTTCTTCGATGAATTGAAGTTTTTCGTTGATTTGGATTTCATCTAACGGAATAGTGAGATCTTCTTTAGCAAAACATTTCTTCAAATTCGAGATGTGGAAAGTGTTATGTACAGCCGCGAGTTGTTGAGGTAACTCTAGTCGGTAAGCTACTGGTCCGACACGATCAATAATCTTGAATGGTCCAATATACCTTTGATTTAATTTCCCTCGTTTACCAAATCGAACAACGCCTTTCCAAGGTGCAACTTTAAGCATGACCATCTCTCCAATTTCAAATTCTATATCTTTTCTTTTAATGTCAGCGTAGCTCTTTTGTCGACTTTGGGCGGTTTTCAACCGTTGTTGAATTTGGATGATCTTCTCGGTAGTTTCTTGTATAATCTCCGGACCCGTAATCTGTCTATCCCCCACTTCACTCCAACAAATCGGAGACCTGCACTTTCTACCATAAAGTGCTTCAAACGGCGCCATCTCAATGCTTGAATGGTAGCTGTTGTTGTAGGAAAATTCTGCTAACGGTAGATGTCGATCCCAACTGTTTCCGAAATCAATAACACATGCTCGTAGCATGTCTTCAAGCGTTTGTATCGTCCTTTCGCTCTGCCCATCAGTTTGTGGATGATAGGCAGTACTCATGTCTAGACGAGTTCCTAATGCTTGCTGTAATGTCTGCCAGAATCTTGAAATAAATCTGCCATCCCTATCAGAGATAATAGAGATTGGTATTCCATGTCTGGAGACGACTTCTTTCAAATACAGTCGTGCTAACTTCTCCATCTTGTCATCTTCTCTTATTGGCAGGAAGTGTGCTGATTTGGTGAGACGATCAACTATTACCCAAATAGTATCAAAACCACTTGCAGTCCTTGGCAATTTAGTGATGAAATCCATGGTAATGTTTTCCCATTTCCATTCCGGGATTTTGGGTTGTTGAAGTAGACCTGATGGTTTCTGATGCTCAGCTTTGACCTTAGAACACGTCAAACATTCTCCTACGTATTTAGCAACATCGGCTTTCATACCCGGCCACCAAAAAATTTTCTTGAGATCCTTGTACATCTTCCCCGTTCCAGGATGTATTGAGTATCTGGTTTTATGAGCTTCTCTAAGTACCATTTCTCTCATATCTCCAAATTTTGGTACCCAAATCCTTTCAGCCCTATACCGGGTTCCGTCTTCCCGAATATTAAGATGCTTCTCCGATCCTTTGGGTATTTCATCCTTTAAATTTCCCTCTTTTAAAACTCCTTATTGCGCCTCATTTATTTGAGTAGTAAGGTTATTATGAATCATTATATTCATAGATTTTACTCGAATGGGTTCTCTGTCCTTCCTGCTCAAGGCATCGGCTACCACATTTGCCTCCCCCGGGTGATAACGAATCTCAAAGTCGTAATCATTCAATAATTCAATCCATCTACGCTGCCTCATATTCAGTTGTTTCTGATTAAATATGTGTTGAAGACTTTTGTGGTCGGTATATATAATACTTTTGACCCCATATAAGTAGTGCCTCCAAGTCTTTAATGCAAAAACAACCGCTCCTAATTCCAAATCATGCGTCGTATAATTTTGTTCGTGAATCTTCAATTGTCTAGACGCATAAGCAATCACCTTCGTTCGTTGCATTAATACACAACCGAGACCTTGCTTTGATGCATCACAATAAATCACAAAATCATCATTCCCTTCAGGCAATGACAATATATGTGCCGTAGTTAGCTTTTTCTTCAATAACTGAAACGCTTCCTCTTGTTCATCATTCCATTCAAATTTCTTCCCTTTATGCGTTAATGCAGTCAAGGGTTTTGCTATTCTGGAAAAGTCTTGGATGAACCTTCTGTAGTAACCAGCTAGTCCTAAAAACTGGCGTATGTGTTTCGGAGTTTTCGGGGTTTCCACTTTTCAACAGTTTCTATCTTTGCCGGATCCACCTTAATACCTTCTTTGTTCACTATGTGACCGAGGAATTGAACTTCTTCCAACCAAAATGCACACTTTGAAAACTTAGCGTACAATTCTTCCTTCCTCAATACTTCTAACACCTTTCTCAAATGTTCACCGTGTTCTTGGTCATTCTTTGAGTAAATAAGTATGTCATCAATGAAAACAATGACAAACTTGTCAAGGTATGGTCCACACACTCGGTTCATAAGGTCCATGAACACAGCTGGTGCATTAGTTAAACCAAACGGCATGACCATAAGCTCGTAATGACCGTAACGTGTTCTGAAAGCAGTCTTTGGAATATCATCTTCTTTCACCCGCATTTGATGATACCCGGAACGTAAGTCAATCTTTGAATAAACAGACGAGCCTTGTAGTTGATCAAATAAGTCGTCGATTCTCGGTAGTGGGTAGCGGTTCTTGATGGTAAGTTTGTTCAACTCTCGGTAGTCGATACACAACCTGAATGTACCATCTTTCTTCTTGACAAACAAAACAGGAGCTCCCCACGGTGATGTGCTTGGTCGAATGAAACCACGCTCTAAAAGTTCTTGTAATTGGCTTTGCAGTTCTTTCATCTCGCTGGGTGCGAGTCTGTAAGGAGCACGAGCTATTGGTGCAGCTCCTGGTACAAGATCTATTTGAAATTCAACGGATCGATGTGGGGGTAATCCCGGTAATTCTTTCGGAAATACATCGGGAAATTCTTTTGCAATGGGAACATCATTGATGCTCTTTTCTTCAGTTTGTACTTTCTCGACGTGTGCTAGAACAGCATAGCAACCTTTTCTTATTAGTTTTTGTGCCTTCAAATTACTAATAAGATGTAGCTTCGTGTTGCCCTTTTCTTCGTACACCATTAAGGGTTTTCCTTTTTCTCGTATAATGCGAATTGCATTTTTGTAACAAACGATCTCTGCTTTCACTTCTTTCAACCAGTCCATACCGATTATCACATCAAAACTCCCTAACTCTACTGGTATCAAATCAATCTTAAATGTTTCGCTAACCAGTTTAATTTCTCGATTCCGACATATATTATCTGCTGAAATTAATTTACCATTTGCTAATTCGAGTAAAAATTTACTATCCAAAGGCGTCAATGGACAACTTAATTTAGCACAAAAATCTCTACTCATATAGCTTCTATCCGCACCCGAATCAAATAAAATGTAAGCAGATTTATTGTCAATAAGAAACGTACCCGTAACAAGCTCCGGGTCTTCCTGTGCCTCTGCCGCATTAATATTGAAAACTCTTCCGCGGCCTTGTCCATTCGTGTTCTCTTGGTTCGGGCAATTTCTAATAATGTGGCCCGGTTTTCCACATTTATAACAAACTACATTGGCATAACTTGCTCCGACACTACTTGCTCCGCCATTACTCGTTCCGACACCATTTGTTCCTTTCGTTCTATTAACCCCTGGTCCGTAGACCTCACACTTCGCCGCGCTATGACCATTTCTTTTACACTTGTTGCAAAATTTGGTGCAGAACCCCGAGTGATACTTTTCACACCTTTGGCATAGCTGCTTCTGATTGTTGTTGTTGTTGCGGTTATTATTGTTGTTGGGATGATTGTTGTAGTTGTTGTTGTTGTTGTTGTTGTTGGGCCGTTTGTTGTAGTTGCGATTGATGTTGCGATTGTTGGGATAATTGTTGCGATTATTGTTGTAATTGATGTTGTTGTTGTATTGGTGATTCTTATCACCGTTTTCCTCCCACTTTCTTTTGACTTGCTTCACATTGGCCTCTTCAGCAGTCTGTTCTTTAATTCTTTCTTCAATCTGGTTCACTAGTTTGTGAGCCATTCTACATGCCTGTTGTATGGAGGCGGGCTCGTGTGAACTTATATCTTCTTGGATTCTTTCCGGTAATCCTTTCACAAACGCGTCGATCTTCTCTTCCTCATCTTCGAATGCTCCCGGACACAATAGGCACAATTCTGTGAATCGTCTTTCGTACGTGGTAATATCAAATCCTTGGGTTCGTAACCCTCTAAGTTCTGTCTTGAGCTTATTGACCTCGGTTCTGGGACGGTACTTCTCGTTCATCAAGTGCTTGAATGCTGACCACGGTAGTGCGTACGCATCGTCTTGTCCCACTTGCTCTAGATAGGTATTCCACCATGTTAACGCAGAACCTGTGAAGGTATGCGTAGCGTACTTTACTTTGTCCTCTTCAGTACACTTACTTATGGCAAACACCGATTCGACCTTCTCGGTCCACCGTTTCAATCCGATCGGTCCTTCGGTTCCATCAAATTCCAAAGGTTTGCAGGCAGTGAATTCTTTGTAGGTGCATCCTACACGATTTCCTGTACTGCTAGATCCAAGGTTATTGTTGGTATGTAGCGCAGCCTGTACTGCGGCTATGTTTGAAGCTAGAAAAGTACGGAATTCCTTTTCATTCATATTCACGGTGTGTCGAGTAGTCGGTGCCATTTCCTTCAAAATTGTTAAATGGAACAAGTTAATCATACAGAATATTAAGAGTAGTTAATAGTATTTCGTAGCATAATATGAACTCATTTATAAAAGCTTTTTCTTCATATTAGCGTTTTATAAGTTTAAATTCGGGTAGTACCTACCCGTTAAGTTCATACTTAGTAGCTAATATACAATTCAACTACTACAATTCTTATATGAAAAACTGATTATAATAATATTTCGCGTTCAAACTTTTACACAATATTTTACAAACTTACAATACCGCTTATTTTACATATAGCATGAAATATAGCACACAATAAATTTGATACAAGATGGTTGTGAAGATAATTCTAGCTAGTACGCAAGTCGTTCAGCAAAGGCAATAAAGACACGTAATTCATACGTCCAGAAACAAGTCATGCATTCTGGTTTTACTAGGACTACTTCCCATCCTTGGTCTTGTGGAACATAACCGTTATGGCCGTTGATAAGACAGCGTGTTGTAACGTCGTCAAAGGGACGAGGATTACGTAATGTCCAACAGTCCCGTAACAATCTAAAAACCTCATTTCTTACCCCAATTACCGACTCCGTCACTTGTGGGAACCTTTTGTTTAATAGTTGTAGCCCGATGTTCTTGTTCTCACTTTGGTGAGAAGCGAACATTACTAATCCGTAAGCATAACATGCTTCTTTATGTTGCATGTTAGCCGCTTTTTCTAAATCACGAAGTCCAATATTCGGATATATTGAGTTAAAATAATTTCTTAACCCATTGCGTAAAATAGCATTTGGGTTCCCAGCAATATATGCGTCAAAGTAAACACATCGTAACTTATGGATTTCCCAATGTGATATCCCCCATCTTTCGAACGAAAGCCTTTCATAAACTAAGGCATTCTTAGAACGTTCTTCGAATGTCTTACAAACTGATCTCGCCTTAAATAGTTGTGCCGAAGAATTCTGACCGACTCTAGACAAGATTTCATCAATCATGTCTCCGGGTAGGTCTCTTAAAATATTGGGTTGTCTATCCATTTTGTGTTTTTATACTGTAAAATAGACAAGAGTTAGATTCAAAAAAAAAAAATACTTATTAATACAAGCAATTTTTACATATATCATAAAGCATAAGCACACTATATTACATATATTACACCACACGAATACAACTATCTTATTCCGACTCGCTTGTTTCTTCTTCTTCGGTTTTGGTTCGTTTTGCCAAGTTTCTAGGGATATATGATGTTTCCCTAATACGAGCCGTCGTTTTCCACATTGGTTTAGAAAAACCTGGTGGTTTAGAGGTTCCCGGGTCATTGTTACAACTTAAGGACTACGGGGGTTGACGATACATATAAAGTTCATCGGGGTTGGAATTAGATTTCTGTATTTTTATGCCCTTTCCCTTATTATTTTCTTTTGCCTTTTTAAATTCAGTTGGGGTAATTTCTATAACATCATCGGAATTCTTGTCGGAATCCGATTCATCGGAGAATTGGTAATCCTCCCAATATTTTGCTTCCTTGGCGGAAACACCATTGACCATAATTAACCTTGGTCGGTTGGTTGAGGATTTTCTTTTACTTAACCGTTTTATTATTTCCCCCACCGGTTCTATTTCTTCATCCGGTTCCGATTCTTCTTCCGGTTCCGATTCTTCTTCCGGTTCCGACTCTTCTTCCGGTTCCTCTTCGGGAACTTGTGAATCAGTCCACGAATCATTCCAATTTACATTTGACTCTTCATTATTATTAGGTGAGTCAATGGGACTTGTTCTAGAGGTAGACATCTATCACATAATATCAAACGCGTTAAGAGATTAATATATCACATAATATTCACATGTTAAAAATATATAGTTACCAACAAAATTTGTTAAGCAATCATTTTTCAATTAAACACGGTCGAAGTCCAGACTCACTAATGCATCCTAACAAACTCGATAAGACACACTAATGCAAAATTCTGGTTCTCTAAGACCAACGCTCTGATACCAACTGAAATGTCCCGTTCTTATTGATTAAAAACGTTCCATATTAATTGATTTCGTTGCGAGGTTTTGACCTCTATATGAGACGTTTTTCAAAGACTGCATTCATTTTAAAACAAACCATAACCTTTATTTCATCAATAAAGGTTTAAAAATCTTTACGTAGATTATCAAATAATGATAATCTAAAATATCCTGTTTACACATGACCATTACATAATGGTTTACAATACAAATATGTTACAACAAAATAAGTTTCTTGAATGCAGTTTTTACATAATATCATACAAGCATGGACTCCAAATCTCATCCTTATTTAAGTATGCGACAGCGAAAGCTCTTAATAATCACCTGAGAATAAACATGCTTAAAACGTCAACAAAAATGTTGGTGAGTTATAGGTTTAACCTATATATATCAAATCATAATAATAGACCACAAGATTTCATATTTCAATACACATCCCATACATAGAGATAAAAATCATTCATATGGTGACCACCTGGTAACCGACATTAACAAGATGCATATTTAAGAATATCCCCATCATTCCGGGACACCCTTCGGATATGATATAAATTTCGAAGTACTAAAGCATTCGGTACTTTGGATGGGGTTTGTTAGGCCCAATAGATCTATCTTTAGGATTCGCGTCAATTAGGGTGTCTGTTCCCTAATTCTTAGATTACCAGACTTAATAAAAAGGGGCGTATTCGATTTCGATAATTCAACCATAGAATGTAGTTTCACGTACTTGTGTCTATTTTGTAAATCATTTATAAAACCTGCATGTATTCTCATCCCAAAAATATTAGATTTTAAAAGTGGGACTATAACTCACTTTCACAGATTTTTACTTCGTCGGGAAGTAAGACTTGGCCACTGGTTGATTCACGAACCTATAACAATATATATATATATATATATATATATATCAAAGTATGTTCAAAATATATTTACAACACTTTTAATATATTTTGATGTTTTAAGTTTATTAAGTCAGCTGTCCTCGTTAGTAACCTACAACTAGTTGTCCACAGTTAGATGTACAGAAATAAATCGATAAATATTATCTTGAATCAATCCACGACCCAGTGTATACGTATATCAGTATTGATCACAACTCAAACTATATATATTTTGGAATCAACCTCAACCCTGTATAGCTAACTCCAACATTCACATATAGAGTGTCTATGGTTGTTCCGAAATATATATAGATGTGTCGACATGATAGGTTGAAACATTGTATACGTGTCTATGGTATCTCAAGATTACATAATATACAATACAAGTTGATTAAGTTATGGTTGGAATAGGTTTGTTACCAATTTTCACGTAGCTAAAATGAGAAAAATTATCCAATCTTGTTTTACCCATAACTTCTTCATTTTAAATCCGTTTTGAGTGAATCAAATTGCTATGGTTTCATATTGAACTCTATTTTATGAATCTAAACAGAAAAAGTATAGGTTTATAGTCAGAAAAATAAGTTACAAGTCGTTTTTGTAAAGGTAGTCATTTCAGTCGAAAGAACGACGTCTAGATGACCATTTTAGAAAACATACTTCCATTTTGAGTTTAACCATAATTTTTGGATATAGTTTCATGTTCATAATAAAAATCATTTTCTCAAAATAACAACTTTTAAATCAAAGTTTATCATAGTTTTTAATTAACTAACCCAAAACAGCCCGCGGTGTTACTACGACGGCGTAAATCCGATTTTACGGTGTTTTTCGTGTCTCCAGGTTTTAAATCATTAAGTTAGCATATCATATAGATATAGAACATGTGTTTAGTTGATTTTAAAAGTCAAGTTAGAAGGATTAACTTTTGTTTGCGAACAAGTTTAGAATTAACTAAACTATGTTCTAGTGATTACAAGTTTAAACCTTCGAATAAGATAGCTTTATATGTATGAATCGAATGATGTTATGAACATCATTACTACCTTAAGTTCCTTGGATAAACCTACTGTAAAAGAGAAAAATGGATCTAGCTTCAATGGATCCTTGGATGGCTCGAAGTTCTTGAAGTAGAATCATGACACGAAAACAAGTTCAAGTAAGATCATCACTTGAAATAAGATTGTTATAGTTATAGAAATTGAACCAAAGTTTGAATATGATTATTACCTTGTATTAGAATGATAACCTACTGTAAGAAACAAAGATTTCTTGAGGTTGGATGATCACCTTACAAGATTGGAAGTGAGCTAGCAAACTTGAAAGTATTCTTGATTTTATGTAACTAGAACTTGTAGAATATATGAAGAACACTTAGAACTTGAAGATAGAACTTGAGAGAGATCAATTAGATGAAGAAAATTGAAGAATGAAAGTGTTTGTAGGTGTTTTTGGTCGTTGGTGTATGGATTAGATATAAAGGATATGTAATTTTGTTTTCATGTAAATAAGTCATGAATGATTACTCATATTTTTGTAATTTTATGAGATATTTCATGCTAGTTGCCAAATGATGGTTCCCACATGTGTTAGGTGACTCACATGGGCTGCTAAGAGCTGATCATTGGAGTGTATATACTAATAGTACATACATCTAAAAGCTGTGTATTGTACGAGTACGAATACGGGTGCATACGAGTAGAATTGTTGATGAAACTGAACGAGGATGTAATTGTAAGCATTTTTGTTAAGTAGAAGTATTTTGATAAGTGTATTGAAGTCTTTCAAAAGTGTATAAATACATATTAAAACACTACATGTATATACATTTTAACTGAGTCGTTAAGTCATCGTTAGTCGTTACATGTAAGTGTTGTTTTGAAACCTTTAGGTTAACGATCTTGTTAAATGTTGTTAACCCAATGTTTATAATATCAAATGAGATTTTAAATTATTATATTATCATGATATTATCATGTATGAATATCTCTTAATATGATATATATACATTAAATGTCTTTACAACGATAATCGTTACATATATGTCTCGTTTAAAAATCATTAAGTTAGTAGTCTTGTTTTTACATATGTAGTTCATTGTTAATATACTTAATGATATGTTTACTTATCATAGTATCATGTTAACTATATATATATCCATATATATGTCATCATATAGTTTTTACAAGTTTTAACGTTCGTGAATCACCGGTCAACTTGGGTGGTCAATTGTCTATATGAAACATATTTCAATTAATCAAGTCTTAACAAGTTTGATTGCTTAACATGTTGGAAACATTTAATCATGTAAATATTAATCTCAATTAATATATATAAACATGGAAAAGTTCGGGTCACTACACACACCATACGCATTCGAGTCATACTCTTTTATAGTGCTACTGGCTCGTGGTTCACACTTCTTTTTATAGTGCTACCGGCTCGTGGTTCACACTTTGTTTTATAGTGTTACCGGCTCGTGGTTCACACTTTGTTTTATAGTGCTACCGGCTCGTGGTTCACACTTTGATGCTACCGGCTCGTGGTTTACATCGCGACATTCATCACATACATGTTATGGCACTACCGGCTCGATGGTTCATACTATAACATTCACAAATAAATACGCCATATACACATACGTATAATTATTCCACTCACCTTATCGCCTTTGGTGATCTAGGAAATCAAGCTTGCAACTTTCAACGTAATGCACCTATCACATTATGCATTTAATTAACATACAACTCTAGTGGACTAACCACCAACACTTTTCCCTTAGGCATTTAATGTCCTAAAAACATTAAATGACTCACATCCACCAAAACCGCCCATTAATGGTCATGACTCATCATAAATCACTAAAAGCTAGTGATTAGAGTCTACTAATACCAACTAACACAATTTATGGGTACTTCATACCCATCTCACCCAACTAGGTCAACTATTACCCATTTGACCCATTTTGACATTTAGTCTTACAAGTTTTGGTCAAACTTAACCCATTAATAATCTTTCATCATTTTACAAGTGTATTAGTGACTAACAACACAATTAACACTTACAATTCCCAATATTCATGAACAAATCCTAGATTAACTCCATTTGGGTTTTCTTGCATCAAATTAACCCAAATTCACCCATTAAGTCCCCAAATGGGTCTTACAAGTCTCAATTGACTAAACCCTAGCCATAAATTAACTAAAACTCAAAACATGGAGTTAAGACTTACCAACACTATTAGGTCGTAGCTAAGAACGAGGAGAACAAATTTACTTCTTGCTCCAAAGATCGAATCACAATTCTTCACTCTCAAATCTCACTTTGAAATCAAATGGGTTTTATGTTTTGAGAGGAAATAGAGAAAGAAAATGGAAAAGAAATGAATAAAGATGGATAAGTGGTTGAGATTTAATGCCCCAATCAGATCCATACGCGAAAAGACGAATATACCCTCAAATTAACCCTTTTTAAAACTGAATTCGGAGTCAGACTGGCAGGTCTGCCGCGGCGCGGCCCCATTTCATCGCGGCGAGACAATTGAGGGAAATCAGATCCTGTTTAGCCCGCCTCCTGATTCTGATTTACGTGAGATACCGCGGCGCGACCCCACTCCATCACGGCGCGATGTTAGGCACAACCTGACCAGTTTCGACCACTTAACTTGATTATCGATTTATTCGACTTGTGCGCTCCATTCCCGCTTCCTATATTCACCTAGCCTTCACCAAATAGTCTCACAAGACTTACTACACTCCTAAACCGCATGTATACTCACACACATATACGTTCTCAAGTGTAATTATATAAATATTTCTCGTACACAACGAATTAACACTTTAACTCATTTAATCACATAAACAAACAGAATATAAGCGCACTAACGATTAAATATGTACCTTAATTCACGTGTGGGAAAAACGGGATGTTACAACTCTCCCCCACTTGAATCGAAGCGCGTCCTCGCGATCCAAGCCGCATGACAAGCAGGAAGATACACCAATACAAACTCTTCGGGTTCCCATGTAAACTTGGAACCTTTACTTCGACTCCATTGAACTTTAAAAGTTCTCACCTCTTTATTTCTCAACCTCTTTACGTTCTCATCGAGTATAGCAATCGGCTTCTCAACATACTCTAACTTGTTGTTTAGTTCAATCTCGTCTAAAGGCACCCATGAAGAATCATCCGCAAGACACTTACGGAGATGGAAAACATGAAATGTATTATGGATCCCCGCAAGTTCTTCTGGTAATTCCAAACGATACGCAACTTCACCAACACGAGCTAAAATCTTAAAAGGACCAATAAACCGAGGAGCTAACTTTCCTCGTTTTCGAAATCGAAAAACACCTTTCCATGGCGAAACTTTAAGCATCACCATGTCGCCTTCTTGGAATTCAATTGATCGCATTCATTTGTCGGCATACGACTTTTGTCTATCTTGAGCCTTTTTCAAATGCGTCCGAATCATCTTAATTTTGCTATTCTTCTCTAAAACCAAATCGGTACTCCCGATTTCTCTTTGTCCCACTTCACCCCAACATATAGGAGTTCGACACCGACGCCCATAAAGCATCTCATACGGTGACATTCCAATACTAGCATGATAGCTATTGTTGTACGAGAATTCCACCAAAGGTAAGTGCTCATCCCAACTACCACCGAAATCGATAATACACGCTCGTAACATATCCTCCATTGTTTGATTCGTACGTTCGATTTGACCGTCCGTTTGAGGATGGTACGCCGTGCTCAATTTCAATTGTGTACCCATATCTTCATGAAACTTTTCCCAAAACCGAGATGTGAAACGAGTATCTGGATCCGAAATAATAGATATAGGAACCCCATGACTCGATATCACTTCCTTGATAAACAACTTAGCCAAAGTCTCCGACGATATCGCTTCCCGAATGGGAAGAAACAAAGCACTTTTCGTTAGTCGATCAACTATCACCCAAATCGAATCAAATTGGGTTCTCGCCGTCTTAGGTAACTTTGTGATGAAATCCATGGTAATGTGCTCCCATTTCCATTTCGGGATTTCTAACGGTTGTAACATACCATACGGCTTTTGGTGTTCGACTTTAACTTGCAAACACGTGACGCATTATTCGACATACATAACAACATCACGTTTCATGCCCGGCCACCAATACTCCTTCCTTAAATCAAGATACATTTTCGTCGCGCCCGGATGAATGGAATACTTTGACCTATGTGCTTCATCAAGTAGCACTCGCCGATTACTCCCCATCTTAGGCACCCACACCCTTCCTTGAAAGGACAACAAACTATGCGGGCCTAAGGTAATAGACTCTGTTTGCCCCACGATTCGTTCCTCGTGCTTGTTGTTAACAAAAGCTTCAATTTGAATCTCACCAAGCTTTACAAGAAAATCGTTAGTAATAATCATGCGTAACGATCCTACTCGTATTGCCGGATGTTGACTCTTTCGACTCAATGCATCCGCGACCACATTCGCCTTGTCCGGATGATAAAGTATCTCAAAATCGTAGTCTTTCACCACATCCATCCACCTACGTTGACGATAATTTAGATCTCGTTGATCAAAAAGATGTTTCAAACTCTTATGATCCGAATAAATCGTACACTTGACACCATACAAGTAGTGGCGCCAAATTTTCAACGCATGAACCACCGCCGCCAATTCAAGATCATGAGTCGGATATATCGTTTCGTGTTCCTTTAATTGTCGAGAGGCGTAAGCGATAACTTTACCTCTTTGCATTAGAACACACCCGAGCCCATTTAATGAAGCATCACAATAAACCGTCATGTCTTCTACACCTTCCGGCAACACTAACACCGGAGCTTGACACAACTTTTCTTTTAACAATTGGAAAGCAATTTCTTGCTCGTTTTCCCAATTAAATCTCGCGTTCTTCCTTGTCAACTTCGTCAAAGGAGAAGCAATCTTAGAAAAATCTTGGATAAACCGACAATAATAACCGGCCAATCCGAGAAAACTTCGAATTTCCGTAGGCGTAGTCGGTTGTCCCCAACTCTTCACCGTCTCTATCTTCCCCGGATCTACTTGTATACCTTCTTTATTCACAATATGACCAAGGAATTGAACTTCCCTTAGCCAAAATTCACATTTGGAGAGCTTAGCGTACAACTTCTCCTTCCGCAACGTCTTCAACACATCACGCAAATGGTGTTCATGTTCTTTCATACTCTTCGAATAGACAAGTATGTCGTCAATGAACACTATCATCGACTTGTCCAACATAGGTTGGCACACCCTGTTCATAAGATCCATGAATGCCGCCGGTGCATTCGTAAGACCAAAAGGCATAACTACAAACTCAAAATGCCCATAACGCGTTCGGAAAACCGTTTTCTCAATATCTTCCTCACGGACCCGCATTTGGTGATAGCTGGACCGTAGGTCAATCTTAGAGAAATACGTTGCACCTTGGAGTTGGTCAAACAAATCGTCGATCCGAGGCAATGGATAACGATTCTTGATCGTAACTTTGTTCAACTCCCGATAATCGATGCACATCCGCATACTACCATCCTTCTTCTTCACGAATAAAACTGGAGCGCCCCATGGCAAAGCACTCGGTCGAATAAAACCCTTCTCAAGTAACTCTTGGGTTTGATTTAACAATTCTTGCATTTCGGTCGGCGCTAAAAGATAAGGAGTTTTAGCAATGGGAGTAGCACCCGGAACCAACTCAATGCGAAATTCAACTTGTCTTTCCGCCGAAACACCCGGCAACTCATCCGGAAAAACGTCTTCGAACTCATTAACCACCGGAATTTCACGAATGGATGGTGGCTCCTCACGAGTATCAACTACATGAGCAAGAAAAGCCATGCCACCACTAGTAAGAAAACGACGTGCCCGTGCAATAGTGCATAGTGGCACAAGTCTTCTCCGTCTCTCGCCATGAATAATTAACTCTCCCCCACTTGGGGTCTTAACACGTATAGACTTTTCATGGCATGCAATATCGGATCTATAATGATCGAGCCAATCCATACCAACGACGATATCAAATTCACCCAACGTCATCAGGATAAGATCAATTTTAAATGTTTCGGTACCAAACAAAATATCACAATCATTACAAACATCAACCCCTAGCACTGTCTTACCATCCACTTTTTCAACTTCTACCGGATGACTTAACTTAGCTAGTGGTTTATTAAGCTTAGACACAAAATGCGGAGACACAAATGATAAATTGGCACTGCTATCAAATAGTATCCTTGCCGGATTAGAGTTAACCATGAAAGTACCTGAGACAACTTTGTTGGATTGCTTGGCCTCATCATGGGTCATCAAATAATTACGTCCCCGAGCCGTACCCACCACCTTCTCCAACTTCTTAACATGATCGGTGTTTAAATCGGGACACTCCGGCCTTCGGTGCCCTTCTTTACCATAATTATAACAAGTAAGTTTGCTCGGCACCGTGGTACAATCACGGGCCATGTGCCCCTTTTGATTACAATTAAAACACGTGGGTCCATAACTCAGAGAACCACCTTTCTTCACGCTATTTACACTTTCGGACCCTTTCTTAAACTTTTTGTTTGAAAAGTTCGAATGATTTGAACCTTCAAACTTTCTCTTAGAAAAAGAGAAGTCGCTCCTTTTCGGAACCTCCGGCTCGAAACCCCGAGCCAATTCAAATAATTCGTCAAAAGACTTAGCCATTCCCCGACGAATCTTACCCTTCAACTCATCGTTCATGGTACGGTAGAAATCTTGCATCAACTTGCGATCATCACCAACATACTCCGGACAAAAACGAGTCTTTGCCAAGAAGGTAGACTTGAGAGTAACCAAGTCCATTGAACCTTGTCGCAATTTGTGCAACTCGTCCCAGATTTTATCAAGGTCGGAAGGAGTTCGGTATTCTTTGAAAAATTCCTTTTTAAACTCTTCCCACGTCAAGCTCATGCATTGCTCTTCCCCATATAATTGGATTTTATCATCCCACCACATCTTCGCCTCTTCACGTAACATGCTAGAACCATACCTCGCTTTCTTCTCGGGAGGACACTCCACAGTACAGAAAGCCCCCTCAATGTCGGAGATCCAACATGTACTTTTCACCGGGTCCCTCACTCCATTAAACATAGGAGGTTGGGCATCCTTGAAATTTTTGTAATGGAAGTCCCGCCTTCCATGTCCACCGTTACCCTCACCACCTTCAACACGAGGATAAATATTTCTAGCGTCAAGTGCCTCTTCGATCGTAGCCTTCATTCGTTCATTAATTAAATCAGTTACTTGCCCATCGACCGAATCTTGGAAGACCCTTCGGACGTCCTCAAGAAAGTCCGTTTTTTGCTTTTTAAAGATGGCCTCAACTTTGGCCATGAATTCGAGGTCCTCGCTCGTACCTTCATCATTGTTTTCGGGTCCGTTTCTCGTCTTCATACTATAAAACGGAAATAGGTTAAACAATTAAACAAAAGGACGAGATACCACATTCATATACACCTCACCGCCCCATCTTGCTCAACAATCGTCGTACATCACTTATCTGACACGATTTGAACCCGTAACAATGGTAGCTAATCATTGTTACGCGAGCACGCCACATTAACTCGCTAGTACAATGTCTATCTCGCTTGATGATTGCAAAACACAACACAAAACAATTAGCGCATAGTTAGATCACCTAAGCCTAGGCTCTAACCAATCCCGGTCCGACCCGTCTCCTACAAGTCCCGCATAAAGCGCATACACAATAAAGTCTAAGTCTAGGCACCTATCTCAAGTCGCCTAAATCCCTTAGACCATGCTCTGATACCACTTGAAACAACCCAACCCGTATTCAACCGGATAATTTTTTTTTATATATAGACATTACGCGCCATTCAAAAAGGTCGCAAGATGTAAACCATTTCATTTAAACTTACAACGAGTTTGATGTTTACAAAAGGCACTAAGGCCATTAATCGAATGTAATAAAAATTCGACCCATTTAAAATGATAGTTTTAATCCAAACTACACCCGAGCATGATTTGGGGCTAAACTACCCAAAAACATTAGGTCGTCTTCCAAAAGCTTCAACTAGAAATCATCATGGGAATCTAATGCCCAATCACCCCCTTCCCTTTCTCCGTGTTCGCACCTAAAAATGTAAACAACGAGAGGGGGTAAGCAAAACGCTTAGTGAGTGCAACAATTATACATACACATATATAACCTATCTATTTGCAACCGCACCCACCAAATACCTCATACGAACTTGTAACTCAAATAGCATGTCATCATACCCGTAATACTAACAAGTCGTACATTAACACAAAACCGCATTAGCATATACTCAACACAATATATATTTATATATATATATAATATGCTAAACAATCAATAAATCCAATATGGTTAACCATAAACGCTATGGTGCTACCGGCTCGTGGTTCACACCATACGCATTCGAGTCATACTCTTTTATAGTGCTACCGGCTTGTGGTTCACACTTCTTTTTATAGTGCTACCGGCTCGTGGTTCACACTTTGTTTTATAGTGATAGTGGCTCGTGGTTCACACTTTGTTTTATAGTGCTACCGGCTCGTGGTTCACACTTTGATGCTACCGGCTCGTGGTTCACATCGCGACATTCATCACATACATGTTATGGCACTACCGGCTTGATGGTTCATACCATAACATTCACAAATAAATACGCCATATACACATACGTATAATTATTCCACTCACCTTATCGCCTTTGGTGATCTAGGAAATCAAGCTCGCAACCTTCAACGTAATGCACCTATCACATTATGCATTTAATTAACATACAACTCTAGTGGACTAACCAACAACACTTTTCCCTTAGGCATTTAATGTCCTAAAAACATTAAATGACTCACATCCACCAAAACCGCCCAGTAATGGCCATGACTCGTCATAAATCACTAAAAGCTAGTGATTAGAGTCTACTAACACTAACTAACACAATTTATGGGTACTTCATACCCATCTCACCCAACTAGGTCAAGTTTTACCCATTTGACCCATTTTGACATTTAGTCTTACAAGTTTTGGTCAAACTTAACCCATTAATAATCTTTCATCATTTTACAAGTGTATTAGTGACTAACAACACAATTAACACTTATAATTCCCAATATTCATGAACAAACCCTAGATTAACACCATTTGGGTTTCCTTGCATCAAATTAACCCAAATTCACCCATTAAGTCCCCAAATGGGTCATACAAGTCTCAATTGACTAAACCCTAGCCATAAATTAACTAAAACTCAAAACATGGAGTTAAGACTTACTAACACTATTAGGTCGTAGCTAAGAACGAGGAGAACAAATTTACTTCTTGCTCCAAAGATCGAATCACAATTCTTCACTCTCAAATCTCACTTTGAAATCAAATGGGTTTTATGTTTTGAGAGGAAATAGAGAAAGAAAATGGAAAAGAAATGAATAAAGATGGATAAGTGGTTTAGATTTAATGCCCCAATCAGATCCATACGTGAAAAGACGAATATACCCTCAAATTAACCCTTTTTAAAACTGAATTCGGAGTCAGACTGGCAGGTCTGCCGCGGCGCGGCCCCATTTCATCGCGGCGCGACAATTGAGGGAAATCATATCCTGTTTAGCCCGCCTCCTGATTCCGATTTACGTGAGATGCCGCGGCGCGGCCCCACTCCATCGCGGCGCGACGTTAGGCACAACCTGACCAGTTTCGACCACTTAACTTGATTATCGATTTATTCGACTTGTGCGCTCCATTCCCGCTTCCTATATTCACCTAGCCTTCACCAAATAGTCTCACAAGACTTACTACACTCCTAAACCGCATGTATACTCTCACACATATACGTTCTCAAGTGTAATTATATAAATATATCTCGTACACAACGAATTAACACTTTAACTCATTTAATCACATAAACAAACGGAATATAAGTGCACTAACGATTAAATATGTACCTTAATTCACGTGTGGGAAAAACGGGATGTTACAGTATGAGATAAACGTACATATTATTTTTTATTCTGATTGCATGATTGAACTTGCTGTAACTAGGGATGACAATGGCCACCCGATCAGATGGATATCCACCCGATCCACCCGCTTCGTGATGGATATGGATGAACCTAAATGGATATGGATACGGATATGGATGAACCTAAATGGATATGGATATGGACATGGATGAAAAGTTTCATCCATGGATATATCTATTACCACCCGAAATACGTATACAAATACATAAATATAGATATATTCTTATATATTTACTATTACAAGCTCATTTATCGTTAAATTTACATTTTGCTTTCAATCCTATAATGAAATAACTATAATATATTACAATAAAACATGTATATCTAACAAAATAAACTTACAAATTTCATATTTAATTTTTTATAATCAATGTTTTATTATAAGTTTAGCGAATTTTGTTATATCTTCGACAAAGATTACACAATTTTATGGATAGAATTTTTAATGTCATGTCATATTTATTTTTGCTATACTACGTTTACGTTTTAGTCGCATATTAAAAAATACTATAACATTTTTTTAATATCCATTGGATATCCATTAATCTGCTTAATCCATTGGATATGGATATGGACGGATGATCTGAAACTAAATGGATATGGATATGGATATGGATGAACAAAAACTAAATGGATATGGATATGGATACGGCATCACCCGATCCATATCCGATCCATTGCGATCCCTAGCTGTAACCATATATTGAGTATATACAATCTAATATGTATATATGATTTGATTATGTAATTATATGCGAACTGTTTCGATTACTCTATTATACATATTGGTTGCATGTTGTCATAAAAGAGCATGAATAATTAATAGTATATCTCATAAATTGAATTATTTGATTAGTTGATAATAATCAGATTATTACATGGTTTAAATTAATTTGATAAAGTTGGCATTTTCATCCGATTAGGTTTTACATAAATATAAGTTTATACTGTATGTATGATCATGTGTGTTATTTGATTTATATATGAGGATATTGATAATGCTTGATTTAAGCTTTTATGTATAATTGATCATGATAAGGACTCATAAACCATGTATACATAGCAGCATAGTAGATGGGTGATAAATATTCTAAGAGTATTTATGGAGCCGATATTTTCTTTTATATGTGTATAAATTTGCGGACACCAATGTTTACGATCATATATATTTTATATTTATATAATATGCGATTTTTTTTACGATTATTGTGTATGGCATCAGCTTAATTAAATTGTGTATACTGCTGCTTTCAATTATGTCCTATAACATGCGATTGTAATTGATAAAGAGGATAATCAAACAAAGTTGTCGAATATATTGACTTTGATTACTTGCTCTAGAAACATATCGTTTACAGTAACTTGATGGTTGCTTGCCATTATATGATTATGTTAGATATTAAAAAAGCTGTTTGCTGACATCTATAATCGACACTGATATACATAATTTTACCTACTTTTGTTTTGATCATATATGTCTGAATGTTATAATTGATTTGAATATATTATAATTTGCATATATTACATATATATGTATGATATATGTATGATCGATATCCTGGTAAATTCGGTTTGTAAATTGTTGATTGTGTGATTTTTGAGTATTAGTTATGCATGTTAATAAAAATAAATTCTGCATTTAATTTGCGATTAATATGCTGATGAATTTAATTAAGTTTTACTTCAATTTTATAGTGATGAGATGTTTTAGGCATACAACATATGTATGCTTTTAATTTTGAGAGTCTAGGATAATGATAATAACTTTTGCTTAAAGTTTAAATTATAGTTGATGTATAATGTATATATGCATCTTTTTCATAAGCCACTACAAATATTTATCGGGTAATTATTTTTATGATAATAATAATAATTGATAATTGATTCATGAACTGAATTTATAATAACACATGTACGAAGACAAAATTAGAATGACATGATTGGCTACATAATTCAAGTAGTTTTCTTATGTAATTAAGTTTGTATTGTGCGGTTTAGTTTTTTGTTTTTTATTTGCGTAGGATTCTTTCTCGGTATCTCTACGCGTGCGCGTTGTATTTTTCGATGCACTTTGCGATTTCTCGAGTAATAAAATATTCCGCTTTTCAAAAAAAAAAATTAAAAAAAAAATAATAATAATAACACATGTACGATACTCGGTTTATAAGCAAGTTTTGATCACCGCTACTACTTGATTACTTATTCCCGTGCTTATGTGACCTTGATTTTGTGCTTGTTATATGCAGCTATGAACGACTTATATATGTTGAGTTTATAATATGTTTGTGTTCGAATAGCTAAGGATGCATATTTATTTTGTTTGCTGTTGCTATAGTATGGAGTATTAAAATAAAAGCACCCTGTTTTATATTGTGATGACCCGGAAATTTTCGACCAAATTTAAACTTAATCTTTATATGATTTTGACACGATAAGCAAAGTCTGTAATATTGATTCTCAAAATTTTTGAACTATTGTTATATATTCAGTTAACCTTTGACTATTGACCGACGATTCACGAAAAACTATCTGTATATATATATATATATATATATATATATATATATATATATATATATATATATATATAAATATATATATATATATATATATATATATATATATATATATATATATATATAAATATATATATACAATAAATTGGAATATTAATTATTAGAATTAATTATAAATAACTTGCAACGTGTATTTAAAAACGTGTTTATGTATATTGAATATATATATTGTGATGCTCCGTCCAAAACCATCATAGTACGGATCATCAACAACAGGTCCATTACACGGTTACAACACTATATGCTATTTTAAAACAAGGTTTTGCATTCATAAAAAGATAACATTATTCCAACGACAAATGTTTTACAAAAGTAACGTGCTTCTACGAATAGAAAGCATTAACAATAGTACGTGATACTTGGGTCATTACAAACCATGGTTCAAATTAAACATAAGTAGTGAATGCATAATAAAAAGTCCATGCTTAAGAGACATCTCTAACAATGCAGCGGAAGTCTAACACAGCAAGTCTATTATAGCGGAAGCAATTTCGTCTAAGCACCTGAGAAATAACATGCTTTAAAAGTCAACACGAATGTTGGTGAGCTATAGTTTTATTGTAAACAATAATGTAATGTAGACCACGAGATTTCGTATTCAAAACAGTATGAAAAGTATATGCTTAACCGTGGGCACTTGGTAACTAACTTAACAAAGTAATACAAATATCACCCCCTAAAAGTACACTTGGCGAGTGCGTAAGTTTACGAAGTATTAAACACCCATTAAATGCTAGCGCGACTAGCCCGAGTGGGGATGTCAAACCCTATGGATCCATATCTAAGATTCGCGTTCACCGGTTCATAAATCAATGACTAAACGTTACCGAGCTAAGGGAAAAATTTGTGCCGTTATGTCACCCACACATATATAAAGTTAAAGTACTCGTGTCTAGTATGTAAAACATAAAAAGCGCATGTATTCTCAGTCCCAAAATAGTTAAAGTAAAAATGGAGCTATAACTCACAGTGAATGTGCGGTAAAATCGATACGAAAATGTAAGCAAGTAGTAAGTCCGTCCGAAAGGTCCTCAAACTAAGTCAAAGGTTACTAAGTTAGTAAATCATCCCAAATGGTTTAAAAGTACGTAAGTTAAGTCCTAAGCATCATCATTATCATCATGCGTAAAAGGTAAAGTAAGTGTTCAACAAGAATAGAGATCGAAACAAAGGGCTAATTTCGGACAGCTGCTACGACCTCTATACAAACTGAAATGATGCGCGACCAGTGGGCAAGGCTCCGTTTGTGAGTCCTCTTGCCACTATCCAAAAATCAGACCTCAACTCAATGTCGTTTGATCGTGGCGTTGGTCAAACCGTGAGTGGGTCAGAATTTTTAGCACGTCGTAAGAAAAACATAGTGTTTTGTCGGAGGCGTAATTCACAAACCGTGCAACGGATTGCGATGAGGCCTATATGAAAAATCATCTACACAACCTGAGGAATTCAAATCTTAAACTTCTTGAACCTCCAGGTGTGCTGTTTTGATCATAATGGGCTGATCAAGTTGTTATGAGCATTTAGACACTTCCCGACTCAAGTAAGGTGCACTTTTATTGCATGTAAGCAATATAGCTTCACCCTTTTTGGTGTCTAAAGCTCTCATGTTGAAAAAGATTTCATATTTATTACATGGAATTAGTAAAGCTTCAACCTTTATAGTGTTTCAAGCTTCTAAGTCTACAAAGGTTGCACCTTTATCATATTTAGATGATAAAGACTCAAGCTTTATGTTCAAGTTTGCTCCTTTATCACATGTAGATGATAAAGACTCAAGCTTTATGTTCAAGTTTGCTTCTTTATCACATTTTGATGATAAAGACTCAAGCTTTATGTTCAAATAGATGAAAGCTACTACCTTTTGCAACTAAGGTGCTAAAGATTGCATCTTTCTTCCATTTTCAAAATGATAACAAGTTTGTCATGGATCTTTAAGCTAGAAGCTTAGATCTTCATGTTTTAAGTGACCATAAGCAAAACAAACTTAGATCTAACAAAGATTTATGAGACCATAAGCTATAAATCTTAGATCTAAACAAAATACATGAAACCCTAAGCCAGAAAGCTTGGATCTTTAAAGTTTTAAGAGATCTTAAGCTAGAAAGCTTAGATCTAACAATTTTTATGAGATCTCAAGCTAGAAAGCTTAGATCCTTGACGATGATGATTATGAAATCAAAAAGTAATAAATAAAGTGAATATAAGCATGAAAAAGCAAGAAAACTTACAAGCTTTTCAAGAAATTGAAAAGGAATGAAACTAGAGCTTAAACTTCCTTAAAGAAAAATTTGAAACTTGAAAAATGATGGAAATGATGGAAATGATGATGAGAGTGTGGTTTAGGCTGAAATTTATAAGGGGTGGGAGGGGTTTGTGGTGTTGGTGAATGGACAAGAATATTGAGAATCTAGTACACATGTAGTGGCAACTTTTACTTTTTAGTTGGTGGGTTGCTTTATGCTTAAAAGGCTTAATTTTAATGGGTTAGCCATATTTCATCTAGTTCACTAATTAAATTAGGTTGGGCCATGAAATAAATAATACTTGTAGTCCAAATAAAATGCTAAGTCCAAGTAGTGAGCTAGTGTGCACAAGTAATTAATTAAAATCAATTAAAATAATAATTAATTATCACTAATAAATAATAAATAAAAATAATAATAATATTTCAATTATTATTAAATTAAATTATAAGTCATCCAAATATCTAAGTCCTTCTGGCCAGTGACGCTAACGGTCGAATCCATTCAGAATTAGATTAAAGTAGGCCATTCAAGTAAGTATGCGTTTCTGAAATATCGCGAATTATTTCTAAATATGTCGTAAGCTCAGAAAATATTCAAGATGACAGAAGTATATATACACATAATATAAATTACACATATACGAATGCAAGTCGAAAAAGTCGGGTCGTTACATTACCCACCTGTTAAAGAAAATTTCGTCCCGAAATTTTAAGCTGAGGTAGACGGAAGGGTAGTGAAGAGATGAGGATATTTCTGCTTCATCTGATCCTCTCGCTCCCAAGTAAATTCGGGTCCTCATTTAGCTTTCCAACGGACTCGGACAATTGGAATCTTGCTTTGCTTCAAGGTCTTGACCTCGGGGTCCATGATCTCAACAGGTTCTTCTACGAAGTGGAGTTTGTCATCAATCGTAAGCTCATCGAGGGGTATGACAAGTTCCTATTCGGTAAGACACTTCTTCAGGTTCGATACGTGGAAAGTGGGATGAACGGAACTTAATTGAGTCGGAAGATCTAAACGGTAAGCAACGGGTCCAACACGCCCCAAGATTTCAAAAGGACCAATATATCGCGGATTTAGCTTTCCACACTTTTCGAAATGGATTACACCTTTCTAAGGTGCGACTTCTAACATTACCCGGTCACCCACTTGGAATTCGAGATCTTTACGTCTAATGTCGGCATAGCTCTTTTGGTGATTACGGGCCGTCTTGAGCCTTTCTTGGATTTGAACGATCTTCTCGGTTGTTTCATGGATGAGTTCGGGTCCGGTGATTTGCTTATCACCCACTTCGGCCCAACAAATAGGAGAACGACATTTGCAGCCATATAAAGCTTCGAAAGGTTTGGCATTAATACTCGAGTGGTAATTATTGTTGTAAGAGAATTTGGCTAGAGGCAAATGCTTTTCCCAAGCTTTTCCGAAGTCAATAACATAAGCTCGTAACATGTATTCCAAGGTTTGAATCTTGCGTTTGCTTTGTCCGTCGGTTTGTGGGTGATATGCGGTACTCATGTCTTAACGTGTTCCCAAAGCTTCTTGTAAGGAACCCTAAAATCTAGAAGTGAAACGGGCATCTCGGTCAGAAATAATTGATAAGGGTACACCGTGACGGGATACAACTTCCTTTATGTACAGTTGTGCAAGTTTGTCCATTTTATCGGTTTCTTTCATGGCTAGGAAGTGAGCGGATTTGGTGAGACGGTCAATAATAACCCAAATGGTATCATAACCGCCTACCGTTTTTGGTAGTTTCGTGATAAAGTCCATCGTTATTCTTTCCCACTTCCATTGAGGGATTTCGGGTTGTTGAAGTAACCCGGATGGCCTTTGATGTTCGGCTTTGACCTTGGAACAAGTTAAACACTTTCCAACATAAGTAACAACGTCCTTTTTAATGTTCGGCCACCAATATTGTTCTTTGAGATCGTAGTACATCTTACCGGCTCCGGGATGAATCGAATACCTTGACTTATGGGCTTCGTCTAGAATAAGGCTTCGTAAATCCCCATAACTAGGCACCCAAATTCTTTCAGAAAAATATCGGAGCCCAGTCTCTTTAACCTCGAATCGAGAGACGAGAACGTTCAAGCATTCGTGAGAAATATTTTCATCTTTGAGAGCCTCATCTTGGGCTACACGGATTTGGCTATTGAGATTTGTATGGATGGTGATGTTTAAGGCTCGAACACGAAGAGGTACCATTCTTTCCTTTCGACTCAAGGCATCGGCTACTACATTTGCCTTTCCGGGATGGTAACGAAGTTCACAATCGTAATCATTCAATGTTTCGATCCACCGTCGTTGTCTCATATTTAGTTGTTTTTGATCGAAAATGTGGTGGAGGCTTTTGTGGTCGGTGAAGATGGTACTTTTGGTTCCGTAAAGATAGTGTCTCCACATTTTGAGTGCAAAGACAACGGCTCCAAGTTCGAGATCATGTGTCGTGTAGTTTCGTTCATGAATTTTCAATTGTCGAGAGGCATAAGCAATAACTTTCGTTCGTTGCATCAATACACACCCAAAACCATGTTTCGAGGCATCGCAATATACAACAAAATCATCATTAACTTCGGGAAGAGATAAGATAGGAGCGGTGGTTAACTTTTTCTTTAAGGTTTGAAACGCCGACTCTTGTTCGGCCATCCAAATGAATTTCTTTCTTTTGTGAGTTAACGCGGTTAGGGGGCGCGCAACTATGGAAAAATCTTTTATAACTCTTCGATAATAACTAGCGTGACCTAAGAATTGACGAATATGAGTAGGAGTCATGGGAGTCTCCCAATTACTTATGGCTTCGATTTTCGCGGGCTCAACTTTGATACCTTGGCTACTAACAACGTGGCCAAGAAATTGAACTTCGTGTAACCAAAATTCATACTTAGAGAATTTGGCATAGAGTTGCTCTTTTCTTAAGAGTTCAGGCATGAGACGGAGATGTTGCTCGTGTTCCTTCTAACTTTTGGAATAGATTAAGATATCATCTATGATAACGAATTTGTCCAGATAAGGCTTGCACACGCGGTTCATAAGATCCATGAACACCGCCGGTGCATTAGTTAAACCGAATGGCATTACAAGAAATTCATAATGACCATAACGAGTTCGGAACGCAGTCTTAGGGACATCGCCCTCCTTCACCCTCAACTGGTGATAACCTGATCGTAAATTAATCTTGGAGTAAACGCTTGATCCTTGCAGTTGATCGAATAGATCATCAATCCTTGGGAGAGGATATCGATTCTTGATCGTCAACTTGTTTAGCTCACGGTAGTCGATACACATACAAAACGATCCGTCCTTCTTCTTAACGAACAGAATAGGTGCGCCCCAAGGCGATGAACTCGGTCGAATAAATCCTTGGTCTAACAATTCTTGTAGTTGACTCTGCAACTCTTGTAGTTCGAAAGGTGCGAGTCGATAAGGCGCGCGAGCAGCTGGAGAAACTCCTGGCACTAAATCGATCTGGAACTCTACCGGTCGTGGTGGCAATAGTCCAGGAAACTTTTTCGGAAAAACTTCTGGAAATTTACTAACGATTGGGACGTTATTGAATTTCTGATCGCGGTGAAGGACGTCCGATTCTCTTCGATTTCTACTTTCTTCACATGTGCCAATATTGCAAAATGTCCTTTTCTCATAAACTTTTGAGCCTTCAAACAGCTTATGAGATTTAGCTTTGAGTTACACCTCTCTCCGTGTACTATCATTGGCACACCGTTCTCACGAGGTATGTGAAGAATCTTCTCACTACAAATAACTTTCGCTTTCATCTTTGAAAGCCAGTCCATTCCAGCTATTACATCAAAGCTTCCTAACTTGATGGGTATTAGGTTAATCCTAAAGTCCAGTCCAACTATTACATCAAAGCTTCCCAAATTGATGGGTGTTAGGTTAATCTTAAGGTCCATTCCAACCAAATCTTATTATACTACCGTGAAAAATTCTATCAATCTTCTTAAATAACATCTGCTTGTGCGTAGGCAACTAATCCTTTCCAATTACTACTTTAAAACTTCCAAGTTTTATTGACATGAGGTCATCTCCAAATGACCCACCTGTTAATTTTAAGGTACTACCTTAAATTATTCATCTACCTTTGTTATTTTTCCATTGCTTTGCTCCATAAAAATATACTTAACGTCCATGGGTGTTAAGGGCTTACTAATCAAAACACTAAAGTTCTTAGATTTAGGGTATCAACCGCTCTAGTAGTAAACAACTCTGAAACAATAATATTGTTGAGAAGAAACGTAGTCTCCACTATACTCCAGATCCATGTGAGTCCCCTTTGACCTCCTTGGCCATGTGGCCATTCTTCCTCCACTTCTAGTAGTCCGCCTAATAAATACACCACTGTGTCTTCCAAAATTCTCTTTGATCACTTCATATTCCTCATGTAACAACATCGAAACTTTTGTATGAATTACCGCAATATAATCACGTCGGCCAGTCGTCATTATATTAAACTAATTCATACTTCCATTCCATCATCACTTCACAAGTTCAAGATAACGTGATCAACTTCGAGTTTCTACTCAACTCCATCTAAGTGATGCTCCATCCTTGCTATCCCAACGGGAAATATGCATACTTTATCCCACGGCTTGTCGGTGTAGGTGCGTAGGTTCCGTAGGGTACGTATCGATGTTTAAATGTGTCGGTGCATGTCTTCAAAACGCTCGGGTTCGTGCAATGCTTCCAGGTTCCTTTAAAGAGCTTCAATCGTGTCCTCATGTCGGACAAGGAATGATATAGGGCGATGTGAGGCGACTCTAAAGTCATTGGGTATAGATGAGCATCAACGGAAGATACTCTAACCTGAGGGGAATTTAAATGCCCTTCTGACATCTTAATGTATAAGAGTGTTAGGGACCTAAGTCCAACTATGTTGTTAGATCTCGGACGGATGGTGTAGGATGAAGGTAAATAGCATACCAGGTTGTGAGATTTGAGCATTATTCTGAGAGTTTGTACATCGAGTGTGGCCCATCACGGTGAGCATGGTAAGTGTGACAAGGTGTGGTTGCTCCGTCCATTCCACGGAGGGTTCCTCTTTCAAGAGATCTACTTTGGTTTGTGCATGCACCGAGGGGAATTCTTCTTCAATTGCACAAGGAATCGCTTCGTTCTCGGGATCGGTTGGATGGTGATAACTGATGGATCAGGATATAAGTCCCCAAAGTCGGATGAGTGGGGATGGATTGAGAAAATATTTTATTGTGCAAGAAATTTCAAAGTTTGTTCGGATACATGTGAGTTAACACTCGGCTCGATTAATTAGAAATGTTAGCACATAGTATATCATAGCGGCACACAATAGTAACCTACAACAGTAGTCTAAGGCAGTACATAACAGAGTAATACTAGTAGTGTCATACAGTAGTGTTATACGATAGTATCATATAATCGGTAGCAGATAACAGTAGCATGCAATGGTTACAAGTAGCAGTAACAGATGATAGTGGCATACAGTAGTTACATATAGTGGTAACAAATGACAGTAGTATACCGTTGTTGCCTATAGAAGTCACAGAGGACAGTGGTATTTAGTAGTTGTAGTAAACAGTTGTATAAAGCAGTACCATAAAGCAGTAGCATATAGCAGTAAACAGTTGCAATAAGCAGTTTTCGCAGGATCAGGTAAACGATCAAGTTGTAGATTAGTCCTATTAGTGAATTCTAGTCAAGTCGGTCAAGACACACTAATGCAGACTCATTCCCTACAACCAATGCTCTGATACCAAATGTGATGCCCCGTCCAAAACCCTCATGGTACGGATCATCAACAACAGGTCCATTACATGGTTACAACACTATATGCTATTTTAAAACAAGGTTTTGTATTCATAAAAAGATAACATTATTCCAACGACAAATGTTTTACAAAAGTAACGTGCTTCTACGAATAGAAAGCATTAACAATAGTACGTGACACTTGGGTCATTACAAACCATGGTTCAAATTAAACATAAGTAGTGAATGCAAAATAAAAAGTCCCTGCTTAAGAGACATCTCTAACAATGCAGCGGAAGTCTAACACAGCAAGTCTATTATAGCGGAAGCAATTTTGTCTAAGCACCTGAGAAATAACATGCTTTAAAAGTCAACACAAATGTTGGTGAGCTATTGATAATGCTACAAATGAACATATATTTCATAGCATTATCCTTCCAGAAAGACAAGCTTTTAGTTGCAATTGTTCTATTTACAAGTAATATTCGTTTAAATAATAAAAGGTGAAGACAAAAGGCAGAATTGACGATTTGAAGACGCAAATGGCCAAAATGCTAAAAAGTACAAGTTACAATCTAAGTGGTTCAAATTATTGATGAATAACGTCTAAATATTGATAAGAGTACAAGCTGCAGAACGCAAAGTACAAGATATCTAAGCGTACAAAAAGACGTTTGAAAATCCGGAACTGGGACTTAAACCGAGAACTAACGTACGACTCAACGGAGCTGAAATTACAAGTCAACTATGCACAAGAATATAATATAATATATATATATATATAATTAATATAAATTATATATATATATTATATATATTTAAATAATATGTCGACAAGCTAGTGTACAAAACAAAGTGAGCTGGAGCAGCCCTCCATGCGATCGCATGGGATTTGGGCATCACAGCCATGCGATCGCATGGACCCAAAAGTCTGGCCAAGTCCTATAAATTGCAACAAATTCGGCAGAATTATACACTCCTTTTACACTAGAGATTTTTAATCTCTTCTTCTTTCTCTATTTCTATATCTATATTTGTGTTATAATTTTAATTTAAGTTAATTTCAATAATAAGGTTATTGTAACAAATGTTTAAAGGTTTTGTAAGTCAAAACTCTGTCCGTGTAACACTACGCGATTAATACTCATTGTAAGTTATGTTCAACCTTTTTAATTTAATATCTCGTAACTAAGTTATTATTATGCTTATTTGAGCCGAAGTAATCGTGATGTTAGACTAAATATTAAGACCAGGTTATTGAACTTTGGGCCATAATTAATGTTTGGACAAAGACCGACACTTGTGGACATTGGACTATGGACTATTAATAGATGGGGGGTATTGTCTAATCGAGTGACAACTCATTGGAATATGTCGAACATATCTTCAAATTAATTAGCCTAATAATTTATAATGATTATGGTTGTCCTATTTAGTGACGTTCATACGGAGTCTATTATAATCATTTAATTAATTATTCGGGTTGGGTAATTGAGTATTCAAACTGATCAAGTGGGTAAATTAGTATTCATATCTAATTAAAACAGGGGTGGATTACATACAGTGATAACTGGTGTAATTGTTGACAGAAGTGATAACTGCGTCACAGTTTAAATCCTTAATTAGTTGGACTATTTGACTTCGGGTATAAGGGTAATTTGACGAGGACACTCGCACTTTATATTTATGACCGATGGACTATTATGGGCAAAAGTCAGATAGACGTATCAAATAAACCAAGACAAAGAACAATTAACCCGGGGTAATAATATATAACCAAAACGTCAACCATCATGATTACGGAAGTTTAAATAAGCATAATACTTTTATTTCATATTTCATCGCTATTATATTTACTCGCAATTTATTTTATCTCAAATTTCATTTATGCAAAAACTAAAAATTTGACAAACCGGTCGTTAAACGGTAAAAACCCCCCTTTTATAATAATAATAATAATACTATATTATATATAAAATTATATTATAAAATATATATAAACTTATATTTTTATAGACACATAAAAGCTCCCTGTGGAACGAACCGGACTTACTAAAAACTACACTACTCTACGATTAGGTACACTGCCTATAAGTGTGTAGCAAGGTTTAGATATATCCATTCTATAAATAAATAAATAACTTGTGTATATTGTAGCGTAATATATAGTATTTTAATACCCATTTTATATATACCTCGCGACACATAAAGTATTTTTGGAGCCGCTGCCGGGGAAATCTCGTTGTCATAAAACTTAATAAAAAAATTTATTAAGTTTGTATTTTTTTTATTTAAAATTTAGTAAATTAAGTTTTGAAAAATCAAAAATCAAAAATTAAAATAAAAAAATAAAAATAAAAAGAATCGGGCCGGTACTGTAGCAGCCCAAAAGATTTTGGCCTGATAACCTAATCCATGCGAACGCATGGAAATCCAACACATACCTCATGCGATCGCATGAGGTGATGTGACTGGCCTGGTTACCTCAGCTGATCGAATTAGGGTTTTAATTATATAATTATTATTATTAATTAATTAGATTAGGGTTTAATTAATTTATTATTTAGTTTTAGTTTTAATTAATTTGTATTTTAAGTTTTAATTAGTTTTTATAATATTTATAAATTAAATACTTTTATAAAATAATAATATAAAAATAATATTTTTATAAAAATTGTATTTTTAATACTTTAGTTTATTTTTATAATTTGTATTTTTATCGTTTATTTTGTACTTATTTATCGTTCGTAATTAGTTTTAAGTTAGTATTTGCCATAGTAAATTTTATATTTCTAGACTTATAGGTTTTGCCGTAAAATTCCTTAAGTACTTTTTCTTTAGATTTAGAGTTTAGGTGCTTTAGAATTTTGCGACGCCACTTTAAGTTTATAAATTTTAGTGCTTTTTAAGTAATTGCCGTTTTCCGTTTAGAATTGTATTTTTTTAATACTTTTAGACGCAACTTTTTAGATTTAGTTTTTAGACTTTTAAGTTTCGACGTTTTTCTTTCTTATTTTTATTTTTCAACTTTTCGTTTTTCGACGCGCTTTTTCTTTTTCATTTCTATGCTCTAGTTTTTAGGACGTAGAATTTTCTTTATTTTCTTTAAATTTCGTCAAAAAAATTATTGTAAGCAATTAAATTGATAGACATCCAAATTTTTTGGTTCGTAGTAATAGTTGGATTTGTTAGTGGCGAGTTGTGGACTTCCGATTTAAAGGGTCCTGGCTACCTGCTGCATCTTTTGACTATTCGAAACGTGGGCAAAATCAAAAAAGTCTATTAATTTGATAACTTATATAATTTTTATTTTTATAACTAATAGGATATTCAGTGAATGCACCGAGCGAAACGTTCACCACCTTTCATACGTTCACCACCTGTAACTCGATCAAGACATCTTGCCAACATTATTACCGCCATTGATTTTTCTTTAGAATCATCATCTAGTCGAACAAGTACTCCAATTCAAATTTCTGATAATCCATTTTTTGAACCCGACTTCACAATTGAGAACCCGGAGGATATTCAGGGACAATTCCAAGATCCTGATCTAAACATTCCTCATGAACCACAATTTATTTATCCAGAGGTTGTCGAAGAAGGAACCGTTAAATCAGAATCTTCTAGTGATTCAGATTCAACAAATTCAAATATGGAAGATCTAGAACCTCAAACTATGGAAGACCGAATGAGAGCCACACGTACGGGGCAAGGTCATGCCATTACTCAACCAGATATTACTGCACAAAATTTTGAAATCAAAGGACAAATCATACACATGGTTACTAATCAATGCCAATTCGGTGGTACAGAAAAAGAAGATCCAAACGAACATCTTCGAACCTTTAATAGAATTTGTACTTTATTTAAAATCAGAGAAATTGAAGATGAAATGATCTATCTTATGTTGTTCCCTTGGACTTTAATTGGGGAAGCTAAAGATTGGTTAGAATCATTAGCAGAAGGAGCGATTGATACATGGGATGTCTTAGTGGAGAAATTTCTTCAAAGATTCTTTCCGGCAACTAAAGCCGTGAGACTTCAAGGAAAAATTGCCACATTCGCTCAAAAGCCAAATGAAACGTTATTTGAGGCGTGAACAAGATTCGGAAAGATGTTGAGAGGATGTCCTCAACACGGTTTAGACACTTTTCAAATAGTACAAATATTCTATAAAGGCGTCAACATCACTACGAGAAAAGACATCGACACAGCTGCCGGTGGTTCCATTATGATGAAAACCGCTACTGAAGCTCACAAGATTATTGATAAAACAGCCTCCCACTCACATGAGTGGCACTAAGAGAAAGATATCTTACATTCATCTAAAGCGGCTAGAGCCGATTCTAGCCATGACTTTGATTCCGTTTTCGCAAAAATAGATGCTTTCGAAAGACGAATGGAAAAGATGACTAAAGATATTCACGCAATACGAATCAGTTGTGAGCAATGCGGTGGACCACACTTAACAAAGGATTGTAATGTCGAGCAAACAATGGAACAACGTGAGAATATTTCCTACATAAACCAAAGGCAGGGAAATAATTAACAAAATAATTATCAACAGCCAAGGCAAAACCTAAACCGAAGTCAAAACATTCTTTACAATCCAAATGGACCCAACAATAACTCAAATAATCAAAACAACACTTTCAATCAACAAAGGCCAAGCATATATAAACCGCCACAACAAACCGAAGAGAAAAAGTCAAATCTGGAAGAAATGGTATTAAAGTTAGTTGAATCTCAAAAATAATTTATTACATCTCAAACCCAAACAAATGAAAGGTTTGATCAGTCATTTAGAATTCAACAAACTTCCATTTTAAATTTAGAAAAACAAGTAGGTACTCTAGCAGGCCTAATGAGTGAAAGGAAACAAGGAAAGCTACCAAGTAATACTGAAGTAAATCCTCGGAATGAGAATGTTAACATGGTTTCAACGAATTCTGAAAAACCAGAAATAAAAGAGGAAAAGATTTCAGATATGAGTGACAATGAAGAAATCACACCACCACCAGGTTTTGAAAAACCAATATATACACCATACAGATCACCTATTCCGTTTCCAATAAAAGTTGAATATGAGCAAAAAATAGGTAATAAAGTTTGTATTGGTGATACCTCGAAAAGGAAGAGGAAGAGTAAGCAAGAATAAGAAACTAAAGCCGTAAAAATAGAACCATTGAATACTATTCCACCGGAATTTTCACCTAAGTCGGGTGATCCGGGTGAATTTATTATTCCTTGTTTACTTAGTGATTGTGTCATGTATAATGTACTAGTAGATCTAGGTGCAAGTGTGAGTATTATGCCTCTTTCATTATATAAGAAATTAGGTATAGGTGGGTTAAGTCCAACAAAAATGAGTGTTCGATTCTTTGACCAAACCATTAGACACCCAGTTGGAATTGCTGACAACCTACCCATTCAAGTAGGTAATTTAACCTTTCTAGTCGAATTTGTTGTCATAGACATAGAAGAGGACTCAAACTTTCCTCTACTTTTAGGTCGACCATTCTTTGCGTCCACCAAGGCGTTAATTGATGTAAGAGAAGGTAGAATGACACATAATGATGGTGAAAAATCGATCACCTTTGTGAGTCGAAAGTCTAGATCTCCACCAACCAAAACCGTTGAACCAATAACTCCAACGGTAGTGCTTAACAATGTTAAAACGCCTAAGTGTGGGGAAGATGAAGTAACACCTAATGATGACCTGATAACAAAGAACCCCATTATGATACGAAATTAGATGTGATAATGCTACAAACGAACATATATTTCATAGCATTATCCTTCCAGAAAGACAAGCTTTTAGTTGCAATTGTTCTATTTACAAGTGATATTCGTTTAAATAATAAAAGGTGAAGACAAAAGGCATAATTGATGATTTGAAGACGCAAATGACCAAAAAGCTCAAATGTACAAGATACAATTCAAGTGGTTCAATTTATTGATGATTAACGTCTAAAAATGACAAAAGTACAAGTCGCAAAACGCAAAGTACAAGATATCTCAGCGTACAAAAAGACGTTCGAAAATCCGGAAACGACACATGAACCAACTATCAACGTACGACTCAACGGAGCTGAAAGTACAAGTCAACTAAGCACGAGAATATAATATAATATTTAATTAAATACTTAAATATTATATTATATTTATATTATGTCGACAAGCTAGGATCCAAACTCGGTACCAGTTGGAAAAGGGAACTCCGTGATCGCGGAGCCCCAAGGCACAGAGACATCGCGATCGCGGAGCAGCCAGGATCAGAAATGCCTATAAAAGCAGTCGAGTTCTGCACAATTTAAACACCCCAGATACACCAGAGATTATTATCTCTTCTTCTTTCTCTAAATCTATACCTATATTTGTGTTATAATTTTAAGTTAAGATAATTTCAATAATAAGGTTATTGTAACAAATGTTTTAAGGTTTTGTAAGTCAAAACTCTGTCCGTGTAACACTACGCGATTTTTAATCGCTATAAGTTATGTTCAACCTTTTTATTTTAATGTCTCGTAACTAAGTTATTATTATGCTTATTTGAGCAGAAGTAATCGTGATGTTAGACTAAATATTAAAGGCCGGGTTATTGAACTTTGGACCATAATTATTGTTTGGACAAAGTCCGACACTTGTGGACATTGGACTATGGACTATTAATAGATGGGGGATATTGTCTAATCGAGTGACAACTCATTAGAGTCTGTCGAACCTATCTTCAAATTAATTAATCTAAATAATTAATACTGATTATGGTTGTCCTATTTAGTGACGTTCATACGGAGTCTATTATAATCATTTGATTAATTATTCGGGTTGGGTAATTGAGTATTCAAACTAATCAAGTGGGTAAATTAATATTCATATCTAATTAAAACAGGGGTGGATTACATACAGTGATAACTGGTGTAATTGTTGACAGAAGTGATAACCGCGTCACAGTTTAAATCCTTAATTAGTTGGACTATTTGACTTCGGGTATAAGGGTAATTTGACGAGGACACTCGCACTTTATATTTATGACCGATGGACTATTATGGGCAAAAGCCAGATAGATGTATCAAATAAACCAGGCCAAATAACAGTTAACCCGGGATAATAATATATAAAACCAAAACGTCAAACATCATGATTACGGAAGTTTAAATAATCATAATACTTTTAATTCATATTTCATCGCTATTTTTATTTACTCGCAATTTATTTTATCGCAATTTATCTTTATCGCTAAAACTAAAATTTGACAAACCGGTCTTACATATTTATAGTTTATAAACGGTAAAAACCCCCCCTTTTATAATAATAATAATTATATATATATATTTATAGTTTATAAAATATAGCGTTAAACTCAACTAGCTCCCTGTGGAACGAACCGGACTTACTAAAAACTACACTACTCTACGATTAGGTACACTGCCTATAAGTGTGTAGCAAGGTTTAGGTATATCCATTCATTAAATAATTAAATAACTTGTGTATATTGTAGCGTAATTAATAAGCATTTTTATATATACCTCGTTGCACATCAAGTATTTTTGGCGCCGCTGCCGGGGATAGATCGGTTAAACGCCATATTTTTGTAAAATATAAAAATTTATAATCTTTATTTTTAATTTTGTAAAATAGATTATTTTGTAATAATATAAAATATAAAACTAAAAATCCAAAAATATATGTATTTATTTATTTTTAAGAATTTTAATATATAATTTTATTTTAAGTTTTTAAATATAAGTTTATTTTTATTTTATATAAATTATATATATTTTATTTTATAAAACTTAAAAATCTAAAAAATTTAATTAAAAACGTACCGGGCCTGTAAAAATTCCGAAGCCCAATTTACTTATTTTATTAAAATTAAACTGGGCCAGATACTGTTCCAGCCCAATTACTCTCAGATACTATTGAACTCCGCGATCGCGGAGCCTCATACGCAGAAAACTTCGCGAACGTGGAGCCGTCTCTGACAGGAACATTAATTGCAAGATTAGGGTTAAATTAATTATTATTATTATTAATTAATTAATTAGGGTTTTATTATAATAATATTTAGTTTTAGTTTTATTATTTATTTTGTATATTTATGTTTTAATTAGTTTTATTAATTTATAAAAATCAATACTTTTATAAAATAATAATATAAAAATAATATTTTTATAAAAATTGTATTTTTAACATTTTAGTTATAATTTGTATTTTTATCGTTTAATTCGTAATTTTTAATAATTATCGTTCGTACTTAGTTTTAAATTAGTATTTGCCATAGTTATTTTTATTTCTAGACTTATAAGTTTTGCCGTAAAATTCCTTAAGTGCTTTTTCCTTAGAATTAAGATTTAGACGCTTTAGAATTTTGCGACGCTATTTTAAGTTTATAGATTTTAAGTGCTTTTTAATTAATTATCATTTTTCGTATAGTTTTGCATTCTTAATACCTTTAGGCGCAAACTTTTTAGATTTAGTTTTTAGACTTTTAAGTTTCGACGTTTTTCTTTTTTCTTTTTTGACGTTTTTCGACGTTTTTCGACGCGCTTTTTCTTTTTCCTTTTTCACGCTCTAGTTTTTAGGACCTATAATTTTCTATTTCTTATCTAAAATTTCTTTAAAATCTAAACGAAAAATTATTTTAAGCGATTAAATTGATAGACATCCAAATTTTCTGGTTCGTAGTAATAGTTGGATTTGTTAGTGGCGAGTTGTGGACTTTCGATTTAAAGGGTCCTGGCTACCTGCTGCATCTTTTGGCTATTCGAAACGTGGGTAAAATCAGAAAAGTCTATTAATTTGATAACTTATATAATTTTTATCTTTTTAACTAATAGGATATTCAGTGAATGCACCGAGCGAAACGTTCACCACCTTTCGTATGTTCACCACCTGTAACTCGATCAAGGCATCTAGCAAATATTGCTGCCATTGAATTTTTAGAATCATCATCTAGTCGAACTAGTACTTCAATTCAAATTTCAGATAATCCATTTTTTGAACACAACTTCACAATTGAGAACCCGGAGGATATTCAGGGACAATTCTAAGATCCTGAACCATTAAACATTCCTCCTGAACCACAATTTATTCAAACGGAGTTTTGTCGAAGAAGGAACCGTTAAATCAGAATCTTCCAGTGATTCGGATTCAACAAAATCAGATATGGAAGATCTAGAACCTCAAACTATGGAAGATCGAATGAGAGCCACACGTACGGGCCAAGGTCATGCCATTACTCAACCAGAAGTTACTGCACCAAATTTTGAAATCAAAGGACAAATCATACATATGGTTACTAATCAATGCCAATTCGGTGGTACAGAAAAAGAAGATCCAAACGAACATCTTCGAACCTTTAATAGAATTTGTACTTTATTTAAAATCCGAGAAATTGAAGATGAAACGATCTATCTTATGTTGTTCCCTTGGACTTTAATTGGGGAAGCTAAAGATTGGTTAGAATCATTACCAGAAGGAGCAATTGATACATGGGACGTCTTAGTAGAGAAATTTCTTCAAAGATTCTTTCCGGCATCTAAAGCCGTGAGACTTCAAGGAGAAATTGCCACATTCGCACAAAAGCCAAATGAAACTTTATTTGAGGCGTGGACAAGATTTGGAAAGATGTTGAGAGGATGTCCTCAACACGGTTTAGACACTTTTCAAATAGTTCAAATATTCTATAAAGGCGTTAATATCGCTACAAGAAAAGATATTGACACAGCTGCTGGTGGTTCCATTATGAAGAAAACCGCTACTGAAGCTCACAAAATTATTGATAAAACAGCCTCCCACTCTCATGAGTGGCACCAAGAGAAAAATATCTTACATTCATCCAAAGCGGCTAGAGCCGATTCTAGCCATGACTTTGATTCCGTTTCAGCAAAAATAGATGCTTTTGAAAGACGAATGGAAAAGATGACTAAAGATATTCACGCAAAACAAATCAGTTGTGAGCAATGCGGTGGACCACACTTAACTAAGGATTATAATGTCGAGCAAACGATGGAACAACGTGAGAATGTTTCCTACATAAACCAAAGGCAGAGAAATAATTATCAAAATAATTATCAACAGCCTAGGCAAAACCTAAACCGAAGTCAAAACATTCTTTACAATCGAAATGGACCCAACAATAACCAACCAAATCAAAACAATACTTTCAATCAACAAAGGCCAGGCTTATATAAACAACCACAACAAACTGAAGAGAAAAAGTCAAATCTAGAAGAAATGGTATTAAAGTTAATTGAATCTCAAAAACAATTTATTACATCTCAAACCCAAACAAATGAAAAGTTTGATCAATCATTTAGAACTCAACAAACTTCCATTTTAAATCTAGAAAAACAAGTAGGTACTCTAGCGAGCCTGATGAGTGAAAGGAAACAAGGAAAGTTACCAAGTAATACTGAAGTAAATCCTCAAAATGAAAATGTTAACATGGTTTCAACGAATTCTGAAAAAACAGAAATAAAAGAGGAAAAGATTTCAGACGATGAAGAAATCACACCACCACCAGGGTTTGAAAAACCAATATATTTACCATACAAACCACCTATTCCATTTCCAATAAAAGTTGAATATGAGCAAGAAATAGGTAATAAAGTTTGTGTTGGTGATACTTCGAAAAGGAAGAGGAAGAGTAAGCAAGAACAAGAAACCAAAGCCGTAAAAATAGAACCATTGAATACTATTCCACCGAAATTTCCACCTAAGTCGGGTGATCCGGGTGAATTTATTGTTCCTTGTCTACTTAGTGATTGTGTCATGTATAATGCACTAGCAGATCTAGGTGCAAGTGTAAGTATTATGCCTCTTTCATTATATAAGAAGTTAAATTTAGGAGGGTTAAGTCCAACAGAGATGAGTGTTCGATTCTTTGACCAAACCATTAGACACCCTGTCGGAATTGCTAACAACCTACCTATTCAAGTAGGTAATTTAACCTTTCTAGTCGAATTTGTTATCATATACATAGAAGAAGACTCAAACTTTCCTCTACTTTTAGGTCGACCATTTTTAGCGTCCACCAAGGCGTTAATTGATGTAAGAGAAGGTAGAATGACACTTAATGATGGTGAAAAATCGATCACTTTTGTGAGTCGAAAGTCTAGATCTCCACCAACCAAAACCGTTGATCCAATAACTCCAACGGTAGTGCTTAACAATGTTAAAATGCCTAAGTGTGGGGAAGATGAAGTAACACCTAATGATGACCAGAAAACAAAGAACCCCATTAATGATACAAAACTAAATGACCTCGTTATTAACAGTTCAATGAAAAAGCTTTATAAACGAGTTCACAATGCTAGGATTAAGGGGAACTTTAAGTTACGTAACCGATTAGTATCTAATCTGGCATCAAAAGAAAAATAGAAATTAGTTGATTTTGTGAAGATTACAAAAGAAACCGACCAATGGCTTAAAACAAAAATCACAGATATGCAAGTTGATGATGGTTTAATAGAAGTTGACGATGAAGTTAATCACGATTTCAACACCACAGCTAGCTAAGTGTGGGGAGATTCAAAAGTTTTTAAAAATAATTTTATGCTATCAAGAAGTTTGATATTCTATTTTCGTGTAGTTCCGAGAATGGAATCCGATTGGTCTTTTCTACAAGCAGACCCTAAAGAACTAGTCCTCTCCTCCCATTCTGAATTTTTATTTTTAGGTTTTACAAGATGAAGCATGCATTTGATATCAGCCATGGTTTAATAAGCTTCACAGGTAAGTTTTTATTTATTTTATGTTTTTAACCTTTTATTTTTAAACGCCAAATTGTCGCTATAAAGTATTAAATTGATATTCATTAAAAATAGGTATAATAAACCGAAATTATTAATATCAATACAAAAATTTAATCCATCACTGCTAAATTTACCGTTTATTCATAAGGTATAAATATCTTTAATCAATCAATTCAAAAATTTGATTGATTAAAGTGGGATAAAAGACCAAAAAGATTTTTAATTTTATTTTTATTTTTCCTTCTTTTTATAATATAACTATTTTTTTTTATATAAATGTATAAAAATATTAAAAATATTTATATTTTATGCATTTTAAACTTAAGTGTTGTGTGAATTTTAAAAAACAAAATTTACTTTATTTCATTAAGTTAAAAATATGATTTCTAAAATTCGTCGTAAGTTAAACACTAGGTCTTGAACCGAATTTGCTTTAACCGAGGGAGGGACGAAAAATTTTGTTATCATTATTTTTAATCTTATTAATATAAAGTATGCCAAAAACATTAAAAAACCAAAAATCTTTGTTTTTAAAACAATCGCTTTAAAATGAGAAATTTTGAAATTTTGTTGAAGGACGAACTAGGTGAACGTACCGAAACGACCTCACTCTAAATACCAAGGAAAAACAAAATTTTAAAATTATTTATTTATTTGTTTTAATTAAGTAAAGGTTTATTTAAAAAAAAACGAAAAATTAAAAAAATCCGGAAATATACTGCTCCGCGATCGCGGAACAGTGAGAGTGAATCTCTCCGCGATCGTGGAGAGACCGAAATACAGAAAGGATAACTGGTCGAACAGACCAGTTCCCCTTCCCCATTATTTTCTGCCGAAAAACACACACAAAAACACACACAAATTGCGATTTTTGACCATTTTTCACCAAATTTCTCACTAAAAACACAATGAGGAGAATCCTACCAAGGAGTTTCTTAAGGAAAACGGTAAATTTCTACACATTACACTCTTTAATTCGAATTTATAGTGTTCTTGAGCATATTTTTACCTAATTTGATTTTGATGATTTCTAGCTTGTTTATAGTTAAATTATTAGTATATTATGCTTGTATAACCAAGATTGATGCTATTTGTCATGATTTGGAGCCTTAAACTTCAAAATTTTTAGAAATCTAGGGTTAGTGTTCTTGAGCAATTTGGGGCTTTTTGATATAAAGGGGTTATGGCCAATTTTTGTTATGAATTCATGCCAAATTAAGTAGTATAACATGTTTAGATTGCTAAATGATCCAAACTTTGATCCTAAACATGATTTTTGAGAATTAAAGTGGACTTTTTAGGTATTAAATTCATAAACTTGATTAAATTGATGTAAATGCCATTTAAAATTTGTTTAATTGCTAGTAATGGTTATTTTAACATGTTATTTGAGTTGAATGCTTATGAACTTTGTAAACATTTTCATATATGCTTATTTGAAAAAGTGTAGAATTGTTAAAAATATGAAAATGTGTATAAGTTTGATATTGTTTAAACATGTTATTATGATTATTTTGATTTATGATTTTGCTAACACTAATGCATATTTGGATGCACAAAAATTGTATTTATTGTGTTTTGCAGACTGAAAGAGGTGAATCATCATCCGCAGCCCAAGCTTCTAATATTCCTCCTGAGAATGAAAACGAACAACAGATCAACAATCAGTACAGGCAATATGAACCACACGCATTCATCGCATTGATAGACATAATAGAAGCGAATCTACACCCAAATTTAAGATTTGACAGATTTTGGATAGACTATCCAAAATATCAGAGGAACTTGAGCATTCTTCATCCTAAAGAGGTTGAAGTTCCCAGGGTGATAGATTAGGATCCTTTAGAGACAGTTGGATTGGCCGAACCAATCAGAGAGTTACTTTACCAAAGGTATGGTAATTCTACCTTTAGTGATTGGGAACGTTTATTCACTATACGTAGACCTGTATATAAGGAATGGTGTGTTGAATTGCTTAGTACTGTAGAAATAAATGATCAGGTATCTAGTATAACCGATCAGAGTTTTATTAGATTTTTGTTAGGCGGTGTGATGCGCCGTATGTCTCTTTTAGAGATGGCTCAGGCTTTGTACATATATACGCCTGAGGAATTAGAATCTTATGATTGTAGGCAATTAATATTTAATGGTAGGAGGGTTGATGAGAATTTTGATATGAATGGATTATGGAGTAGAATGACTAGCCATAATCGATTTCGTGGGGGACATTATTCATACACCGATATTGATAGAGCTGAACTTAGAGTTATACATAGATTTATAGCTAACTCGATTACACAGCGAGGTAAAAATAAGGATAAGGTAAATGAAAATGATTTATTTTACCTCATGTGTATTAGAGACCCACAAAGCTTCTTGAACATACCTTATTGTGTGGGTTATTATTTATCGGTGATGGTAAGTGGTATGCGACACCATACCATAATAGGAGGTGGTATTTTTATTACCTTGATTGCTGAGTACCTAAATGTGGATAGAACTCGCGGGAGAGAATTAGTACCAGTACCCGAACAATGCGAGAGAATTGATATACGTGTATATGCTGGTGCAAAGGTTTTATTGAAAAGACGAAACGTTGCACTACCATATGAGGGTAGACATCCACAGGTAGAAAGGGATCAAGAACAAGGTAATGTAGGTGGAGGAAACCAAATGACAGACATGCAAAGGTTAATGGCTCAAAACGAATATGAAGCTGCTAGGCTACATGAGTTTCAGGCATGAGATTTCCATCAACGTCAAATCCAAGCCCATTTAGCCTTCCAAGGTAGGAACTACATACCTACCGAGCCAGCCAACTTCCTCCATGGACTGTAGATACAAGACCACCGTTTCCTACATACGATCCATTTCAAGCATACCAGGACACGTACAACGAACCATGGAACCCCTACTGGTATCCTCATCAACCATAGTTTTTCTTATTCTTATTTTCTTATTTTTATTTAATTTTTATAATTTGTAAAGTTTATATTCTTTAATATTTATTTTGATATTGTAATAGTTTATTAGTTTTCTAACATTTTCAATTTTAGATTTTAGATTTTTGAATGTGGGGTTATAAAACCAAACTTCAAAAATATGCATATATGTTTGTAGTTTATGTCATATACAAAGCAGGGTAAAACAGCGCATTTTCAAAGACTGGCATTAAGTTCAGCAAAAGCTACCAATTTTGATGACAAGACGAAAAACAAAAGTGATATAACAAATGAAGGAATGAACAAATGACGTGCACCATTTATTATTCAAACAAACAATCAACAAAATGTTTGAAAACTTTGGTAAAATTTTAATCATTTTCTACGCTAATCACCCTCAATAATTTAAATTGTTACTGATTTCTTGCAAATGAGGGCATTGCAAGATCTTAAGTGTGGGAAGGGATTAAATTCTTTCGGATTTTTAAAAGTTTAACTTATACACTTGGTTACCATTAAAAATACTAGTAACGCAGTAGTTGTATTAGAATCTAGTGCTCTCTGATAATAAAGAACAGCCCTAGTCTTATATACTGACTACCCAATTCTAGTAAAAATTTTCAAAATTTTCAATTACATGAATTCAAAATCATGTTTATATATATTTATGAACGATAAAACTAGGTAATAAAACCGAAATTATCGTTGCCTCAAAAAGGACATAAATTGAGAAACAACCTTAAATATTAGAATTCATTTAAAATGAAATGGAGGAGAATAAAAAGGCAAAGAAAAACATAAACAAAAGCTAAGTGTGGGAAGAATTACCAAGTTATTTAAAACATATATCACACATTTTTGTACAAGATTATTGCAGGTACTTTTGCTTTGGACTAAACTAATCAGTTTTACCCGGTTTAATGTAATATAAATATATGAGAAAGATGGATCTACACGATGAATCAATTCCATCATTATAGGAAGTAAAGTCTTCCGAAAAAGACACGCGCTTCTTGATTTAGGTCAAGAAGTTGTCGTCCAGACCAGCTGTAGGTTAACGAAAAATCTAGAAAAGTCATCTCTAAAATCAGCAGGAAATCCACGGACCTCAGCATCAAACAGGGTCACCATGTGGTCAGACTTATCCTAACCATGAGAGGATCTATCTCGTAAAATGGGGAGGGCGCCGTGCAAATTAGCTGGATAAGACTAATGAATCAGACCCCCAGAAAGGATAATCTCCTTAAAGATTAAAAATCATCTTTTAAGCCTGATATTACTCAATCCTTGAGATTGACCTTAAAGATTGAGAATTCAAACTCATGGAATTCAATGATATCTAAACTCGAGCTTGAACGAGAAAATATTTTGATCAAAACTAAAACCGATTTGTTTTCTGAAAAACCCATTTTCAATGCATTCATTACCATTGAACGTAAAATCCTAAGATTTCATCAGAATTCATTAGGTCACCTGAACCAAATCGGGTGTCAACCGTAAGAACGGTGGTTGCATAGCATGGTCGAAGACAGGACCTTGTGCCAGACCAAAAAACTATAGGGTGATCTTTACTATTGCTCCTACCAAGGATAGTAATTGCATCCGACACGTTGTGGACCATAATCATATGCATGTCATTAGACATCGCCTTAACAGTTGCTTGTTCATCGCTTTCCTTTACAACCGGATGGTCGTTTACCGAAAGGTAATATACGGGACAAGTAGACTGGATGTGTGCTTTCCTAATACAAGGTTAGCAAGTGGATGACACAAAACCGCAAGTTTTAAGCTAAAATTTTAAAAAATCTGAAACCCACAACCCACAAAAACAATTTTGCAAAACACCGGTGAAGGGTTATTCCGGAAAACCTGTCTAGGGTAAAACCTAGCTTGAATTTTCAAAAGATCAAATGTTTTCATAAAGATCCTATTTCCTAAAGGATCTAAATTTTTATAGTCATGTGGGACTGTAAACCACAACGTTACTATCATTGTTTATACCGCCATATCAAAATCACTGATGTATAAAGTGTGAAGAATAAAGAAGTGATTCTAGTATTTTTAATTCAAGACTATATTGCTTGAGGACAAGCAACGCTCAAGTGTGGGAATATTTGATAATGCTACAAACGAACATATATTTCATAGCATTATCCTTCCAGAAAGACAAGCTTTTAGTTGCAATTGTTCTATTTACAAGTGATATTCGTTTAAATAATAAAAGGTGAAGACAAAAGGCATAATTGACGATTTGAAGACGCAAATGACCAAAAAGCTCAAATGTACAAGATACAATTCAAGTGGTTCAATTTATTGATGATTAACGTCTAAAAATGACAAAAGTACAAGTCGCGAAATGCAAAGTACAAGATATCTCAGCGTACAGAAAGACGTTCGAAAATCCGGAAACGACACATGAACCAACTATCAACATACGACTCAACGGAGCTGAAAGTACAAGTCAACTATGCACGAGAATATAATATAATATTTAATTAAATACTTAAATATTATATTATATTTATATTATGTCGACAAGCTAGGATCCAAACTCGGTACCAGCTGGAAAAGGGAACTCCGCGATCGCGGAGCCCCAAGGCACAGAGACATCGCGATCGTGGAGCAGCCAGGATCAGAAATGCCTATAAAAGCAGTCGAGTTCTGCACAATTTAAACACCCCAGATACACCAGAGATTATTATCTCTTCTTCTTTCTCTAAATCTATACCTATATTTGTGTTATAATTTTAAGTTAAGATAATTTCAATAATAAGGTTATTGTAACAAATGTTTTAAGGTTTTGTAAGTCAAAACTCTGTCCGTGTAACACTACGCGATTTTTAATCGCTATAAGTTATGTTCAACCTTTTTATTTTAATGTCTCGTAACTAAGTTATTATTATGCTTATTTGAGCAGAAGTAATCGTGATGTTAGACTAAATATTAAAGGCCGGGTTATTGAACTTTGGACCATAATTATTGTTTGGACAAAGTCCGACACTTGTGGACATTGGACTATGGACTATTAATAGATGGGGGGTATTGTCTAATCGAGTGACAACTCATTAGAGTCTGTCGAACCTATCTTCAAATTAATTAATCTAAATAATTAATACTGATTATGGTTGTCCTATTTAGTGACGTTCATACGGAGTCTATTATAATCATTTGATTAATTATTCAGGTTGGGTAATTGAGTATTCAAACTGATCAAGTGGGTAAATTAATATTCATATCTAATTAAAACAGGGGCGGATTACATACAGTGATAACTGGTGTAATTATTGACAGAAGTGATAACTGCGTCACAGTTTAAATCCTTAATTAGTTGGACTATTTGACTTCGGGTATAAGGGTAATTTGACGAGGACACTCGCACTTTATATTTATGACCGATGGACTATTATGGGCAAAAGCCAGATAGACGTATCAAATAAACCAGGCCAAATAACAATTAACCCGGGATAATAATATATAAAACCAAAACGTCAAACATCATGATTACGGAAGTTTAAATAATCATAATACTTTTAATTCATATTTCATCGCTATTTTTATTTACTCTCAATTTATTTTATCGCAATTTATCTTTATCGCTAAAACTAAAATTTGACAAACCGGTCGTTAAACGGTAAAAACCCCCCTTTTATAATAATAATAATTATATATATATATTTATAGTTTATAAAATATAGCGTTAAACTCAACTAGCTCCCTGTGGAACGAACCGGACTTACTAAAAACTACACTACTCTACGATTAGGTACACTGCCTATAAGTGTGTAGCAAGGTTTAGGTTTATCCATTCATTAAATAATTAAATAACTTGTGTATATTGTAGCGTAATTAATAAGCATTTTTATATATACCTCGTTGCACATCAACCTCGTTATTAACAGTTCAATGAAAAAACTTTATAAACGAGTTCACGATGCTAGGATTAAGGGGAACTTTAAGTTATGTAACCGATTAGTATCCAATCTGTCATCGAAAGAAAAAGAGAAATTAGTTGATTTTGTGAAAATTACAAAAGAAACCGACCAATGGCTTAAAGCAAAAATTACAGATATGCAAGTTGATAATGGTCCGATGGAAGTTGACGATGAAGTTAATCACAATTTCAACACCACAGCTAACTAAGTGTGGGGAGATTCAAAAGTTTTAAAGATAATTTCATGCTATCTAGAAGTTAGATATTCTGTTTTCGTGTAGTTCTGAAAATGGAATCCGATTGATCTTTTCTACTAGCAGACCCTAAAGAACTAGTCCTCTCCCCCCATTCTGAATTTTTTGTTTTTAGGTTTTACAAGATGAAGCATGCATTTGATATCAGCCATGGTTTAATAAGCTTCAAAAGTAAGTTTTTATTTATTTTATGCTTTTAACCTTTTATTTTTAAACGCTAAATTGTCGCTATAAAGCATTAAATTGGTATTCATTAAAAATAGGTATAATAAACCGAAATTACTAATATCAAGACAAAAATTTAATCCATCACTGCGAAATTTACCGTTTATTCATAAGGTATAAATATCTTTAATCAATCAACTAAAAATATTTCAAAAATTCGTCAGGAGTAAAACTAGGTAATATAGTCGAAATTACTTTAAAGGAACGTATATTTTTAATATTTGATTGATTAAAGTGGGATAAAAGACCAAAAAGATTTTTATTTTTCCTTCTTTTTATAATTAATATATAACTATTTTATTTTAATATTTTATTATAGTATTTTAAAATTTATAAAATTTAATGTATAAAAATATTAAAAATATTTATACTTCGTTAATATGCATTTTAAATTTAAAGTTTTGTGTGATTTTAAAAACAAAATTTATTTTATTTCATTAAGTTAAAAATATGATTTCTAAAATTCGTCGTAAGTTAAACACTAGGTCTTGAACCGAAATTGCTTTACCCGAGGGAGGGGCGAAAAATTTTGTTATCATTATTTTTGATCTTATTGATATAACGTATGCCAAAAACATTAAAAAAAAACCAAAAATCTTTGTTTTTAAAACAATCGCTTTAAAATGACAAATTTTGAAATTTTGTTGAAGGACGAACTAGGTGAACGTACCGAAACTACCTCATCCTAAATACCAAGGAAAAACAAAATTTTAAAATTATTTATTTATTTATTTTAATTAAGTAAAGGTTTTATAAAAAAAAAAAAACCAGGCATCCCATAGGATCGCATGGGATTTGCACTGGTACCCCATGTGATCGCTTGGGGACCAATTTTTGGGCAGAATGATAAACTCGCCTGGTCTCTACTTCTGTCCCATAAAACTCACACACACACATATACGAACCCTCTATCAAACTCTCTCAAATTTCACCAATTTTCATCAAATTATTCCAAATTTATTGCTACAATCCGCTACAAAAATGCCTTTCCTTGGATTTGGGAAGAAAAAGGTAACGATTTCACCCCTAAACTCCTTAAATTCGGATTTTTAGTGATTATGAACAATTTTTACCTAATTTAAATTTGATGATTTCTAGCTTGTTTATAGTTAAATTGTTAGTATATATTGCTTGTATAACCTAGATTGATGCTGTTTGTCATGATTTGAAGCCTTAAACTTCAAAATTTTTAGAAATCTAGGGTTAGTGTTCTTGAGCAATTTGGGGCTTTTTGATATAAAGGGATTATGGCCGATTTTTGTTGTGAATTCATGCTAAATTAACTAATGTAACATGTTTAGGTTGTTGAATGATCCAAACTTTGATCCTAAACACGATTTTTGAGCAAGATTATTGACTTTTCTAGTAAAAAAATGCATGAACTAGATTATTTTGATCTAAATGCCATTTGAAACTTGTTTAAATTGCTATAATGATTATTTTGACATGTTTTAGAAGATGAATGCTTATAAACACCATATACATTTTCATATATGCTTATTTGAAAAAGTGTAGAAATGTTAAATTTATGAAAATGTGTATAGGTTCAATTGTGATTAAACATGTTTTTATAATTGTTTTAATTTGTTATTTTGTTAACACTAATGCATTATTTGGATGCACAAAATTTTGTGTCTAATGTGTTTTGTAGAGAAATACACATACCGATGGAGCTGGATCATCTTCAGGACAATACCAAGGTCCTGCAGAACAGCCAGAACAACAACCTGAACCACAACCAGAGCAACAATAAGAACATCAACATTTTGATCAACACGTACCATACTATGAGCCACACCCACAATTCTCTAATGATTACCGACAGTTTCAGCTGCATGAATTAATAGTTCACCCATTTGTTCATGAAGAGGAATTACACCCCAATTTGAGATTTGAACGATACTGGATAGATTATCCGAGGTACCAACGCAACAAACATAAGCTCTACACGAAGAATGTGGAAGTACCGAGGGTAATAGATTGGGAGCCTCTAGAGACGGTTCACCTAGCCGACCCGGTTAGGAATCTGCTGATCCAAAGGTATGGTAACTCTTTATTTCATGATTGGGAGCGGTTGTTTACCATACGTAGGCCGGTATATAAGGAGTGGTGCGTTGAATTGATGAGCACCATTGTAATTAATACTGAGGTATCTTTGTTAGACGATAGATCTTTTCTTAGATTTTTACTTGGAGGTAGGATGTACAGGATGTCCCTATTGGACATGTCTAGGGCTTTACTGATTTACACCCCTATTGATTTATTATCACCTGATTATACAGCTTTGATTTATGAAGGTGATAGGGTAGATAGAAATTTTGACGCTAACACCATTTGGAGGCGAATGTCAAAATTTATTGTGTTTAAGAGGGGTGGAAAACACTCCTATTTAGATATTGACAGGGCAGAGCTTCACATAATTCATAGGTTTTTAGCTAACTCTATTACACAACGGGGTAAAAATAAGGAAAAGATTACGTTGCATGATTTGTTTTACCTTAAGTGTATTAGAGACCCAAGAGGCTTTGTCAACATCCCCTATTGTGTTGGTTATTATTTGTCGAAGGTTGCAGACGGTATACAAGAAGGCGTCATAATAGGGGGTGGTATATTTGTCACTCTGATAGGAGAGTATTTGGGGGTTAATAGGTTCCAAGGCGTCCAATGATTCAGGTTGCAGAATAAACCGAACCTATAGGTCTTGCGGTTTATCAGGGGGCACAGGTATTGTCACGGAGACAGAATAGGGCAGTGCCATATTAGGGTAGCAGACCGCAGGTGGAAAGAGGCTCAGACAAGAAAATGGAGGAAGCAGCTGATATTAGGGAAGTTGTTCGAGATACTTATATTGATGTATATCAGCAGATAGATGAGGTGGAAATGAATGCCAAGATGCGGTATAATCAGTATGTACAGTGGAGAGCTGCAGATGAGTATGAGCATTCGAGGCAGCGACAGCATGATAGATGGAACGTTAATCAGCACCAAATCATGAACCATCTATCATACCAAGTACCACAGAACTACGTTCCAACTCAACCTGCATACTATCTACCATTTCAGACCGATATGAGACCACCCTACGTCGTTTATGACCCGAACCAAGCCTACCAGGACACTTATCACCAACAATGGAACCCGGAAGACAACATGAACTGGAATCCATATCCAGATTGATTATTTGTTCCATTGTTTATTATTTATGTTTCTAACATTTTATTTCTTTTTATGTTTAAACATTTGATATATTTTCTATTTTGTAGTATTTAAAACTTTTATTATTATTATGTTCATATTTTATATTTATAATTTGAAAGTGGGATTCTAAGTCCCATTTCAAATTATTGCATGTTTATATTTGTATTGTATGTATATTGTCAATTGTACACAACAGGGTAAAACAGCGCATTTTCAAAGACTGACATTAAGTTCAGCAAAAGCTACTAATTTTGATGACAAGACGAAAAACAAATGTGATGAAACAAATGACGGAATGAACAAATGATGTGCACCATTTATCATTCGAACAAACAATCAACAATATGTTTGAAAACTTTGGTAAAATTTTAATCATTTTCTACGCTAATCACCCTCATGAATTTAAATTTTTACCGATTTCTTGAAAATGAGGGCATTGCAAGATCTTAAGTGTGGGGAGAGATTAAATTCTTTCGGTTTAAACATATTATTAATACACTTAGTTTAATTGCCAAATTTTATGAAAATTTGAAAAATTTTCAAATTAAATAAATTCAAAATCATGTTTATACATATTTATGAATGATAAAATTAGGTGATAATACCGAAATTATCGTTGCCTCAAAAAGGACATAAATTGAGAAAAAACCTTAAATGCAAGAATTCATTTAAGAATGGAATAGACGAGAATAAAAAGGCAAAGAAAAACATAAATAAAAGCTAAGTGTGGGAAGAATTACCAAGTTATTTAAAACATATATCACACATTTTTGTACAAGATTATTGCAGGTACTTTTGCTTTGGACTAAACTAATCAGTTTTACCCGGTTTACTGTAATATAAATGAAAGAAAGATGGATCTACAAGATGAATCAATTCCATCATTATAGGAAGTAAAGTCTTCCGAAAAAGACACGCGCTTCTTGATTTAGGTCAAGAAGTTGTCGTCCAGACCAGATGTAGGTTGACGAAAAATCTAGAAAAGCCATCTCTAAAATCAGCAGGAAATCCACGGACCTCAGCATCAAACAGGGTCGCCAAGTGGTCAGACTTATCCTAACCATGAGAGAATCTGTCTCGTAAAATGGGGAGGGCGCCGTGCAAATTAGCTGGATAAGACTAATGAATCAGACCCCCAGAAAGGATAATCTCCTTAAAGATTAAAAAATCAGCTTTTAAGCCTGATATTACTCAATCCTTGAGATTGACCTTAAAGATTGAGAATTCAAACTCATGGAATTCAATGATATCTAAACTCGAGCTTGAACGAGAAAATATTTTGATCAAAACTAAAACCGATTTGTTTTCAGAAAAAACCCATTTTCAATGCGTTCATTACCATTAAACGTAAAATCCTAAGATTTCATCAGAATTCATTAGGTCACCTGAACCAAATCGGGTGTCAACCGTAAGAACGGTGGTTGCATAGCATGGTCGAAGACAGGACCTTGTGCCAGACTGAAAAACTATAGGGTGATCTTTACTATTGCTCCTACCAAGGATAGTAACTGCATCCGACACATTTTAGACCATAATCAAACGCATGTCATTAGACATCGCCTTAAAAGTTGCTTGTTCATCGCTTTCCTTTACAACTGGACGGTCGTTTACCGAAAGGTAATATACGGGACAAGTAGACTGGATGTGTGCTTTCCTAATACAAGGTTAGCAAGTGGGTGACACAAAATCACAAGTTTTGAGCTAAAATTTTAAAATCTGAAACCCACAACCCATAAAAACATTTTGCAAACACTGGTGAAGGGTTATTCCGGAAAACCTGTCTAGGGTAAAATCTAGCTTGAATTTTCAAAAGATCAAATGTTTTCATAAAGATCCAATTTCCTAAAGGATCTAAATTTTTATAGTCATGTGGGACTGTAAACCACAATGTTACTATCATTGTTCATACCGCTGTATAAAAATCACTGATGTATAAAGTGTGAAGAATAAAGAAGTAATTAGTGTGAAGATTCAAGTTCTATATTGCTTGAGGACAAGCAACGCTCAAGTGTGGGAATATTTGATAATGCTACAAACGAACATATATTTCATAGTATTATCCTTCCAGAAAGACAAGCTTTTAGTTGCAATTGTTCTATTTACAAGTAATATTCGTTTAAATAATAAAAGGTGAAGACAAAAGGCAGAATTGACGATTTGAAGACGCAAATGGCCAAAAAGCTAAAAAGTACAGGTTACAATCCAAGTGGTTCAAATTATTGATGAATAACGTCTAAATATTGATAAGAGTACAAGCTGCAGAACGTAAAGTACAAGATATCTCAGCGTACAAAAAGACGTTTGAAAATCCGGAACCGGGACTTAAACCGAGAACTAACGTACTACTCAACGGAGCTGAAATAACAAGTCAACTATGCACAAGAATATAATATAATATATATATATAATTAATATAAATTGTATATATATTATATATATTTAAATAATATGTCGACAAGCTAGTGTACAAAACAAAGTGAGCCGGAGCAGCCCTCCATGCGATCGCATGGGATTTGGGCATCACAGCCATGCGATCGCATGGACCCAAAACTCTGTCCAAGTCCTATAAATTGCAACAAATTCGGCCGAATTATACACTCCTTCTACACCAGAGATTTTTAATCTCTTCTTCTTTCTCTATTTCTATATCTATATTTGTGCTATAATTTTAATTTAACTTAATTTTAATAATAAGGGTATTGTAACAAATGTTTAAAGGTTTTGTAAGTCAAAACTCTGTCCGTGTAACACTACGCGATTAATACTCATTGTAAGTTATGTTTAACCTTTTTAATTTAATGTCTCGTAACTAAGTTATTATTATGCTTATTTGAGCCGAAGTAATCGTGATGTTAGACTAAATATTAAGACCGGGTTATTGAACTTTGGGCCATAATTAATGTTTGGACAAAGACCGACACTTGTGGATATTGGACTATGGACTATTAATAGATGAAGGGTATTGTCTAATCGAGTGACAACTCATTGGAATCTGTCGAACCTATCTTCAAATTAATTAGCCTAATAATTAATAATGATTATGGTTGTCCTATTTAGTGAAGTTCATACGGAGTCTATTATAATCATTTAATTAATTATTCGGGTTGGGTAATTGAGTATTCAAACTGATCAAGTGGGTAAATTAGTATTCATATCTAATTAAAACAGGGGTGGATTACATACAGTGATAACTGGTGTAATTGTTGACAGAAGTGATAACTGCGTCACAGTTTAAATCCTTAATTAGTTGGACTATTTGACTTCGAATATAAGGTTAATTTGACGAGGACACTCGCACTTTATATTTATGACCGATGGACTATTATGGGCAAAAGCCAGATAGACGTATCAAATAAACCAAGACAAAGAACAATTAACCTGGGGTAATAATATATAACCAAAACGTCAACCATCATGATTATGGAAGTTTAAATAAGCATAATACTTTTATTTCATATTTCATCGCTATTTTATTTACTCGCAATTTATTTTATCGCAATTTTCATTTATGCAAAAACTAAAAATTTGACAAACCGGTCGTTAAACGGTAAAAACCCCCCTTTTATAACAATAATAATACTATATTATATATAAACTTATATTATAAAATATATATAAACTTATGTTTTTATAGACACATAAAAGCTCCCTGTAGAACGAATCGGACTTACTAAAAACTACACTACTCTATGATTAGGTACACTGCCTATAAGTGTGTAGCAATGTTTATGTATATCCATTCTATAAATAAATAAATAACTTGTGTATATTGTAGCGTAATATATAGTATTTTAATACCCATTTTATATATACCTCGCGACACATCAGCTATAGTTTTATTGTAAACAATAATGTAATGTAGACTACGAGATTTCGTATTCAACACAGTATGAAAAGTATATGCTTAACTGTGGGCACTTGGTAACTAACTTAACAAAGTAATATAAATATCACCCCCTAAAAGTACACTTGGAGAGTGCGTAAGTTTACAAAGTATTAAACACCCGTTAAATGCTAGCGCGACTAGCCCGAGTGGGGATGTCAAACCCTATGGATCCAACTCTAAGATTCGCGTTCACCGGTTCATAAACCAATGACTAAACGTTACCGAGCTAAGGGGAAAATTTGTGCCGTTATGTCACCCACACATATATAAACTTAAAGTACTCGTGTCTAGTATGTAAAACATAAAAAGCGCATGTATTCTCAGTCCCAAAATAGTTAAAGTAAAAAGGGAGCTATAACTCACAGTGAATGTGCGGTAAAATCGATACGAAAATGTAAGTAGTAAGTCGGTCTGAAATGTTCTCAACCTAAGTCAAAGGTTACTAAGTCAGTAAATCGTCCCAAAAGGTTTAAAAGTACATAAGTTAAGTCCTAAGCATCATCATTATCATCATATGTAAAAGGTAAAGTAAGTGTTCAACAAGAATAGAGATCGAAACAAAGGGCTGACTTCGGATAGCTGCTACCACCTCTATACAAACTGAAATGACGCACGACCAGTGGCAAAGGCTTCGTTTGTGAGTCCTCTTGCCGTTGTCTAAAAATCAGACCTCAACTCAATGTAGTTTGATCGTGGCGTTAGTCAAACCGTGAGTGGGTCAGAATTTGTCAGCACGTCGTAAGAAAAACATAGTGTTTTGTCGGAGGCGTAATTCACAAACCGTGCAATGGATTGTGATGAGGCCTATATGAAAAATCATCACACAACCTGAGGAATTCAAATCTTAAACTTCTTGAACCTCCAGGTGTGCTGTTTTGATCAGAATGGGCTGATCAAGTTGTTATGAGCGTTTAGACACTTCCCGACTCAAGTAAGGTGCACTTTTATTGCATGTAAGCAATATAGCTTCACCCTTTTTGGTGTCTAAAGCTCTCATGTTGAAAAAGATTGCATCTTTATTACATGGAAGTAGTAAAGCTTCAACCTTTATAGTGTTTCAAGCTTCTAAGTCTACAAAGGTTGAACCTTTATCATATTTAGATGATAAAGACTCAAGCTTTATGTTCAAGTTTGCTCTTTTATCACATGTAGATGATAAAGACTCAAGCTTTATGTTCAAGTTTGCTTCTTTATCACATTTTGATGATAAATACTCAAGCTTTATGTTCAAATAGATGAAAGCTACTACCTTTTGCAACTAAGGTGCTAAAGATTGCATCTTTCTTCCATTTTCAAAATGATAACAAGTTTGTCATGGATCTTTAAGCTAGAAGCTTAGATCTTCATGTTTTAAGTGACCGTAAGCAAAAAAACTTAAATCTAACAAAGATTTATGAGCCCATAAGCTATAAAGCTTAGATCTAAACAAAATACATGAAACTCTAAGCTAGAAAGCTTGGATCTTTAAAGTTTTAAGAGATCTTAAGCTAGAAAGCTTAGATCTAATAATTTTTATGAGATCTCAAGCTAGAAAGCTTAGATCCTTGATGATGATGATTTTAAAATCAAAAAGTAATAAATAAAGTGAAGATAAGCATGAAAAAGCAAGAAAACTTACAAGCTTTTCAAGAAATTGAAAAGGAATGAAATTAGAGCTTAAACTTCCTTAAAGAAAAATTTGAAACTTGAAAAATGATGGAAATAATGATGAGAGTGTGGTTTAGGCCAAAATTTATAAGGGGTGGGAGGGGTTTGTGGTGTTGGTGAATGGACAAGAATGTTGGGAATCTAGTACACATGTAGTGGCAACTTTTACTTTTTGGTTTGTGGATTGCTTTATGCTTAAAAGGCTTAATTTTAATGGGTTAGCCATGTTCCATCTAGTTCACTAATTAAATTAGGTTGGGCCATGAAATAAATAATACTTGTAGTCCAAATAAAATGCTAAGTCCAAGTAGTGAGCTAGTGTGCACAAGTAATTAATTAAAATCTATTAAAATAATAATTAATTAATTAATTATCACTAATAAATAATAAATAAAAATAATAATAATATTTCAATTATTATTAAATTAAATTGTAAGTCATCCAAATATCTAAGTCCTTCCGGCCAGTGATGCTAACGGTCGAATCCATTCAGAATTAGATTAAAGTAGGCCATTCAAGTAAGTACGCGTTTCTGAAATATCGCGAATTATTTCTAAATATGTCGTAAGCTCAGAAAATATTCAAGATGACAGAAGTATATACGCACATAATATAAATTACACATATACGAATGCAAGTCGAAAAAGTTGGGTCATTACATATATATATATATATATATATATATATATATATATATATATATATATATATATATATATATAGTTTCAAGTTATTTAGTAAACAATAGTAGAATTCGTTTTAATGATTTAATTGATATTTAGATATGCTAATTAGTACGTTTGAGAAGTTAAAACAAACGTTAGCGCGTAAATGAATTATATCAATTTAAGTTTCAAAGTGTAAACGTTATGTGATATAACAATTTCTAATATTTAAATGATTTTAAATTATATATAAGGAACTTTGAAACATAATTAGTTTTGAAAAACTAAATATTATATTATTAAATAAATATTTCAAATATATATATAATATGTACAAATTTATGCTTTTAAATGAAAAAATATATATATTTTACAAGGTGATAAAATAAAATATTAATTTAGTCATAGAACGATTTGATTTAAAATATTATTATTATTATATATATATTAATAAATAATGAGACAATAATTTAAAGAAGCAAATGACCAAAACACTCAAATGTATACATAACATTTCATGTAATATAAATTATTGGCGAATAAGTCTAATTATTGATAAAGGTACACGTCGCGAAACGTAAAGTACAAGTTTTCTCAGCGTACGGAAGAACGTTCGAAAACCCGAAACTGGGACATAAGTCGGGCGTCAACGTACAAGTCATCGGAACAAAAATTAGAAGTTAACTATTCACGTGAATATAATATAATATATAATTAATTATATAAATTAAATATATTATATATTAAATAATAATATAAACTGTCGGCAGCCCATGTGTTAAATGAACTGGAGCTGGAATCCTATGCCATGCGATCGCATGGCCAATAGGTGAGACGACCCGTCCTAATCCACCTGGACGAAGTCTTCAACAGCTGGTCCCATTGCGAGGTACTGACCTCTTGTGACGACCCGGAAATTCCTGACCAAATTTAAACTCAATATTTAAATGAATTAATGTTTTTGACACGATAAGCAAAGTCTGTTAAGTTGAAATTAAAAAAAAATTGGAACTGTGTTCATGTAACCTTCGACTTTTCTTGACGATTCACGAACCACTATTTGTAAATAAGTTATGTATATAAATATATGTATATATTTGAGATTGATATTTACATATATATAAATATTTCCAACATGTTAAGAAATCAAACTTGTTAAGACTTGATTAATTGAAACGGATTTTATGTAAACGTTTGACCACCCAGTTTGTCCGACGATTCACGAACGTTAAAACTTGTAAAAACGACATGATGATATATATATATGAGCATATGTATATATTTAACATGATACAATGATAAGTAAGTATCTCATTAAGCATATTAACAATGGGTTATATACATAAAACGAGACTACTAACTTAAGGGTTTCAAAACAATATATATATATGTAACGATTAACGACGAAATAACGACTTAATTAAAATGTATATATATGTAATGTATTAAGAAGTATTAATACACATTTGAAAGACTTAAAGACATGTATCAAAATACTTATACTTAACAAAGATAGTTATAATCGTATTCCCATTCATTTTCATCAAGAATTTTACTCGTATTCATACGGTATTTTCAGACGTATAATACCCAGTTTCTAGATGTATGTACTATTGGTATATACACTCAAATGATCAGCTCTTAGCAGCCCTCAATTAGTCAACAAACATGTGGAACCAACCATTAGACAACTATCATGACTTATGAGCAAGAAAACAAAACAAGAACTCCTTTTAACCCCACTCATCACTCACCACTCACCATTCACTTCATTTCACTTTCCATTTTCTTTCTAATTCTCTCTTAAAACACACACACCCCCTCAAGAATGAAATTTTCAATAAACTAATCATCATCTTCATCAAAAAATAATTCAAGAATCAAGCTATAATCATCATAGGAAGAACACTTCAAGAACACTTCGAAAATCCTTTCAAGTTTGCAAGATTACTTTCAATCTTTCTAGTCCATTCCAAGTAATCATCTAAGATCAAGAAACTCTTATTATTTACAGTAGGTTATCATTCTAAATCAAGGTAATATTCATATTCAAGCTTTGATTTGATTTCTATAAACATAACTATCTTAAGTCAAGTAGTAATCTTACTTGAACTTGTTTTCTTTCCATGATTCTACTTCAAGAACTTCCAAGCCATCAAAGATCCTTTGAAGCTCAAGATCATTTCTCATAATTTATAGTAGGTTTACCTACTATACTTGAGGTAGTAATGATGTTCATAACAACATTCGATTCATACTTATATAACTATCTTATTCGAAGAAAATAACTTATAATCACTAGAATATAGTTTAGTTAATTCTAAACTTGTTCGCAAACAAAATTAATCCTTCTAACTTGACTTTTAAAAACAACTAAACACATGTTTTATATCTATATGATATGCTAACTTAAGGATTTAAAACTAGAAAATACGAAGAACACCGTAAAACTGGACATACGCCGTCATAGTAAAACCGAGGGTTGTTTCGGGTTGGATAATTAAAAACTATCTTAAACTTTAAATTTAAAGTTGGTTTTCTGGGAAAATGTTATTTCATATGAACATAATAATATATCTAAAAATGGTGGGTAAACTCAAAGTAGAAACATGGTTTTTTTTCAAAATGGTCATCAAGGTGTCGTTCTTTTGACAGATATGACTACTCTTTATAAATAGACTTGTAACCTGTAACTCCGACTATAAACCACCACTTTTTTAGTTTAGTTCTATAAATTAGAGTTCATTACAAAACCATAGCAATTTGATTCACTCAAAACCAATTTGTAACGAAGAAGTTATGGGCAAAACAATATTGGTTAAAAATGGCTAAAATGACTACGGGATTGTTTTTATAAAATCTATACTAACCATATCCTAGCTAACTTTTTCTGTATTATACATGTATTTATATATGTCTTGACTATTTTCCTTATACTATACTAGTCTTGGTTAATCCCGAGACAATATACAATACCTCAGATAAATCGTAAGACACGTGTACACAATACGTCGAGATTACTTCAAAGACAATAGTTGTACAATGGGTCGTGATTGAGTCTTAGACAATACATATACAATACGTCAGATAAATCGTAAGACACATGTACATAATACGTCGAGATTACTTCAAAGACAATAGTTGTACAATGGGTCGTGATTGAGTCTTAGACAATACATATACAATACGTCAGATAAATCGTAAGACACATGTAAACAATACGTCGAGATTACTTCAAAGATAATAGTTGTACAATGGGTCGTGATTGAGTCTTAGACAATACATATACAATACATCAGATAAATCGTAAGACACATGTACACAATATGTCGAGATTACTTCAAAGACAATAGTTGTAGAATGGGTCGTGATTGAGTCTTAGACAATACGTTTTGATTAAATTCCAGGGTGATATATATTGATATATTGGACTATATATATGGACTACTAACATTGGACTGCTAACATTGGACTACTAACGTTGGACTGCTAACTTGACAACTTAAATCATCAACACGTAAATAAAAAATATGATGTGAATATATTTCTATCATACTTTGATATATATGTATATAATTGTTATCGGTTCGTGAATCGATCCATGGCCAAGTCTGATTTTCAACGAATTGAAAATCTGTGCAAGTGAGTTTATAGATCCCTTTTTAATTGCTTTTGCAATCTATAATTTTGGGCTGAGAATACATGCACTTTATTATAAACGCAATGGACACAAGTACATACTAAATTCTACACTGAGTTTGAACCAAAAATCCCTTAGCTTTGGTAACTAGTAGCTACCGGTTATAAGAACCGGTGGGCGCGAATAGTTGTATATGGATCCATAGGGCTTGACATCCCCGTCCGTTCCAGGTATAGAGACCCTAGCCTGAACTATAAAGCGGACGTATGCTATTTGAGTTTAGTACACGTTGGTTTGCGTGTATTGTACATGTTGGTTGCATGTATATTAAAACAGGGGTACTTATTATATATATGTTAAGTTTAGTTACCAGGATGCTCAATTTCGTAGAATATTTTGATAAACGATTTGTATGAAACAACTGTAATCTTGTGGTCTACCTTTATATACAGATAATGCGCAATATTAAAACTATGAACTCACTAACCTTTGTGTTGACACTTTTAGCATGTTTATTCTCAGGTCCCTAGAAGTCTTCCGCTGTTTGCTTATATGATATACAAGTTATGTGCATGGAGTCATACATGCTTTATTCGAGAAAACTTTGCATTCACAAAATCATTACTATGTATCTCATTTTGACTGCATTGTCAACGGATGTATTATTGTAAACTATTATTTACGGTGATTGTCTATATGTAGAAATCATCAGATGTCAGAAACCTTGGATTTAGATATTCTTTTATGGTGTGCCTTTTCTAAAGAATGCAATGTTTACAAAACGTATCATGTAGAGGTCAATACCTCGCAATGAAATCGGTGAATGATGTACTGCGTCTAAAGGGATTTGGATGGGTCATCACAGTTGGTATTAGAGCGTTGGTCTTAGCAAACCAGGTCTTGCATTAGTGTGTCTAACTGATAGTTGTTATGATGCATTAGTAAGTCTGGACTTCGACCGTGTCTGCATGTCAAAAAGTTTTGCTTATCATTTCTTGTCGAAAATAACCTGTTTATCATTCTTAAGTCTAGACACATCTTACTGCATTTATTGCATAGATAGTGTATAGATAAATTCATATCTTAGCATATCTGATACTGTAACCTTTGTCTGACAGCTTTGAAAATTCCTCCGTAATTTGCGGGATCCTTTGTACTCTATATAGGTATTGTATGCAAATAGAATATCATCCGATATCCGAAAATTGTTTCATTTCAAAAATCCTTTATCTAACCGTGTAAGATGAATCCTGCAACTAGTTCAAGTTCCTCAGATTCCTACAGCTATTCCGATATGGATTTCTACCTGAGCTCCGAAAGTAGTGTAACTGGAATGGACCAACCAATCAGCCATCACCAATTCTGGATGAATTGGGGATGGGTTCGTAGTCGACTTAATCAGTGGAGACAAGAAGAAGGCGATCCCTTCCATCCACCAAATTTCCCTCTTGGCAAAGAACCTGAAGCACTTACCGGCGAACCTGTTCGAAACACCATCTTCACCCTCATTTCCAGAATAGCTCGCAACGATTACGTCATATCTACTATTCTAAACCTTATTCATCCGCTCCTTCCGACCGTCCATTATCCCGGAGTAATAGAAGAAGTCAACGAACTTCGCGATCGAGTAATCAATCTGGAGAATATGGTGCACAACTTACAAGCACCGGCAACACCACCGGCATCACCAGTACCCCCATCAACAGCACCTGTATCACCAGCAGTCTCACCATCATCAGCAATGCATGCAGTACCACAAGCTCCACAAGTTCCATAACCACCTCAGATATCAACACATCAATCACCAATAAGAATATTATACTATCGAGTTATGAAATATTAACTCATTCTTTCCAAAGAATTTATATATATATATTTTATATATGAATTTTGAAATCATATTATATCTTTTCATACTAATCTGATACGTGTGAATTTTGAAGGGTAAATACTACTCGATTAATTCACATTACTAAAATGCCATGATATACATCCTTCGTTAACAACCTAAATCTCTGCATCACCTCAAAAAATTCTATTCCCTAATAAACCAAGTGTATTATTCAATTATAAGTTTGGTTTTACACTTTCATTTTAGATGTACCTGAAACTTTTTAGAAAATATCATTCGTACCTTACGAAGTTCACAAGAATTTCACGAACACCAACATCTTCCACCGAGAAATATTTAAGTTCACAAGTAATATGTTACACTGTACACTCTTCAATTATTTGATATTCATTATCTATACTCACTACTTTCACAACGATATACATTCTTCCATAGAAATCAGAACAACCATTTTCATTCAGATTCAATTACATATTCTGATTTTTGACAGATCAGAATCCAAGACATAACAGATGACATCACTCTTAGATTCTTACACCTATCAAAACCATACTTTGAATTCAAAACTGTACTAGAACATCACTCTTATTCATAAAACCCAGAAATATATTCAAAATCCTAAATGAATTCATTTTAAACATCACATGTATATCAACGATTACAACCTACATTCAAACCCTTCATGATTTTTTTTAAAACACCTCAACTATTGGAGTAGTGTTGGGAATTGAAGCATGAGTTAGTATAATATAATGATGCCTGATCAACGTGGTTATATTACAGTAAGTCATGCTGAGTTTCTAATGGAACATGATGATTCACAGTTTATACCGTCATCATGTGCCATGTTACATGATTCTTTCATTCTATTTAACCTCTAAACATATCAAGAACATATTTTCTTGATAGTTCTATCTTTTCCGTAACACCGGTATTTTACCAAATTAAATCGTGCTATTATAATTCCTTTCTGCTTAAAACATTAGTTATGTTCATTAGAAATTTCGTACCTACAAATCGAGACGTCTTGATCACTTTACTTAAAGTCGAGAAGAAAAGCATGGAGCTCCGATATATATAAGGAAAATATAAAGCTCGATAACAAAACAAAAATTACAAACCGTGTATATCAATGTGTATAGCAATATAAAGATACGGGAGAATGATAAATACAACAATCCCTAGAGCATAATAGAAGTAAACAGATTCCTCCGGTGGGAGCTGGAAAAGAAGGATAATGGTGGCGAACTTCAATATTAAGTCAAGAACTAGAACTGGATTGAGCATTTTCACAATCTTTTGGATGTATGAATTGAGGAAGAAAGTATATGGATGGTGAAAATAATGAGACGGAAGAGGTCAATTTATAGGGGTAATATCAGGCAAAGCAATCGAGGTAGGTTACCACATTTAATTAAAGAGGATCCTAATTTCCTTAAATCCCGAAAAATCAAATCTGAGATAGATTACGAAGATTTTCTTTACATTCCTTGAAACCCGAAAATCAACTGTGACTACGTCAAAAGTTAAGACGAAACTTTATTTTTCTCAATTTCATCTTTTACGATAGCTTCATTCATACTCTTCGCGTAATCGAATTGTTTTATCCATATTTTTCCAAAGATGAAAAACTCTATATTTATTGAACTCATGCTATTCATAAACGGAACTCGACTCATTCAAGGTATTCAAAATACTCCATTAATCCATTTTATTATATTCTTTTGATGATGATTTTATGAACAATCGAATTCATGATGAGAATTCAAGTTATATCATATTCCTTGATACGAGAATATTCTGGTTTTCGTTATTAACTTTCCTTAACCAAATTTCGGGACGAAATTTCTTTAACGGGTAGGTACTGTGACGACCCGGAAATTTCTGACCAAATTTAAACTCACTCTTTAAATGAATTCATGTTTCTGATACGATAAGCAAAGTCTGTTAAGTTGAAATTAAAAAAAAATTGGAACTGTGTTCATGTAACCTTTGACTTTTCCGGACGATTCACGAACCACTATTTGTAAATAAGTTATGTATATAAATATATGTATATATTTGAGATTGATATTTACATATATATAAATGTTTCCAACTTGTTAAGAAATCAAACTTGTTAAGACTTGATTAATTGAAACGGATTTTATGTAAACGTTTGACCACCCAGTTTGTTCGACGATTCACGAACGTTAAAACTTGTAAAAATGACATGATGATATATATATGGACATATGTATATATTTAACATGATACAATGATAAGTAAGTATCTCATTTACCATATTAACAATGGGTTATATACATAAAACGAGACTACTAACTTAAGGGTTTAGAAACAATATATATATGTAACGATTAACGACGAAATAATGACTTAATTAAAATGTATATATATGTAATGTATTAAGAAGTATTAATACACATTTGAAAGACTTAAAGACATGTATCAAAATACTTATACTTAACAAAGATAGTTATAATCATATTCCCATTCGTTTTCATCAAGAATTTTACTCGTATTCATACGGTATTTTCAGCCGTATAATACCCAACTTCTAGATGTATGTACTATTGGTATATATACTCAAATGATCAGCTCTTAGCAGCCCTCAATTAGTCAATAAATATGTGGAACCAACTATTAGACAACTATCATGAATTATGAGCAAGAAAACAAAACAAGAACTCCTTTTAACCCCACTCATCACTCACCACTCACCATTCACTTCATTTCACTTCCCATTTTGTTTCTAATTCTCTCTCAAAACACACACACCCCCTCAAGAACGAAATTTTCAGTAAACTAATCATCATCTTCATCAAAAAATACTTCAATAATCAAGCTATAATCATCATAGGAGGAACACTTCAAGAACACTTCGAAAATCCTTTCAAGTTTGCAAGATTACTTTCAATCTTTCTAGTCCATTCCAAGTAATCATCTAAGATCCATAAACTCTTATTATTTACAGTAGGTTATTGATAAGGCTAAAAAGGAACATATATTTCATAGCAAAATCCCCCAAGAAAGACAAGATTTTAGTTGCAATTGTTCCATTTTCGAGTAATATTCGTTTATTTTAAATAAGTGCGAAGACAAAAGGCGAAAACGAAGATTTGAAGACGCAAAGGTCCAAAAAGCTCAAAAGTACAAGATACAATCAAAAAGGTTCAAATTATTGATGAAGAACGTCTAAAAATGACAAGAGTACAAGTTACAAAACGCAAAGTACACGATATAAAATTGTACGAAAGGACGTTCGAAAATCCGGAACCAGGACATGAACCAACTCTCAACGCTCGACGCAACGGTGTAAAAATTACGAGTCAACTATGCACAAGAATAAAATATAATATTTAAATAATTCATAATAAGAATAATATTAAATAATAAAAAGTTGTTAATTGAGCATAGTTCAGGGGTCGTAAATGAAAATTCAATTTCTAATTTCGCCTATAAAAGGCTATGTAACGATCAATTGAAATATACATTTTTCTATCCTAAATCTATATATCGATCCATCTATCTATTATCAATATCTATATTCTATATCTCTATCATAATGTTAACTTAATAAGATATAACAATAATCTTAATTTTAATTTTAAATTATGATAATAATAAGATTTATGATAGAGATCGTTTGAGTGTGTAAGTCGAAATTCTGTCCGTGTAACGCTACGCTATTTTTAATCATTGTAAGTTATGTTCAACCTTTTTACATTAATGTCTCGTAGCTAAGTTATTATTATGCTTATTTAAAACGAAGTAATCATGATGTTGGGCTAATTACTAAAATTGGGTAATTGGGCTTTGTACCATAATTGGGGTTTGGACAAAAGAACGACACTTGTGGAAATTGGACTATTGACTATTAATAGATGGGGGGTATTGTCTAATTGAGTGACAACTCATTGGAGTCTGTCGAACCTATCTTCAAATTAATTAACCTAATAATTAATAATGATTATGGTTGTCCTATTTAGTGACGTTCATATGGAATCTGTTATAATCATTTAATTAATCAATTGGGTTGGGTAATTGATTATTCATTCTGATCAAGTGGATGAATTAATATTCATATTCATAAACTAATTAAAACAGGGGTGGATTACATACAGTGATAACTGGTGTAATTGTTGACAGAAGTGATAACTGCGTCACAGTTTAAATCCTTAATCAGTTGGAATATTTGACTTCGGGTATAAGGGTAATTTGACGAGGATACTCGCACTTTATATTTATGACCGATGGACTATTATGGACAAAAACCAGATAGACGTATCAAATAAACCAGGACAAAGGACAATTAACCCATGGTAATAAATTAAAATCAACACGTCAAACATCATGATTACGGAAGTTTAAATAAGCATAATTCTTTTATTATATTTCTCATCGTATCTTTATTTACTGTCATTTTATTATTCGCAATTTTATTTACTGTCATTTTATTTATTGTCATTATTTTACGCACTTTAATTATCGTCATTTATCTTTACGCTTAAAATATAGAATCGACAAACCGGTCATTAAACGGTAAAACCCCTCTTTTATAATAATATTACTACTTATATAATTATATATATTTTGTATAAATATAGTTAAAAATATAGTAAGTATCACCAGCTCCCTGTGGAACGAACCGGACTTACTAAAAACTACACTACTCTACGATTAGGTACACTGCCTATAGTGTTGTAGCAAGGTTTAGGTATATCCCATCCGTAAATTAATAAAACTTATGTCATATTTTGTAGTATTTTGTATTAAAAATAATACTATTTCGTACCCTCACGCTACAACATCAAGTTTTTGGCGCCGCTGCCGGGGAGCGCTAAAACGCTATATTTTTAATTATAATAATATTGAAATAAAATATAATAATATAATAATATTTTAGAATCAAAATTTGATACGTAAAGTTTTAAAAAGTCGTATTTATTAAATACTTCAGGGGTATATTATGTAACTTGTAATTAATAATTTCTATCATATCGCTTTCATGTGAATAGTAAATTAATTAATTTCTTTTTATTTACTATTCATGAATAGTAAATGAATTTAAAAAAAAAAAAACGTAAAAAAAAAAACGAAAACGTAAAAAAAAAAAAAAAAAACGTAAAAAAAAATATATATATATATTTTTTTAAGATTTTGTCTATAAAAAAAAAAAAACGTTTTTTTTAGTTTTATTACCTTTAGATTTTTAGACTATAGTCGCAACTTTTAGTATTAAGTTTAGTTTTGCCATAGTTATTTTTACTTCTAGAATTTTTAGGCTTTGCCGTAAAATCCCTTAAGTGCTTATTCCTTAGACTAAGTTTTAGGTGCTTTAGAATTTTGCGACGCCGTTTTTCGCGCTACTTTCTTATTTTTATTTTTCGACGCCTATTTTTCGACCTTTTATTTTTCGACCTTTTTCGACGCGCAATTTTTTTCTTTCTTATTTCTCGCTATTCTAGTTTTAGGATAAGATTTTTATTCTACTTCTTATCTAAATTTCTTAAAATTACGAAAATTTATTTTAAGTGGTTAAATTGATAGACATCAAAATTTTCTGGTTCGTAGTAATAGTTGGATTTGTACGTGGACCGGGTTATTGGAGCCAAACAGTACTCAATTATATTGAGACCAAACGAATCCTGCCCCTCTGCTGCATCTTTTGGCTATTCGAAACGTGGGCAAAATCAGAAAAGTCTATTAATTGGATAACTTATATAATTTTTCTTTCCTTTTAAAAACTAATAGGATATTCAGTGAATGCACCGAGTAAAACGTTCACCACCTTTCATACGTTCACCACCTGTAACTCGATCAAGACATCTAGCAAATATTGTCGCCGTTGATTTTTCTTTAGAATCGTCATCTAGTCGAACAAGAACTCCAACTCAAATTTCCGATAATCCATCTTTTGAACCCGACTTCACAATTAAGAACCCGGAGCATATTCAAGGACAATTCCAAGATCTTGAACCACTAATTATTCCTCCTGAGCCACAAACCATTAAATCAGAATCCTCTAGTGATTCGTATTCAACAAATTCAATTATGGAAGTAACGGAACCTCTAAGTATGGAAGATCGAATGAGAGCCACACGCACGGGCCAAGGTCACGCCATTATTAAGCCAGAAGTTAATGCGCCAGATTATGAAATCAAAGGACAAATTCTACACATGGTAACTAACCAATGCCAATTCAGTGGTGCACCGAATGAAGATCCTAACGAACACCTTCGTACGTTTAAAAGAATTTGTACACTATTCAAAATCCGAGAAGTGGAAGATGAGCAGATCTATCTCATGTTGTTTTCCTGGACTTTAAAGGGAGAAGCCAAAGATTGGTTAGAATCGTTACCTGAAGGGGCGATTGATACATGGGATGTTTTAGTTGAAAAATTTCTTAAACAATTCTTTCCGGCATCTAAAGCCGTGAGACTTCAAGGAGAAATTGTTACGTTCACGCAAAAGCCAAATGAAACATTATATGAGGCGTGGACAAGATTCGGAAGGATGTTGAGAGGATGTCCTCAACACGGATTAGATACTTTTCAAATAGTGCAAATCTTCTATAAAGGCGTAGACATCGCTACAAGAAAAGACATCGACATAACAGCTGGTGGTTCCATTATGAAGAAAACCGCAACTGAAGCTTACAAAATTATTGATAACATAGCCTCCCACTCTCATGAGTGGCACCAAGAGAAAGATATATATCGTTCATCTAAAGCGGCTAGAGCCGATTCTAGCCATAAATTTGATTCCGTTTCCGCAAAAATAGATGCTTTCGAGAGACGAATGGAAAAGATGAATAAAGATACTCACGCAATACGAATTAGTTGTGAGCAATGCGGTGGACCACACTTAATGAAAGACTGTCACATTGAACAAACGATGGAACAACGTGAGAATGTTGTCTACATGAACCAAAGGCTGGAAAATAGTTATCAGAATAATTATCAACCGCCAAGGCCAAACTTCAATCGAAATCAAAACATTCTTTACAATCCAAAAGGACCCGACAATAACTCATATAACTAACAAGGTCCGAATAACCAACCAACTCAAAACAACACTTTCAATCAACAAAGACCTGGCTTGTATAAACCACCACAACAAACCGACGAGAAGAAGTCAAATCTGGAAGAAGTGGTATTTAAGCTAGTTGAATCTCAAACACAATTTATTGAAACTCAAACCCAAACGAATGAGAGGTTTGATCAGTCATTTAGAACTCAACAAGCTTCCATTTTGAATCTAGAAAAACAAGTAGGTACTCTTGTTAGATTGATGAGTGAAAGGGAACAAGGAAAGCTACCGAGTAATAATGAAGTAAATCCTCAGAATGAAAATGTTAACATGATATCAACAAATTCTGAAAAACCAATACCAGAAGATGGGAAAGTTTTAGATGTAAGTAACAATGAAGAAGTTACACCACCACCACCACCCGAGTATGTAAAGCCAGTGGTGGCACCATACAGACCACCCATCCCGTTTCCAAGAAAAGGAGTTGAGTATGAGCAAGTAATAGGTAATAAAGTTTGTGATACCTCTGGAAAGAAGAAGAAGAAGAATAAAAAAATGCAAGAAACAAAAACAGTAGAAGTAAACCCGGTGAAGACAGTTCCACCAAAACCTCCTCCTAGGATAGGTGATCCGGGTGAATTTATTGTTCCTTGTCTACTTAGTGATTGTGTCATGTATGATGCACTAGCAGATTTAGGTGCAAGTGTAAGTGTTATGCCTCTTTCATTATATAAGAGATTAGGAGTAGGTAAGTTAAGTCCAACGGATATGAGTGTTCGACTCTTTGATCAAACCATTAAACACCCAGTTGGAATTGCTGACAACCTACCCATTCAAGTAGGTAATTTAACCTTTCTAGTCGAATTCATTGTCATTAACATAGAAGAGGACTCAAACATTCCTCTAATTTTAGGTCGACCATTCTTAGCGTCCACCAAGGTGTTATTTGATGTAGGAAATGGTAGAATGACACTTAGTAGTGGTGACAAATCGATCACCTTTATGATTCGAAAGACTAAATCTCCACCAACCAAAACCGTTGAACCAGCAAAAACGATTGGTAAGAACCATGTTGTTTTACCAACTCCAACGGTAATACTTAGCAATAATGAAACGCCTAAGTGTGGGGAAAATGAAGTAACACCTAATGATGACATGATAACAAAGAACCCCGTTGTTGATACGAAATTAAATGATCCCGTTATTAATAGTTCAATGAAGAAACTTATTAAACGGATTCGCGATGCTAAAACCAAGGGGAACTTTAAGTTATGTAACCGGTTAGTATTCAATCTATCACCTAAAGAAAAGGAGAAACTAGTTGAAATTGTGGATATTACACAGGAATCCGACCAATGGCTTAAAGAAAAAGTCACGGATATGCAAGTTGATTATGGACCAAGAGAAATTAACGATGAAGTTAATCACAATTTTGACACCACAGCTACCTAAGTGTGGGGAGATTCAAATGTTCTAAAAAAGAAAATGCTGTCTAGAGTTAGTTGTTCTGTTCTCGTGTAGTTCCGAGAATGGAATCAGATTGGTCTTTTCCGCTAGCAGACACTAAAGAACTAGTTTTCTTCCCCCATTCTGAATTTTTGTTTTTTTTAGGTTTTATATAAAATTAATATGCTTTTTAAATTTAAGTTTTGTGTTTTTTTTTTTTTAAAAAAACAAAAATTTACTTTATTTCATTAAGTTGAAAAAAAATGATTTCTAAAATTCGTCTTGAGTTGAAGACTAGGTCGTTGAGCCGAAATTACTTTACCCGAGGGCGGGGCGAAAAATTTTGTCATCATTATTTTTAATTTTATTGATTTAAAGTATGCAAAAAAAAAATATATATATATATATTTGATTTTATAAATTTTTGAACGTGGGGTAATAAACCCAACTTTAAAAATATGTATATATGTTTGTATTTTATGTTATGTACACAACAGGGTAAAACAGCGCACTTTCAAAGACTGTCATGAAGTTCAGCAAAAGCTACTGATTTTGACAAGACGCAAAAAATCAAATGTGAAATAACAATATGTTTGCAAACTCGGTATTTTTAATCACTTTTCTACGCTAATCACCCTCATGAATTTATAATTGTAGTCTGATTTCATGCAAATGAGGGCATTGCATGATCTCAAGTGTGGGGAAGGGTTATAAATTCTCTCGGGTTTATACTTAGTTTATTTGCCAAATTTTGTGAAAATTTGAAAAATTTTCAATTAAATGAACTCAAAATCATGTTTATACATATTTATGAACGATGAAAACTAGGTGATAATACCGAAATTATCGTTACCTCGAAAAGGACATAAATTGAGAAACACCCTAAAACGCTTGAATTCATTTAAAATGAAATAGAAGAAAATAAAAAGGCAAAGAAAGAAACTAAGTGTGGGAAGAATGTACCAAGTTATTCAATTTAAAACATATATCACATATTTTTGTACAAGATTATTGCAGGTACTTTTGCTTTGGACGATACTAATCAGTTTTACCCGGTTTACTGTAATACATTTGAAAGAAAGATGGATCTACACGATGAATCAATTCCATCATTTGAAGGAAGTAAAGTCTTCCGAAAAAGACACGCGCTTCTTGATTTAGGTCATGAAGTTGTCGTCCAGACCAGCTGTAGGTTGACGAAAAATCTAGAAAAGTCATCACTAAAATCGGCTGGAAATCCACGGACCTCAACATCAAACAGGGTCGCCAAGTGGTCAGATTTATCCTAACCATGAGAAGGATTTATCTCGTACAATGGGGAGTCACCGTGCAAATTAGCTTGATAAGACTAATGAATCAGATCCCCAGAAAGTATAATCTCCTTAAAGATTAAAAATCAGCTTTTAAGCCTGATATTACTCAATCCTTGAGATTGACTTTAAAGATTGAGAATTATAAACTCATGGAATTCAATGATATCTAAACTCGAGCTTGAACGAGAAAATATTTTGATCAAAAATACAAACCGATTTGTTTTCTGAAAACCCATTTTCAATGCGTTCATTACCATTGAACGTAAAATCCTAGGAATTCACCTGGAATTCATTAGGTCACCTGAACCAAATCGGGTGTCAATCGTAAGAACGGTGGTTGCATAGCATGGTCGGAGACAGGACCTTGTGCCAGACCAAAAAATCATAGGATGATCTTTACTATCGCTCCTACCAAGGATAGTTCTAGCATCCGACACGTTAAAAGACCATAACCAAAAGCATGTCATTAGACATTGCCTTAACAGTTTCTTGTTCATCGCTTTCCTTTACAACCGGACGGTAGTTTGCCGAAAGGTAATATACGGAACAAGTAAACTGGATGTGTGCTTTCCGATACCGGGATAGCAGTGGATTACACGAACCTAAATGTTTTTAGCCAAAATATTGATCCACAAATATATTTTGCAACACCAATGGTGGATCAAATCAGAAAACTTATCTAGGGTAAAAGCTAGATTGAATTTTCAAAAGATCAAATGTTTTCATAAAGATCCTATTTCCTAAAGGATCTAAATTTTTATAGTCATGTGGGACTGTAAACCGCCTTTCAAATGTGCACTTTGCTTTGGAAACCGAAAGTAAATCGGCTATTTGATTGCAAGTGTCGTTGACCTAAACCCGAGGCAACTGTGGATGACACACCCACCTTTAACCATGGTTCTATTGTTAATATCATTTTTTATACCGCTCTATCAAAATCACTGATGTACAAAGTGTGAAGAATAAAGAAGTGATTCGTGTGATGTATTATATTATTTCAATACTGTATTGCTTGAGGACAAGCAACGCTCAAGTGTGGGGATATTGATAAGGCTAAAAATTAACATATATTTCATAGCAAAATCCCCCAAGAAAGACAAGATTTTAGTTGCAATTGTTCCATTTTCGAGTAATATTCGTTTATTTTAAATAAGTGCGAAGACAAAAGGCGAAAACGAAGATTTGAAGACGCAAAGGTCCAAAAAGCTCAAAAGTACAAGATACAATCAAAAAGGTTCAAATTATTGATGAAGAACGTCTAAAAATGACAAGAGTACAAGTTACAAAACGCAAAGTACACGATATAAAATTGTACGAAAGGACGTTCGAAAATCCGGAACCAGGACATGAACCAACTCTCAACGCTCGACGCAACGGTGTAAAAATTACGAGTCAACTATGCACAAGAATAAAATATAATATTTAAATAATTCATAATAAGAATAATATTAAATAATAAAAAGTTGTTAATTGAGCATAGTTCAGGGGTCGTAAATGAAAATTCAATTTCTAATTTCGCCTATAAAAGGCTATGTAACGATCAATTGAAATATACATTTTTCTATCCTAAATCTATATATCGATCCATCTATCTATTATCAATATCTATATTCTATATCTCTATCATAATGTTAACTTAATAAGATATAACAATAATCTTAATTTTAATTTTAAATTATGATAATAATAAGATTTATGATAGAGATCGTTTGAGTGTGTAAGTCGAAATTCTGTCCGTGTAACGCTACGCTATTTTTAATCATTGTAAGTTATGTTCAACCTTTTTACATTAATGTCTCGTAGCTAAGTTATTATTATGCTTATTTAAAACGAAGTAATCATGATGTTGGGCTAATTACTAAAATTGGGTAATTGGGCTTTGTACCATAATTGGGGTTTGGACAAAAGAACGACACTTGTGGAAATTGGACTATTGACTATTAATAGATGGGGGGTATTGTCTAATTGAGTGACAACTCATTGGAGTCTGTCGAACCTATCTTCAAATTAATTAACCTAATAATTAATAATGATTATGGTTGTCCTATTTAGTGACGTTCATATGGAATCTGTTATAATCATTTAATTAATCAATTGGGTTGGGTAATTGATTATTCATTCTGATCAAGTGGATGAATTAATATTCATATTCATAAACTAATTAAAACAGGGGTGGATTACATACAGTGATAACTGGTGTAATTGTTGACAGAAGTGATAACTGCGTCACAGTTTAAATCCTTAATCAGTTGGAATATTTGACTTCGGGTATATGGGTAATTTGACGAGGATACTCGCACTTTATATTTATGACCGATGGACTATTATGGACAAAAACCAGATAGACGTATCAAATAAACCAGGACAAAGGACAATTAACCCATGGTAATAAATTAAAATCAACACGTCAAACATCATGATTACGGAAGTTTAAATAAGCATAATTCTTTTATTATATTTCTCATCGTATCTTTATTTACTGTCATTTTATTATTCGCAATTTTATTTACTGTCATTTTATTTATTGTCATTATTTTATGCACTTTAATTATCGTCATTTATCTTTACGCTTAAAATATAGAATCGACAAACCGGTCATTAAACGGTAAAACCCCTCTTTTATAATAATATTACTACTTATATAATTATATATATTTTGTATAAATATAGTTAAAAATATAGTAAGTATCACTAGCTCCCTGTGGAACGAACCGGACTTAATAAAAACTACACTACTCTACGATTAGGTACACTGCCTATAGTGTTGTAGCAAGGTTTAGGTATATCCCATCCGTAAATTAATAAAACTTGTGTCATATTTTGTAGTATTTTGTATTAAAAATAATACTATTTCGTACCCTCACGCTACAACATCAGTTATCATTCTAAATCAAGGTAATATTCATATTCAAGCTTGATTCGATTTCTATAAACATAACTATCTTAAGTCAAGTAGTAATCTTACTTGAACTTGTTTTCGTTCCATGATTCTACTTCAAGAACTTCTAAGCCATCAAAGATCCTTTGAAGCTCAAGATCATTTCTCATAATTTCTAGTAGGTTTACCTACTATACTTGATGTAGTAATGATGTTCATAACAATGTTCGATTCATACTTATATAACTGTCTTATTCGAAGAAAATAACTTATAATCACTAGAACATAGTTTAGTTAATTCTAAACTTGTTCGCAAACAAAATTAATCCTTCTAACTTGACTTTTAAAAACAACTAAACACATGTTTTATATCTATATGATATGCTAACTTAAGGATTTAAAACTAGAAAATACGAAGAACACCGTAAAACTGGACATACGCCGTCATAGTAAAACCGGGGGCTGTTTCGGGTTGGATAATTAAAAACTATCTTAAACTTTGAATTTAAAGTTGGTTTTCTGAGAAAATGTTATTTCATATGAACATAATAATATATCTAAAAATGGTGGGTAAACTCAAAGTAGAAACATGTTTTTTTTTCAAAATGGTCATCAAGGTGTCGTTCTTTCGACAGATATGAGTACTCTTTATAAATAGACTTGTAACCTGTAACTCTGACTACAAACCACCACTTTTTCAGTTTAGTTCTATAAATTAGAGTTTATTACAAAACCATAGCAATTTGATTCACTCAAAACCGATTTGTAACGAAGAAGTTATGGGCAAAACAATATTGGTTAAAAAATGGCTAAAATGACTACGGGATTGTTTTTATAAAATCTATACTAACCATATCCTAGGTAACTTTTTCTGTATTATACATGTCTTGACTATTTTCCTTGTACTATACTAGTCTTGGTTAATCCCGAGACAATATACAATACGTCAGATAAATCGTAAGACACGTGTACATAATACGTCGAGATTACTTCAAAGACAATAGTTGTACAATGGGTCGTGATTGAGTCTTAGACAATACATATACAATACGTCAGATAAATCGTAAGACACATGTACACAATACGTCGAGATTACTTCAAAGACAATAGTTGTACAATGGGTCGTGATTGAGTCTTAGACAATACATATACAATACGTCAGATAAATTGTAAGACACATGTACACAATATGTCGAGATTACTTCAAAGACAATAGTTGTACAATGGGTCGTGATTGAGTCTTAGACAATACATATACAATACGTCAGATAAATCGTAAGACACATGTACACAATACGTCGAGATTACTTCAAAGACAATAGTTGTACAATGGTTCGTGATTGAGTCTTAGACAATATGTTTTGATTAAATTCCAGGGTGATATATATTGATATATTGGACTATATATATGGACTACTAACATTGGACTGCTAACATTGGACTACTAACGTTGGATTGCTAACTTGACAACTTAAATCTGAAGGTATTTTGTATGCCCGAGAGTCATATTAAATTAACGTGGCTAATATGTTTTGATCCAAGTCGGGTCATACCCAATAACAAGCTTACCGACACCTTATGCGTATTTAATCTTAACGATTGGATCATTGATCAAATACGCGACACTTGAATTTTAAGAAAAATGGTTTTCTGAAAGATTACTTGATGTGTATATATAAATTATGGAATAATTTATATAACAAGAGTTTAAATTGTTTATGGGTTAAATAATTGATTTTGTTATGTTACATTTTATAAAGTTTGGTTTTATAAAATAAATGTACATAACAAATATATAAATATGGAAGTATTATGAAGAGTTTTATAAAATCTAATTCTTTTTTTTAAAACTTGTTTTATAATACTTGAAAGAGAAAGTGGCCTTGGAGTTGCAAGATTCACATGCTTTAGGCTTGGAATCTTTCACCCATACTTTCTCAATTCCATATGTAAGCATCTTGACTCTTGTAAGAACCAACACATACAATTAACACTTCAAAAATTCTGCACAAAACCTCCCAAAAGAGGGCTGTAGGCCATGGGGGTTTTTTAGGGAAGAAGAGGGTTCTTAATTTGGTTTTTGGAAGCTAAATTCAAGTGTCAACAAATCCTAACCAAAGTATAAGGTGTTGGTGATAAGCTTGGGGTATTACAACTTGAGGTTTCATACATTTTGGAGCTCCATTCATCATCATCATCTTCATCATTTACTAGCAAGCTTGGAGTAGGTATAATCTCTTTACTTGCTTGTAGTTTGTAAGTATGTTTCACAACTTGATCCTATTTGGGATTTAACTTTAATTGGTTAAAGATTAACATGTTCTAAAATGGTAATTTCATGCTTCCGCTTTAATGTGATTCTTAAAATGTTTTATACATCATGGAACTTGTTAAATCCCAACAATGGTATCTAGAGCCGAAGTTATTGAAATATGCTTCGAGATGGTTATTAAAACCCACTATAATTTTGCATTCTATGAACATGCATGAAGTAGAATGTAAAATTTTCAGTTTTGGGTGGTTTGTCATTTTGGCCAAAATCACTTGTGATTCTGCATTGCTGTATTGGCAATCACTTGTGATTCCGTATTGCCAATCACTTGTGATTATGTATTACCAATCACTTGTGATTCCGTATTGCCAATCACTTGTGATTCTGTATTGCCGATCACTTGTGATTCTGTGTTACCGATCACTTGTGATTCTGTGTTGCCAATCACTTGTGATTCTGTATTGCCTATCACTTTTGTAGATGATGTTCACAATCTAAGCCTTGACCTTGTGTTTGGTTGCATGTTTGGTTGATTTAATATTTATTCGTTTGGTATGTAATAATATTTATTCATTTGGTCATGTAATTTATTTTATATTTGGTATGTAAAATAGATTAGGTTGTATTTTCATTTTCTAGAGAAAAATGTATTAGGATATATTTTGTAACAAAATGAAGATGCAAGATGGTGACAAGGAAGGACACAAGGAGGAAGCATTTGGATGCAAGATTAAGTGGGAGATTTAAAATCTCCTACTTTGTGTTATAACCCCTTTACCGGTGGCATTTGTTTTCGGCTAAACAAATGTCCACCAAAATGGCTTGATTGTGAACATATGATTTTGCATGCGTGGTTGTTTTGTATGATTATGTGGATTGTATGATTGTATGCTACAAGTTAATCACACAAGTTAACAACAAGAAAAATGACAATTTAATTGGTTAAATTAAACATTATTAACGACATGCAAGACGTCAATTTAAATGGTTAAATTAAAAACGGCTAAAAGTACATTAATAAACGGTTATTAACAATATGATAAGGATCATATATATAAAATGGCTTATATCATGTAATTGGCTAAAATTACAAGACTTGAAAATGGATTTCAAATAAACCATACACTAAATGCATGTTGGTGTATGGTGTAAAAGTTTTCTCAAACTAGAATTAACGAAAACTCAAAATCCCTTATTAACAAGGCAAACAAGTTAAACGCCATCCTTTTGTGTGTCACTTAGGCATATTAGGGAACTCATGATGGGATAAAGGTCACCTAACCGTTATGAGCAAACTAATATGATTAAGGTGAATTTGGCACACTTGTGGGATAAAGGTCACCTAACCACTTGTATGTTAAATTTACACGTTTACACAAGTAGGACGACTTGATTTGGGAATCATGAACTTAGGGTCACCGAAGCATGAGGAACAAATAGGCGTTGATGGGATAAATATGCCATGCAAAAGGATTGCATGATCCCATAACTTAGAAGTTGCAAAAGGATTGCAATTGTCATACAATGACTACCTAGCTAAATCAAATGACGGGATAAAGGTCACCTAACCGAAATTTGGTTTACCGTTGGATTCTAAAATTTAATAAATATCAATTGGATTTAAAGGGTATTGATTGTAATATTAAAATTGATACTTAAACAACTTTGTCAAATTTTGTAGATGGCCGCCAATAACAACAACATTCCAAACGCACCTATCAACTTTAACAACCTATCGTTGAGGTCAATCCTTGAAAAGGAAAAACTCAACCATACGAACTTCATGGATTGGTTTCGCAATCTAAGAATCGTCCTCAAACTAGAGGATAGGGCGTATGTGTTGGAAGACCCCATTCCCGATCAACCGGACGAGGATGATACGGAAGGCATGGCTTATTGGGATAAGTATTGCACCGATTCGGTGCAAGTCTCTTGCCTTATGCTTGGGACTATGATACCCGAACTCCAAAAGGATTTCGAGCATCATAGTGCTTATGACATGATCACACAGTTGAAGGAGATGTTCCTTCAACAAGCTCATGTCGAGCGCTTTGAAATGGTCCGAGCGCTTCATGCATGTCGGATGGACGACTCCCAATCCGTTTCATCTTATGTCCTTAAGATAAAAAGCCTAATTGATCGTGCGAACCATCTAAACTGCAACGTGTCTAATGAATTAGCCACGGACCTTATCCTTAATTCCTTGTCAAAGAGGTTTGACACATTTGTAATGAATTACAACATGAATGGATGGGATAAGAGCATTGGCGAATTACATGCCATGCTTAAGACGGCCGAAGCGAGCATGGGTAAAAGGGCTTCACCCATGTTTATGATCAATGAAGGCGGGTCCAAAAACAATAACACTTCTAAGCCGAAGGCGGCTAAGAGGAAAGGACCCGCCTACCAAGGCAGGGGCAAGGGAAAGGGGAAGATGGTTACCCCAACCAACAATAACAAGAAGCAAAAGGTTGCCGGTAAAGCTAACCCCAAGGAAGATCCGTGCTTCGGTTGCGGTGTAATGGGTCACTGGAAACGAAACTGCCCGGTCTACCTTAAAGAGTTGAAGGAAAAGAGGGATGCAGGGCAAACCTCAGGTAATGTATATATGGTATACATTGAGCTTAGTATTACTTCTTCTAATACATGGGTATTAGACACAGGATGTGGAACTCATATTTGCAATTCTTTGCAGGGGTTCAAAAGAAGTGATCAAGAAGCGGGAACAACAAGTCTCTTCATGGGAAATGGAGCAAGGGTGCAAGTTAAAGCTCAAGGAGACTTTGTTTTGAAGCTACCAAGTGGTTTGGAGCTTATTTTGAAAAATGTTTTGTATGCACCCGATTTATCACGAAACATTATTTCTGTATCCCGTTTGAAACAATATGGTTTTAATCTTAATTTCATTAATGATGATATCCATGTTTCTTTAGATAATGTGTTCTATTTTAAGGCTTCGCCTTCGAATGGTATTTATGAATTAGTTCATGATGACACATCATACAATAGCTCAATATACCATGCGAACACCAAGAAACTCAAAAGGGATTTGAGTGATTCCTACTTATGGCATTGTCGCCTTGGTCACATAAACAAGAATCGAATGCATACACTTCGAAAGAATGGACTTTTGAAATCAAATGAACTAGACTCGTTTGATGTATGTGAATCTTGTTTACAAGGAAAAATGACTAAAGCACCTTTCAAAGGGACTATGAAAGGGCTAAAGACTTATTGGGATTAATACATTCGGATGTATGTGGACCCTTTAAGCCCATAACTAGGAATGGTGAAAGATACTTCGTTACTTTCATTGATGACTTCAGTCGTTTCAGATATGTCTACTTATTAAGACACAAGGACGAAACTTTTGAAGCATTCAAAGAATATCAAAACGAAGTACAAAATCAACTCAATAAGACAATCAAGGTACTTCGTACCGATAGAGGAGGTGAATACCTAAGCGATGCTTTCCAAGATCATCTTAGAAGTTGTGGGATTATCTCACAACTCACTCCTCCTGGAACACCCCAACTGAATGGAGTTTCCGAAAGGAGGAACCGAACCCTAATGGATATGGTTCGATCTATGATGGCTAGAAGCTCGTTACCTCTATCATTTTGGGGTTATTGTCTATGCTTCGCGGCTCGTATTTTAAATATGGCCCCAACCAAGAAAGTGGAACGAACACCTCATGAGATGTGGTTTGAAAAACCTCCATCTCTATCATACTTAAAGGTATGGGGATGTGAAGCTTACCCTAAGCGTTACGTCCCTAATAAGTTGAATGCTCGATCCAAAAAGTGTATCTTCATAGGATATCCCAAGGATAATATGGGATATTATTTCTATGATCCTTCCGAACAGAATGTATTTGTTGCTCGGAAGGCTGAATTCCTTGAAACTAAGTTCCTAATGGAAGGTGATAGTGAAAGGAAGATAGATCTTGAGGAGGTTCAAGATCAAGTAGATGATACACAATTGGTTGATACTAGCACTCAACATGAAAATATTGAAAGTGATCAAATGGATGATCAAAATACACAAGACGTTCGCAAATCTGGTAGGATTAGTAATCCTCCTGAGAGATATGGGTTTCTCATGGATGGTTGTTACTTGGTTGATTTGGATGAATCAACAAACTACCAAGATGCTTTATCAAGGATTGATAAGGATAAATGGCAGGAAGCCATGAACGCTGAGATGCAATCCATGTATGACAACCAAGTTTGGGAACTGGTTGTACAACCTACTGGCTCAAGGCTAGTTGATTGTAAATGGCTTTTCAAAATGAAAATCGACATACATGGAAACTTGGATACGTATAAAGCTAGACTTGTAGCAAAAGGTTTCACTCAAACTCAAGGGGTTGACTATGATGAAACTTTTTCGCTTGTGGCAATGCTAAAGTCTATTAGGATATTATTTGCCATTGCCGCTCATTATGATTACGAAATATGGAAAATGGATGTCAAGACCGCTTTCCTAAATGGATATCTTGTGGAAGATGTCTATATGGTTCAGCCTGAAGGTTTTGTTGATCTGAAATATCCTAAAAAGGTATGCAAGTTAAAGAAGTCAATCTACGGATTGAAACAAGCATCTAGAATGTGGAATCATCGTTTTAATGAGGAAGCCGAGAAATTTGGCTTCATTAAAAATGGTGATGAAGCTTGTGTATATAAGAAAGCTAGTGGGAGCACTATCATGTTCCTTGTACTATATGTGGATGATATATTGTTATTTGGAAATGATATTCCAGCAATGCAAGGAGTTAAAGCTTGGCTAAGTAAATGCTTCTCCATTAAGGATCTTGGAGAAGCACAATACGTTTTGGGGATTGGGATCTACAGGAATAGATCCAAGAAACTGATAGGTTTGAATCAAAGTACATACATTGAAAAGATCTTGAAAAGGTTCAAGATGGACAACTCTAAGAAAGGTTTAGTACCTATTCAAAAGAGAACGCTTCTCAGTTCATCTCAGTGTCCTACCACGAAAGATGAACAAGAGAGAATGAAGAAAGTCCCATATGCATCTGCTATTGGGTCAATCATGTATGCAATGATATGCACTAGACCGGATGTGTCATGCGCTCTTAGCTTGACAAGTAGATACCAGAATAACCCAGGAAACAGTCATTGGATTGCTGTCAAAAGTATATTGAAATACCTTAGGAGGACTAAGGATATGTTTCTAATATATGGGTCTGGTGAGGAGGAACTCGCTGTAAAAGGTTACGTGGACGCGAGTTTCCAAACTGATAGAGATAATTCTTGGTCACAGTCCGGTTATGTCTTCACGTTAAATGGAGGTGCGGTCTCTTGGAAGAGTTCAAAACAGGATGTTGTTGCATTATCCACTACAGAGTTAGAGTACATTGCCGCCTCATTGGCAGCTCAGGAAGCTGCATGGATGAAGAAATTCATCGACGACTTAGGAGTAGTCCCTTCCATTCAGGGCCCTCTTGAGATCTTTTGTGACAACGAGGGTGCGATTGCTCAAATCAAGGAACCTCGTGCTCACCAAAAGGCCCATCACATTGAGTGGAGATTCAACTACATAAGGGATGAAGTTGAAAAGGGAAAGATATGTATTCACAAAGTTCACACAGATCTTAATATAGCGGATCCTCTCACGAAGCTCTTACATGGATCAAAACATGCAGGACAAGTTTGTGCATTAGGGCTTCGATATTCTAGTGATTGGTCATGATCTGTTTTAAGTATTGTAACGGAACGAAATTGTTCAAACTCATTAATATAATTATGGTATTAATTCATTTTGAGTTATGTTCCTATTTTGCATATTTTATCATTGAATAAGTAATTATTCTAAATTCCGTAGTCGATCACATTTGTGGGAACAAGTGTGAGGTTTAGACTATTATGAACTTGGATTGGTATACATTCACGGGATGAATGTAGGGCAAGGTTGCAACCAAGGTTCATAGATATTTGTGGGATACAAATATTGGAAGACCCGCCCTCAAGATTTACTAAATGGAGCCTTTGTGGTTGATCACATGTAATCTTGAGTAAAGGCGAATATCATTGTATCCTCTGACCTGAGATACATATTGGGTTCGGATATTCACTAAGTATTGTGCCTTGATTCTTTCCTTCGCTATTCTGAAATATGGTAGT